>NC_051156.1:194736913-195083938 GCF_013339745.2 Dermacentor silvarum | reverse complement strand
CCTTAATTCAGTCAAGCACGGACTTGAAGCGAAGTTGCATTTCTGAATATGGGGGTAAGATTCCTGAGGTCTACGGGCCCTCACGATAGACTGCAAGAAAGCAGCCTCCTACCGCTCTACAGTGTACGCGGTTTGTTTGTGCTCGTCTATCTTTCTCTCTCCCTCCCCCTTCCATTCTCTCTCTCTCTTTTTATATCCCTACGCCTCCCCCCCCCCCTATGCAGGGTAGCCAACCGGAACTACCTCTGGTGTACCTCCCTGCCTTTCTATGCATTCGTTCTCTCTTTTCTCTCTCTTGCTCTTCGACGTTTATTTTGTGGTTTTCTCTTTATATTACTCCCGTGTTGGGTCAGTGTGAACGTCCAAGTGTTCCACGACGCTCTCACGTGATTCCACGTGATCGCGTCCAAACAAAGCGCTGGCGTGGGCTTCGTACCCACTGCGCATGCGCCTTAAGCTGTGTCGTATCTTTCGCTTCGCATCTTTCTCTTCGCCATGATAAATAGAAAACTAATAGCTCTCTCTTGCATTATGCTTGCAAAGTCAGCCACAGGTAGCCAATTGCCGCTTGTGGTTTTCCAAGTAGAATTGTAACCATTCTCTTACGGCATATTCAAGCGTCGTTTCGGAAAACTCCAGCAGAACTACTAAACATGTGGGAAAAGCAACTATAAGCTTTAGTTCCAGACAAAGCGAGCCTCACTGCTTATAATGAAGATTGTTTTTACTCTGCCATTAGACGCTCATCTTGGAAATACTTTAAATAAAGTATTTGTCGACGTTCTTTGCGCTGTCCGAATGCACTAAACGACCTGGCGAAAGCTTCACGAAACAGTACTTGGGAGTCGCTTAAGCTTCGCCTTTAAGAGTAGAACGCGATGGTATTAAAGGGTCCCTAAATGCTTCTCACGCTTCCCGACAGGTGCAGCTTATGTAATCGTAATCTATATCGGGAAACGCTTGCGGCGAGCGTTATGCACGAAGGAGAGATTCCTGGTTCTTTCTTTCTTTTTTTTTCTTTCCCCCGCACTGCCGGCGCCCCCGCTGCCGCGGAGGCGCGGAGGCGAGCGTCATCTGGTGGTGCTTCAAGGAACCGAGCGGCGCCGTGCACGCGGCGTGTGCCGTCGTGATTGGTAGAAACGCGGCGCGCGCCGCGCTGTAATTGGTACACATTTTTGGCTCGTGGTCAACGTCGGCGAACCGCGTAACGGGGCCCTTAAAGCTGTCGCTTTAATGAATTGTTCGCATCCGGCCAGTACGCATAAAATCTGCTACTGTCCGTCGTCATGGATGTCGTCTCGCTATCGCGCGGATTGCTATCATGAGTGTCAGACACCCGTGAACGCTGCTTTATTAATGAACGGACCTACGTAAAGGATTTTTTAAATAATTAAACCCCAGTAATTAGAAATGCGTATTCAATTGAAGCCCATGCTTGACTTGATCTAAATGGCGCCTGGCGTGAACATAAATGACGCCTCGTGTGAACATGCCAGAGACGTTCATTACGCTACCTTCGGCGCGTCCAGGCCGTCATTTAGATCAAGTCAACCATGGGCTTCAAGTTAAGACGCATTTCTTAATAAGGTAGCTCTGCCCCGTGGAAAACGCGTGGTCAGATGCAACTCGTCTGGAACCAAGAGTGATGCCCCGGCTTGCGTTCCGTTCGAGTGCGTACGGCTCGTGTGGTCTCATCAAGCGTGCCGTCGCCTGCGCAATAATGACGTTATTTGCAGACGATATAGGACGATAAGGAAATAAGGTAAAGCGCTTATCAGCCTTATACATCTACGCATCTCTCGACTTCGTGGAGATCGTTCGCGCAAAGTCCAACCTTCGATCTAACTCAAAAGCGAGATCGGTGCCAGAAAAAAAAAAACAACTAACAAAACGACGCAGCGCGACTGCTCCGGCCGACGCGAGGATCGCCCAAAGCGGCAAGGACGGCAACCTCCCGCCTCTACTTTTGTCTCGGCCAAACAATCGCCGTGCAGCACTCTGAGACCTAACAGGTCACGCTGATGCGCGCGGTTGCTACTGTGCGTATAGCAGTTAGTACAGCGCCATCCTTCAACGTTGTGCTGCACTGCAGTCGTATCAGTCAAGGAAATATATAAGTTGTCGTCAAGTGGAGCAGGCGACCCTGGCACACTTTTACGCCTCGTGGCGCTCGCCTTTCCAGCGTCATCTGCACGTTGTACACGACGACAGACGACGCACTGGTAGCCGATGCGCGTCCACGCGCACACAAGAGCGCTCTGCGTCAGCACGTGGGCACGCTGGCTTTTCTGTGATATACATCTAACGCCTTGCTTCGTAAACATATAGGAAGATTTGCATTTCATGAGTACAAATCGGCTACGAGAGTCATCGAAGAGGACGAATGCTTCGGATCGATATTAACCTCGGGAAGTTAACTTGTGCTGGGCTGGCAGAACAGCCATATATAGTTACCCACCTTTCTTAACGCTGCACTTATCTAGAGCGACAGGTCGTAACTAATCCTCACAGATGAATGGCCCTAGGATCGTTTCCAACTAACACGACAAGACAAATGATTCTTCCTTGACGTAAACAACCCGGTGTGTTGCCCCCCCTCTTCTGTCGACAGAGTCAGCAAAAACGTGCTGAGGAGAAAGAATTGGTGCTAGCGACACCAAGGTCTGTGCCCTCGGATTGAATAAGTAGACCGACGAATGAATGAATAAAAGAAAGAAAGTAAGAAAGGGAGAGACCGTTTTGGTGACGACGCAGTCAATATTTCGACTCGGACTGCTGCCACTAGCTCTTCTGTTATAGGCCGCGTTCGCTCAGTCTGGTTGCGAAGCAGTAATCGCCAGCCACAGCAACTATCTTGCAGAGTCCTCTTGTCTGTTATGAAACATTGTACACTTCGCACAAGAAATTATGCTGACCATCGCACGGACGCCGAGAATTCTGATACACCATAGCGCATCCAAATATGTATAAAGTCAAGTGCAGTCTGGAATCATGCGCACCTTCATAGAGATTGATGCAGTCTATGGATTTCGTTTTCACGCTCCAGTGACCACTCGCTCCGAGGAATACAAGCAAATCTCGAAGGCTATGCATTTGCTAACTACATGCACCGTAAGCAATTTGGGAGCTGGAAACACGTCATGAACGATATGTTTTAGACACAGCTATTAGGAGTTCCACAATGATTTTCGTGTGCCGGCTTGGTCGGCGCATTATACAGAAGGTGGACCTCGATGGTTGAAATAAATATTTTCTCTCTCTCTCTCTTTCTCCCAGCGAGAGCCACCACCAACAGTTTCAAAACGTGTCACCCAACGACATCGACGGTTGCGGTACTTGCACTCTTTGCGCTGCACGTCTCTTCAGCCAAGATCAACCTCGAAGATGGTCAATATTCAGTCACTCGAAGGCAGCAAGGCAGTCTTTGCTATCAGCACTGCGGCGCGGACCACACGAACAACTCGCAATCGAGATTCGAGAATTAATCCGTGCTTTGGCCGAGAAAAGATACCACGCGACATTTCAGATAGCTTCCAAGCCACTGCGGCGGCAGAATTAACGAACACGCCGATAACGCTGCTCGGTCGTCTTTTAAAGGCGGCAAAGACGAGTCGATACCGTTATCAAGGACAGGTGCCGCTAGTAAACTTCGGATGCTCTCAAGGTATATCACGTTCTCCACGTGGAACACCCGAAGTTTATGAGGCAACCGGCTGCACCACCTAGACTCTTCTCAACGCCTTAGCATCCCAGCTAGAATCTGCCGACACGATGCTACCCGGCTTTGTCCAATATGGCTGAGATTGGCGTGTACGAAGTCGTTTGCTTTCCGAATCGGATGGGCCGACGACGCCTCGTGCGATGACTGTGGTAGCGAGGAGACTTTTCAGCACGTCCTCTGTGACTGTCCTCGCTACAATTTACAGAGACATTGGCTCGCAATCGTGAAAGCGCGCTTTGATCAAACACCTTTAACTGAGGAAATCATTTTAGATGGCCGACATCACAAACCATCGCATCGGAGGGCGACGAGGGCATTGACTAAGTTTTTAACCACAACTGACTTGGACAGGCCACTGTAGCCGGACCTGGTGTTAATAGTTCTACAATCGCTACTGCGCTGTGCTATGATAGTATGCGGTGATAGTGACCGACTCTGATTGTGTATCTGTGCGCCCTTTCTTTCTCTCTTTCTCTACTTTCATATCACTTTACCTCCCTCTTCCCTCTCTCCCCAGCGTAGGGTAGCAAACCGTATTTTCGCCTCTGGTTAACCTCCCTGTCTTTCCACTTTCTTCTGTATCTCTCTCGTTTCGTTTTTTTTTCTTTTTTTTTGTTGTTGGAATAAACTACTTCTAAACGCTAGTCATAGACAAGCGGTTATTTCCTTTCTCATGGGGCGGATTTTCCTTCGTTATTGATATGGATCCAAAGGAGAGGTTGGCACCTTTAGAGGGCACCATATCGTCGCCGTTACAGGATAAACAAACAGGGAAGACGGCATAAACCAGTCAAAAGCACCCAAGACGGTAGAAGATGAGGAACACACCTGCAATGTTCCGCACTGGGACACCCTCCAGGGTAAATATGTGTGCACGCGTTCGACCCCGGCCGCGGCGATATCGTTCCCATGGGCACAGAGTCAAAAAGAAAAAAAAAAGAGAGAGAAAAAAAAACACGATCGGGTTTCGTGCATTGAGTGCATGCATTATAATCAAATCGAGGTTTTGAGATGTAAAACTGAATAGTTAATTAAGAAGTACTTGTTAAAGAAAACCAGGTGTTCAAAAGTAATCAGGAGCCCACCACAACGGCGTGCCTCATAATTGGATTGTAGTTTTGGCACCCAGAAACCGAGATCGTAATTTTTAAGTTTTTTTTTTCACACATGAGTGAGTTCAATGAAAAGAGGAAAAGACAGAAAAAAAAGTGCCTTTTGCGTCGAAAAACAGCGGACAAGCGAAATATTACACACATAATACCTACACGTAACTGTACACGTAGCCACATAGATACGTCTTAACAAACCTAAACGTCCATAGCACATACACGATGTGTTAGAACGGCACCGTGCTCGGACACACAGATTTGGTACAAACCAAGAATGTTGCTACTTTCATAGAAGAGAGCGAGATAAACACAAGAAAGGCATGGAGGTTAACAAAAAAAAAAGCCCGGTTTGCTACCCTGCACGGGGTGAAAGGAAAGGGATATAAAGAGATAGGAAAAAATCAGTATCAGTAGGAAAACTAAAGCGGTTTCAAAAACTTTGAGGCAGCACCCAAACATTTTTATGGCTTCTTACTTACGTTCAACTTGCACAAAAGAGTGATATCGTTTCCCGCTGGTGCGCTAATTCGGAGCGATGGCAAACAAGTTCAAACTCAACTCCTTTAAATTGTTCTCCTTTTTTTTTACGAATGAGGCGAGATACATTTGAACCGCGGATATACGATATCGGCGCTAGCTCCTGGTTTCGACAGGAATAACCCTGCAGTTCCAGATGTGCGCTTTTCCTTGAGCGCTTAAAAAAATAAGGCGTATAATATCGTTAACTTATCATTTCTCGTTTCCAATCTCGGCTGCAGAGTTCACACGGAGCAGACAAGAATACCCTGGCCCACAGAACTATAATTTTCTCAGTCAAAAAGGAAATGACAAAAGGTATTTCAGGTGTTGTTTTCGTCTCTCGATGAAGAAAGAAGACAAAGAATATAGTAACACCAACTTATGTATCAGAAAGGTATCCGAGAAGACAACGGAGTTTTCGTTCATAAGATTATCATTGCCGGATACCTCCATAAGTCCTAAAAAATAAATTTAAAATCTGTAAACACATCTAACGAAATATGAACTATCAAGAGAAAAGGTAACCTTAAAAAAAACTGTCAAACCAGGAAGTGCTGCTGGTCATCCGTGTGGCCATCGATAACGATTTTTCTTGTTCGTCAATTAGGTCAAACAATGCAATGTGAGATGACGACCTACACAGTTTTGCTAGCAAAAAGCAATTCGGGTCTGAAAGCGAACACTCGCGAGCAAAATATTGTTTGGGTACATTGAACTCACTCTCGTTTCAGCCATGTGTCGTCTCACATAGCTGTAACAAGCAGGTTTGTCGCATCTTTTTCTCACTTTATAGCCTCTCATATCTGTTCTCTCCCCGTACCGTGATCCAAAACCGAGATACCATCGGCGAGCTATAACAAAACTGGGGCGCTGCGCACAACGCTGTCAAATTGGCCACGTTGTCAAATGTGCCATGTTCGGCGTCATCCGCCAATCAGAGAGCGTAGCCTCCTTGAGAATGAATCAGAGCTAAGACGCTGCTCTAGAACACCGTCAGTTGTTTTTCGCTCTTCGAATAGGCAGGACGTGCGCCGATTGAGCTCTCCTGAACACCACTTTGCAATGCGTGCGGTGAACGCGGTTTAAATCGTGGGTCCTGGACCGAAATGTGGTGCGACGTAATGCTGACGCATTTCTCACGCATTTACCGCTAAATCGCCACTGATATTTTATGTGTGTATTTGGTTAGAGTTCGCAAGAACGTCGTCGGCAACATGTATCCACTCCCACCGCCCTTCCTGCATATGCACCCAGTGATCTATTTTAATGGAAACAGGTTTTAACTAAATAAGAGTTAGCCGATGAGATGATGGTTTCTTCACTAGTCGTTCCTTCAGCGCTGCGTACTGTACACTGTAAACATAAATGAGCCTGAATGGGGGTTTTTATGGTTGAATACCTTTTAAAACTCCATAGCCCAATGCATTTACTTCATCCCCATGGCGTAAAACAGCATTAAACCATGATTTTACCGCCTTCACCAAATGACGGAGTACAAAAAAACAAAACAAAAAAGACGGAATGACCTGGTATCACTCCATTTACAAAATGGAGTTTATTAGTGTGAAAATCTCGTGCCGCGAAATGGAGTGTAAATGTATTTCCTCCGTTCACTGTAAACACAACTTATAGGCGGCCATTGGTACGAGATACGACACACAACCTTTTTAAAGTTCTCGGCGCCAAATTTTAATTAATCTGCGGGAACGTATTCAATATAAGAACGTCAATTGATTCCCAAGACTCAAAGATGTAGTAAAATCGGTCGTAAAGGAGAGTTCCTTCCCTCACAAGAAATCTCATATGTAAATGGAGTAAAATAGAAGCCATAGTGCTACACTTGCACAGAAACGATATGTTACGAAGTTGGCATACTTTTTCTGCTTTTCTTTTCACAAATATGTTTATCAATGTATAATCCTTGCAGATTTCGTGAATGGCGCAATGCATGGATATCTTCGATGTGGCCAGCAAGCACGCTCCACCAGATAAGAACGAGACCATCGCATACCGCTCTTTTCGAGAGCGTAAATTCATCAAAATCGCCCTCGATGTCCACCGGCTACGGGTATACTTGTAACTGAACTGAGTGAAGAATCGATACCGCAAAAAAAAAAAAAAAAAAAAAAAAAAAAAAAAAAAAAAAAACAGAAGAAAACTTGCGCTCTCATTTCAAGAAGGTCGATGAGACGAGCCGCATTACCGTTTCTTGCATACAAAGCGACGAAGTGAATATCTAATACAATTCTAAACATCAGGTCTGTGCACAGACGCTGTAGTTTGGTCATTTAGTTTCAGAGAAGTACGTGTTGCTGTATATGGCTCCGTGGCGCCCTGGCGTACGTGACTGCTAAACGAGTCAACTTGAACATCCCTTTCTTATTTGTCGACGAGTTCGTGCGGGGTAATGACCCGACAAGAACTGGGTTGCTAAGTTTCTGGATGCAAACAAGTGCGCGGTATTCTAGTTCTCCTGCTTAACTCCGCAGAGTCAGCAGGCGCCGGAAATTGGTGCCCTGCGGAAAGGAAGACGACCGGACGACGGCGACGCCCCATTGAGTGAAACGTTGCACTATAGACGCCGCAGTTCAGCTTCATTGAGGAAGTGGTCATTTCCTTCAATGATATTCTTTCGTGCCTCGTCTTGCGGAAGCGGACGTTGTAAAGCTCCAATATCCTGAACGAAATTTCAGACTTCATTTTTTTTTCCTCGTTGACGGCCTCTCGCGTTGGATGCGAGGGAACGCGAGAAGAAAGGAATCGTCGCTTTGCACAGCCGAGGTTATGGTATTTCGATTCGTTGGGTGACAGATCAGTCAATCGACCACTCAGTCGATCAATCAATTACAAATACAGGGAGTTAACAAATTTACAAGCGCCAATAGAATGGTCAATCACAAAATTATGGAAGGAATCAAAGCATGAGTGAATTGATCGTAACTGCATTGGATCTTGACGGATACTGCAGTGCTTAGGAAATTAAGCGGTGTTGATAGAAAGAATACCGCCAAAGTTTGTGCGACTGCTTTGTTGGCCTTGCATGTACTTGAAGTGTGCATCTGTGTTCAGCAGACATTCTTCGGAGTTGCGTTAGAATAGACGTGTCGTTAATGTTTTCACTCGAATTAAAACCACATTATTAGCTCTTTAAAACAATCGTGTGCATTTGTGGCCCAATGCGTTCTTAGTTCAGTAGATTAAGGAGTTCCCTTGGGAAATTTACTCCCTAATATGCGCAATAATTTCTACTAGGTTGACCTACCCGCAGCGGCTTCATCGTGTTCTCTGCTGGAATGGTGTAAGATGTCGTATTTTTAAAAATTCTTTTTCGGCTTAGCGTTATCTTATTCGGTGCATGATATTCATTATATCAAATGCAATATCCCCGCCCTTTCCCCTCGATTTTATAGATCTTTTATTGTATCTCCGACGAAAAATTCCCGACGCCGCAAAGAGTGAAAACGCGTATAAAATGCTCGGATTAACGTGACATTTCTCAGGGAGCTTCTTGTATAAATGAAGTAAATTAGTGTCGTTGAAAAACTTTCTTTGTAAATTTCGGTCTGAGTAGGGAATCGAACCCGGGCCTCCGCGGCGCAAGACCAGCACGCTTCCCTGAAGCCACGGCTGCTCAACGGTTGTGGCTTACTAAAGGTGTACCTAGTGCGTGCCTGATTGCACAGGTCACGTGGTCACATAGATGCGCTCGTGCCACTGCTCGCGCGCTTTCGTCGTCTTCTTCCATAGCTGGCAGGCTTTCGCCTTTACTTTTTACAAACGTGTAGCACTTGGTTACTTTTTTTCTCGATTGCTTTTATGCGTACAGATCAAATAATAGTAATAGTAATAATAATAATAATAATAATAATAATAATAATAATAATAATAATAATAATAATAATAATAATAATAATAATAATAATAATAATAATAATAATAATTCAAAACAATTCTTCTGGTGTTTACTTTGCCATGTATGAATGTGACTTCACCAACGTCACTTGAATCGCTTAAGATAGTGGAGGACAGCAGAACAGGGCCGGTATCATGTTGTGAATCCCGTCAATTGATTACGTGCTTTTCTTATCGTTAAGCGCTCCCGATCGTTTGATGATGGCTGTAAGGCAAAAGGTGCGCAGCTAGGAGCACTGATAAAACGCGAAAAGGAGAGAAAAAAAAGTCAAAGCCCCTTTCTTAAAGAAAGATGGTTTAACGCAAAGCTTTCGCCCATGCAAACCCAAGAAATGCTAAGAGACCCGATGCGATGCATATGTGATTTGATTGCTTGTTTAGGACTGTATTATTATTATTATTTTTTGAACGTTGAAGTTGAATGAAGACACATTTCGGTTAAGTTGCTTAGCCTTTATTTTAGACCATGTAGCCGTTGATTACACGCGCACACTCACACTTTCACGGACTGCATCTCGTTGCCGATACACGGGATGGGTCTTAGGGTACGATCGTGCTCGCGCTGACGTTCGCGTACGGCAGCCTCTTCTTCTGCTGTGCGCTGCACCCGCGGCCAACCCATGGTGACGGCCGGGAATGCAGAATGCATTGCGTGACACGCGAAATGCAATGCACATATATACAGTTCGTCTGGGTAGCGTGCCGTTGCAGTTCCCATTGTTCTTATCGGTACAACTGCGAATGTAAACTGTAGTGTTCTACGATTGTGTGCACAGATGCGCAGATAGTTCCACTGTGTAAGTTGGCTTTCCTGCGGTGCGTTTTCGCCGCTCACGGACGAATCAGTGAGACATTGAAAGCTTCGTTTTAAAAGGAAATCGAATGAAATTATTACATAATACAGGGCCGGTATTTTGTAGCGATGCCTTTCCGGTGCTAATGCCTTTTCGCGCTTATCGCGCTTTGTCAGTGGTCAGAGCGACGGTCCGCTCGCCTTATCAACGGGATCAGCCGGCCGTGAGCAGTGGATGATAAGAATAGTATATAATAAGTCATAAGGCATCGCTACAAAACACCGGCCCTGGCCCAGCAATTGTTTGCTTGCCGATACAACGCTATTGACCCGTGTACTACTGCGTCATTACTATGTGACACTACACTACTTAAAAGCGTTATCTTGGTCTTCAGCAATCGACGTTGCCGTAGGTATCAGGAGGTGCACTGATGAATGCTGAAAAACTACCTGGAAATAATGTATATTGTCGAAAACTATAGCTCAGCGAAAAGGTGCGCAGAGGAAAAGAAACAATGACAGTGCAATCTTCTCCCGTGTTAACATGTCAATGGTCCCCAAGGGAATCAAGCTGTACGTTATTGCTTAGTGGAAATTGGTATTTGGAATAGCCACAGAAAAACGCGACGTCCATGAACAGATAAAGGAGATAAAGAAGAAGCAAAAACAAAGAAAAACGAACATTCTCGAAGCCAGAGCATGCTGAGGAAAGAACGACTACAGCATACAAGCTCATTTAGTTGTTAATTCATTCATTCATTCATTAACAAAACAATAAACAAAATTTATCCAGGAAATATATGTTCTCATCTTTACCACAGCACTTTCGTGAGCTTTCTTTAAAGCGCGAAGCACTTTAGGGGCAGGGGCTGTCGGCGTCCGTCGTGATCTCGCTCCGCATATGGGGCTCAAAACACTGTCAAACAAGTGCAGAATTGATCAAAACCGGTTCGCAATAAACTATAACATGATTCAAAATAATTTAAAAGACGTGAATAATCAAGCATTAAGCGCAATCATTAACAGAAGCTCGTTAAAATTGGTTCCGAAACGCCAGACTTGTACCAGTGCAGCGCAAGAGAGGGCGCCACCACCCCACAAGCGCTCGATTGCTCCTCCCTCCAGCGCTACTCGAGCACCGGCGCATCGCGGCTTCCGCACAACCCCAGGTTTCACGTTAGTGGAGGTGCATTAGCGCCTGGATTTAGACTACACAAGCGCAGGATTTGAGCACAATTGGAGCTACATTAAGCGCCGGATTTGAGCTGGATTGGAACTGCATTTGAGCTACATTCTGCAACTGCACGGAGTAGACACAAATCGTCGCGACCGCAGCCGAAGTCCAACGTTTGCGCGCTGCAACCGTTTCGCGCGAGTTTCCCGTAACGCGCCATTTCGCTTCTCTCTCGTCCGTCTGCTGAGGACTTCGATCCTATATTTTCTGTACCTCACAGCGACCTTGAAACACAGAGATTTAAGGCTTTTGCCTTAAAATACACGCATTATTGCGTGATTTGCATCTTGCTTGATACCACGCGCTTGCTCATCAAGACTCGTCTCTTTATTACGCTGAGCTTTTTTCGCTTATCATTTTTCGCTGAGTCATTGTCATTTTTGCTGAGTCATGCTCATGACTATGAGTTCTAGCAGCATCCTTTAGTCTTTTTTCCCTTTAGTATCCACGTCCGAACCCATTTCAGTGGTTTTTGAGTGTTAATCTTTTTCGCTGGGTCATTGTCATGACCTACATGACCTGCATGCCATGACATTTATGTCATGACCTATCACTTATGTTCGTCATACACTCCTGTCATACTATGCCAATTTTGGTACCTACCAAGTTAACGAAACGACCATGAGAGCACCATGACGTAGGCGGCTGTTTCAGGACCTACATGACACGCATGTCATGGTATTCACGAACGTAAATGATATCATTTATGTTCGTCATATGCTCTTGTCATAGTATGCCACTTTTGGTACATACCAAGTTAACGAAACGACCATGAGAGCACAAAGACGTAGGCGGCTAGATAGATAGATAGATAGATACATACATAGATAGATAGATAGATAGATAGATAGATAGATAGATAGATAGATAGATAGATAGATAGATTGATTGATAGGTTGATTTATGATTGATGGAAACTGTCAAAGTAGCAAATGTTCGCGAAGAAATGCTTCGCATTAAAAAAAAACGAATGTCCTGTAGTAGAGTTATTTTGCTTTCTAACCGAAGCGTGAATGGTTCTGCTAAAGGTCTCTCGTTTCTCGTATGCTACATTTTTCCCGTGTGCATTAGAGGAACCCGAGGCAGAGTGCATGCTTGCTTTACTATAGAGCGAGATGTCCGTAACTCGTCGGTCCCAAACTCCCACTCTTTCCTATCGACTGTATCTGCTGCATCCACAGGAAGTGCGTAGCTTAGCCTCGACACGTGAGCAAACATATCCGTAGGAGACGTGCAGTCCTGTGCCAACAACTTCGCTTAGTGCCTCTTTCTTTATTTTTTTCTTTTTCGCTTGTTTGGCTCATTTGCCCGGTAACGAACTGAACGAGGGAATCCCTTTGTCCCCATGTCCTCCCATCCACCAACTCATATAGGAAGACGTGCGGGCTGAACAAAGAAGCGCTCTCTTGCCTACATACAAAGGAACTGACACTAGCATACAACTTCCCTCTTTGCTGCCCCCCCCCCCCCCCCCTCGGAACACACACACCCCTTTTGCCGCCGTCACACCGACATCCTATCGCCACACCGTATTTCGCAAGGGCTGATTTGATTGCTTAGACGTAAGACCTGCAAACTTTTTTTGCAACTGGTACCCCGCTAACTACGCGCGATGTGAGTTCGTTCGCGAAAGACCCGTCTTTCGGCAAGTGCGCCCCCTGGTGGCTTCAAAGTCTTTTGGAACCCGCTGCTCTATTCACAAACTCGTTGACTTACTGAAAAAAAAATTTGGTACCACGTACGTTGCTCTTCTAACAAGTCGTCGGTGTGTTATGAGGTGATCTTAGTTCGGGGCCAACTCAAGTTTCCCGATTCAATTAAGTGTGAAACGGATAAGTTAGATTACCACTGTACCGATTTTTCAGTTTCAGTTTTTTCAGTTTTCAGTTTATTAACCATTCAATACAATGATTATGTGAACGATACTATACAGACGAGGGTCCCAAAGTCAAAGACTGCAACGGGACCCTCGGTTAAAATTAAAAAAAAATGTATACAAGTCATGGGTTAAAGCAGCAAAATTAACTACGTTGAAAGAAGACAAAAGAACGCGTAAAATACAATACAATGGTAAGATACAAAAAACAAGGAAATCAACAGGCGTAATTATACAGGACAACATATTATCGGGCATGAAACTATTTACAAAGAAGAAAACACTTCAATTCATATTTGAATGTATTCAATGATGATGTTTGTTTAAGAGAATGTGGTAGGTCATTCCATATTTTGATCGCTGAAAACGAGGACGTCATTTTTCCATAGTTGGTGCAACATTTAGGTAGGAGAAAGTTGTTATTATGAGCAAACCTAGTGGAATTGGTATTAGTAAGTAAGTTGAAGTCTACAAATTCGTAAGCAAGCTGTTTGTTAAGCAATTTAAAGAAGATAATACTTAAATGATACTTAAACAAGCCAGATACAGGTAGAATAGAGTTAGCCTTAAGGAGCGGGAGAGCATCTGAAAAAAAGGAACTGTTGGTGATTATACGAATGGCCTGGTTCTGTATGTGTTGAATAGACAAGAGGTGACAGCTATATGTGTTTCCCCAGGATGCAAGTTTGAAGCAGGTTGGATTTGAAGCAAGTTTGTTGAATTCAAGAGAGAATGTGAATTAAAAGTGATTGCAGGAAGCAGAACTTAAATTTGTGGCCTTTAATTTCAACGGTATCGACTGCCACAAGCAAGTCCAGCTTCATTTTTTTTTCTGAGCTCTGTTTTTGTCAGGGTTACATGGGAGCAAACATGTCTATAGTCAGCGTTCGAAAGCTTACGTGTCAAAGCTTTAAGTGAACCCAGTGCCAGGTGCAGAAATGGGCATTCAACGAAACTGTCATGTTAGGCGGTCACTGCATGCCAGAAACTCAGGCATGATGTACTGTCGAACAAACTGCTACTGCCTACAAATTCCTGACATCTTATTTCAGCTCGATTAACGAACATCCCAAAAAATTAAGAGGGACGGCTTCATTACAATTTAGTAGCTATTCACGCTGCCTGTTGCTTCAGGGTTTATGGCAGTCAGTCTCCGAAGCTTTGACGAGGCATTGGGGAGCCACTGTTAAAGCAGGCATCACCATTAGCCTCAAGAAGCGCAAGCTGCGTTCCCTCACTATGCCCTGATCCTCAACGGAGACATTCGCGAGTTTCTTGCTGAAAACCTCTCCCTGGTCGGTTCTTTCTGGACACAGGTAGATTGACATCATATTTACGAGGTCTAGCGACACTAGATAAGCCCCAGATAAGTCTCTAGAAAACTTATCTAGGGACCTTACACGTGGCCTCTGAAGTGCGATCCCAACGGATAAAGTAATTTCGTGTTCAAGTGATTTCAGACGCGCCCGGCAATTACCACAATAGCGAAGGTGGGGAAATATTGGGTTATCTTTACGCATGCCAATTATCTGATTTGAAATCAACAACGAAACGTGACACACAAATGCGCCAAAATGTAAGTTAAAAGTAGCCAGGAATCCAACCAAAAAAAAAAAAAAAATTCTTTCACCGGACAGGGCTAAAGTAGCCAGTTTGGCACAAACATCCGCCAACAAAAATTAGCAAGCACGGTGGAATTAAGAATATCATAGATCTATGAACAGCTCGGCAGCGCATTGAAGAGGGCTTCTCTGCAATTCGCTATAGCTTCTAACGCTCAGCTGGTAGATGGCGCGAGTAGTTCGAGGCCAGTTCTAACTCAGTGCGTAGAGATTTCAGTAGCTCGGAATAGGCCTCTATGGTTGGCATTTCCAGATATTAAGGGAGCCTACGACAACAAATTGTCGAGTACAAATTGTATGGGAAGGCCGAAACTGTAATGAAGTGGTGGAAATTCACCAAGGACTGAAGCGAGGGCGTCCTCTGTCTCCATTGCTGTTCCCGCTTGATATTAAGGGCATAGAAAGACAACTGGAAAACAGGGAATGAGGGTTTCATTGATCCTACATGCGTAATGGACAAATGGTGCAGCAGAAGGACCCCTGACTGATGTCTGTGAACGACATAGTGTTACTAGCGGACAATACATGAGATTTACAGACAATTGCGAATATGTGTGGCAATGCAGCGACAAATCTAAGCCTTAAAGGACCCCTAAACCACCCAGAGGTCGAAATTTAGTTGTGGTGTTGCAGTTGTGCACGAGTCTACAACGAACACGTACCCGCGAGAATTTTTCGAAATGGCGCCGTAATAGCTGAGTTACAGGCGTTTGATGATCGAAAAACGGTCATCGATCGTTTCGCTCTTTACTTCGCTGCTCTCCTCATCGGCTGGTCTCCCCTCCTCGCCGAGCAGCTTCTCGAAAGGTCACGTGACATACGTCATCGCCAACGCGCTTTTCAAAACTCTGCCTACTTCCGGTTGAGGCACGTCCACGCTAAAGCCCCTCCATACGCGTTTTCGCCGACCAGGCGAAAAGCGGCGGTGGCGCGTGGATGGAGGGGCTTTAGTCCACGCCAGCGGCCCATATACCGACGGCGAACCGGCCGCCAGTGCCGTAGAACGTCTGCCGCGCGAGAGGTGTCCAAAGTAGACGGTTGTTCGGCCGGCGCTCCGCCCGCTGCACGATCAATGAGCCAATCGACGACCGCGAAGCTGCGCGCCTCCGCCACCGGCAACGAAAACATCAGCTGGAGCGCACGGCTACCGCCGGGAGACGACGGGCTCGGCTGTGCCCGCGTCACAGCTGACGGCGCCGCTAATATCAGCGTATTTTTCTTCTTTGTGCACAAGTATTGCGAAGAGCGATAACAACGATAAGAAAATATTGCGGCTTGTGAGCGTCGGTATTTCATTTCGAAGCGCCGTCCGTTTTAGCTTTGAAGGGAACCAGAAAAGGCCTAGCGACGATATCGGCGCCGTCGAGCGATCAGCGGCGGTGAGGCTGCCGCACAAATGAGCCCCAGTCTCATCCTCTCTACGTGCGGCAAGGAAGTCTCGCCGTTCGCGAGCAAAAACCGCTGTCGAACGGCGGCCCGCGAATAGCAAACGGCGTGCGACGAGTTACCGTGCCGGTAACGTGGACTCAGCGCTTCTCGGCTACCTGCTGTTGCTGCGGTGCCAGCCCGTGTTATGCGAAGCGTATACCGCTATAGACCCTGTGTTGCGCGCACGTACTGGAAAGGGCAACACTGTCGCACTCTGTTCGCGCAGCTAATCAGACCGCTAAGCACGACTGTGTTGGACGCGAGCGATTTGGCACTTGCGTTGCGGGCTGTAATCACCGATTCGCAAGGGCGCACAAACGAGCAACACGACGAGGAAGAGCAGGAAGCGCGCGTACCAGCTAGCAGACTAACCGGAAGTCGTAGGTTCTTGTTCAACCAATGGACATCGTTTCCGCAATTTACATCACCAGATTCCCCCTGCTGACATCGTGACGACCGCTGGGGATACCGGAAAGGCAAGGGGAGGAGGACGGCATTGTTTTTGTAGCGTTAGCTACACTGGCCTAGCCAAGCCCGTTTCGCGCGGCAAATCAAGAGCCGTGCTGCGCATGCGCAAGGATCGGTGATGTCACACGGCTTGCGCACCGGAGCCACCGGAGCCGGCACCTCTCGCGCACTCGGCCGCCGCCGCGCGCGACTCACCGCCGCCGGTCTGCGCATTCCAGAGGAGTGACGTCGTAGCCGTGGTAGACGCACTGGCGCCGGCGCGCGCTCGCTGTGCAGTCGCCGTCTGACACTGCGCTGGAGCCGCTGCGCTTCTGACTGGCGTTTGCCAGTGTGGTATAGCCATGGAGAAGGAGAGCGCAAATGCTGCTCAACAGCGCAGAAGAATGGAGAAGCTTGACTCATCGGATCCCGAAGTAGTTGCCTGGCAATTAGCGGTTGGGCGTAGGAGGAATGAACAGAAGAAGGCTAAACGTGCTGCGGAGACACTGCTGGAGCAAAGGCACGAACGTCTAGCAAAGCGGCGTCGCCAGGAGGCTGAGCGACGTGCCCGACCACCCCTGCAGCAACAACAAAACGCCGTCGATGACGTCAAGGCTCGCCGATCGACTGAATATACTGTGAAACTCAGCGAAAGCGCCAGTGCGACTCGGACCTTCAGCTGAACCTTTGCTAACGCTGCGTATATCCTGGCATAGCCGAGCTAAGCCACTGCAACTATTTTTTTTTTGGTTTTGTGGCGCGCCCGCGGCGCGTAGCGCTGCAGCGTTTGGCATCGTTGATCGTGACGGCATTCTGAACTCGATGCGTGTGTTTACTTGAAATGTTCAAAAAATATCTGAGGTGGTTTAAGGGCCCTTTAAGAGAAGTTTATTTCAACAAAACATTCTTGAAGATACATGTGTCAGCTTCAAGTACAAGAAGACAACCAAACACTTATGTTAATGGAACATATAATCAACAGGACGCATTTTGGAAGAAAATAGAGAATACATCAGGGTGACGTAGAAGTCTGGCGGGGCATGGGTTCAAGACATTTCTGTGCTTCGGAGCCGATTTCTCAAGTGCAACAATGCTTGGATGCCATAACAAGGAACCCCCTCACCTGCTCTAAGTAATATTCGCGAATTCGATCAACGTTTTCTTTAGCACTTGCGACAATTGTTAAGCTTAAGTAGAATTCCTAACAAGTTCAGGATTAAGCATGTTTCTTTTTACTTAATCATGTATACCCAGACATACAATCGACCAATGCTTGCGAGCTATGCTCAGACCTAGCTGACTTGGAACATATGCTCTGGCGGTGCCCCGCGTTACACGACGGCGACGATGTCACGTCGACCAAATGGGAGGCTGCCCTAAGCAGCCCCGATCTTGAAGCACAGCTATGGGCTGTCCATCGGGCCCGCGACGCAGCAGAGAGGCTCGGCCTTTCTGTGCCGACGTGGGAGCGGCCCGCTACGTGCTGACGCGCGTTCCGAGGGACAATAATAAAGTTTTACCATACCATACCATACCATGTCTGCATTCTTGTTGGAGACAACGTATGTAAAATAGTAGGATAATATTGTGAACAGTGTTTCGTTTCCTAAAAGTAGACACCTTTTTTTTTTCGATTTCTTTTCCGCATACTGGTTCTCCTTCTAAACCGGTGGTGTGCTCATTACAATATATTCAATTTGTAATCATTATCGCACGAAAACCCAAATGAGGTCATGACACTAAACATGTAGCTATATTCAAGGCGCTCGAATGACTTTTCTTGATCTAGTGAAATCAAGAGACCACGTGCTGACCTGGTCAGTGTGTACGTGATCATGTCACGCGTAACGAACGAGCGACTATGTATCATCTCTCTGATGGGACAGACAAATCGGGAATTATGATCTTCATTGAAAATGCAAGTAATTACGTGTTATGTCATGACATTCATGTCATGAGTCCCCAGGAGTCCCTTTAGCCACACCTAAGAGACCTTAAGGCGAAAGGCTTAGTTATGCTCATGACTATGACTTCGACCATCACCCTTTAGTGCTTTCCGTCACTTAGTACGATTGGTTTGTGAGTGTTAATATTTTTTCGCTGAGTCATTATCATTAATGCTGAGTCATGCTTATGACTATGATTTCTACCATCATCCTTTAGTGTTTCCTTCACTTAGTGCCCACGTCCGAACCCATTCCAGTGGTTTATGAGTGTTATTCCTTTTTTGATGATTCATTAATTGTCATTTTTGCTCAGTCATTTTTCATGACTATGACTTCTACCATCATCCTTTAGTGTTTCCTTCACTCAGTACACACGTCAGAACCCATTTATGTTGCTTTTGAGTGCTAATCTTTTTTCGCTGAGTCATTGTTATTTTTGCTGAGTCATGCTCATGACTATGATTTCTACCATCACACTTCAGTGTTTCCTTCACTTAGTGCCCACGTCTGAACTCATTCCAGTGGTTTTTAAGTGTTATTGTTTTTTCGCTGAGTCATGGTCATTTTTGCTGAGTCAAGCTCCTGACCGTGACTTCTACCAGCCTCCTCTAGTGTTTCCTTTACTTTGTGCCCACGTCAGAACCCATTTCAATAGTTTTCGAGTGTAAATCTTTTTCGATCGGCCATTGTCATGACGTACATGACACTCATGTCATGAGATGTCATGACCTATAACTTGTGTTCGTCATACACTCCTGTCATACTATGCCAATTTTGGTGCCCACCAAGCTAGCAAAACGACCATGAGGGCACCAAGACGTAGCTAGGCGGCTGTTTCATAACCTACATGACACGCATCTCATGATATTCATGTCATGACATATTATTTATGTTCGTCATATGCTCTTGTCATAGTATGCCAAATTTGGCATATACCAAGTTAACAAATCGACCATGAGAGCACAAAGACGTAGGCGGCTAGATAGATAGATAGATAGATAGATAGATAGATAGATAGATAGATAGATAGATAGATAGATAGATAGATAGATAGATAGATAGATAGATAGATAGATAGATAGATAGATAGATAGATAGATACTGTCAAAGTAGCAAATGTGCGCCAAGAAATGCTTCGCATTTAAAAGAGACAAAGAAAGAAAGAAAATCACCTCCCTCAAAGGTCAGATACACACACGACAAGTTTCGCTTACCCCCATTTTCTCGATAGGGGAAGGGCTGGTGATATTTCTTTTTTTCCCCTTCTTTCTCCAATTCAACTTAATTTTTCTTCAAGAGGAAGGTTTCTGGACTAAAAAGCCACTTTTTGCAGCTCGACTAGGTCCAGAAGCCCATACAACAGCACTACATTCTCGGGCAAAAGAAATGTTGGTTTAAATTTAGGTCGTCGCATCGAATCAGGTAAGTTTAATTCGGGCACTACTGATTTTACTTCCGTAATCTTGAATGTGCTCTTTAGCAAGGGTGAGGAAAATGTTTGAACGGGCTAATTTCACTGCTTCATATGCATAACTACGTAACGACAGGTTTACCCTCGTTACGAACCATGCGTGAGTAACCATGCGTGATTTAAAAGGTTGGACACGACGGTTGAAAGTGATGAAAGAACTTTATGCGCACCAGACGAGGACAGAGAAGAGGCTAAGACACACGAGCGCAGTCTCTTTTCTGCCCTCGTCTTCTGGTGCGCATAAAGTTCTTTCATGTCTTGCCAACGTGCCCAAACAGTCACCAGGATGAAAGTGAAAATTCCCAACTTGGTTGATTGACGAGGCACTTATTTGGTCATAACTGAATAAGACACCTGAGCCGATGCCTCGTACAACAGCGTATGCGGGCTTCCCTGCGTATAGGTGTTCAAATTTAAGCGGAAATGCGGGAAAGACTACGGTCGTAATAATGAAAATCAATAAATGCCGGCCAGGCTCTTTCGAGTTCTTTAAGCTGCGTGGAAATGCTATAGCTTTGGCTGTTCCAATTACTCAAAAAAAAAAAAAAAAAGGAGACGTCTGCGCATAAACAATTACACAAAGCGCATAAACAATTCACTATCAGTGCTCGAAGACGTTACATGCATGTTTTGACGGTTTTCTAAAAAAAAGTATGTCATTCACAAAGTTTACGTTGAGGAAACGTTAGGGGGCCATATGAAAGTACATATTGAAGCGTGTGTGTTAATTACAGTTTCGATTTAAAATTCACGCCGTTACTTCTGTGGGAGTTGTCTGAGTGAGCGTAAGCATTGAGCCCCTTGCTCCTCTCCACGCAGCTAGGTGTCATTAAATACGTTATCAAACTTGATCTGGCCAGTATAAACGACAGCGCTGCGGCGACACGAACTGCTGCGGACGGCGGCCGTTCGGGCCCTATCTTGAAACCAATCTGCGATGGGGACCGAGTGCGCCGAGCGCTGATAGCTTCGTGTGCGCTGTGTTCTCACCGCTTAGTTCGCGTTGAACCTAGAGGCAGCACCAAGGTCGATTCGCTCGCGGGTGCTGCCGTGCTTTTCGTCTTACGTGATGCACGGACGGACGTACGGACGGGTTTCCTCGTGAGTAGGCATAGAAATGCTTACGCATTTAAAGATTGCTACACCCTCGTTTTCGACCTGGGCGCTTTAGAAAACGATTACGAAGTTTCACCGCTTTCCTGAGAAAACTGAAAGCGGTAGTGATATCATAATAAAGGGAAGCTTTATAGACCTTTTCACTGATTACAAACATAGGCCCTGCACGGCTTCCGGTTCGCCCACTGACGTAGCTGCTAAATGTAACTGGCAAAGAAGCAAGCATGCGTTAAAACATTGCATGCTGATAAGGCACGTGACCGGAAGTTTCTTGGGGGCGGCACGCTCGCTGCTGTTATCGCGAGCATGAAACCGTCTATAGGCTCGCAAGTTTCAGCGGTGGTGGTGGTGGTGGTGGTGTGTCGCGCTGAAAAGTGGGCCGGTCCTGGTGATAGTACAGAATAGATCCAAGCTCAACGGCACATACCAAGGACTAAAAAAAAAAAGAGAGAGAGAGACATAAAGAGAGAAAGAAAGAAAAAAGAGAAAGAGAGACAGAAAGAAAGGAAGCGAGAGAGAGATAGAAAGCGAGAGAGAGCGTGAAAGAAAGAAAGAGAAAGAAAGAAAGAGAGAGAGAAAGAAAAAAAGAAAGAAGGAAAATCACCAGTCTTCCCCTGTCAAGAAAATGGGGGAAAGCGAAGATTGTCGTCTGTGTACTTGACCTACTACTGTCGCTTCCCTTTCCTACTACTTTTCGTTCACTTTCGTGGTACTCTTCGTTCCCTTTCCTTCTACTTTTGTTTCCCTTTCATGCAACTTTTCCTTCCGTTGCGTTGTACGTTTCCTTCCCTCGATGCATATATTTAATAAACATTTATGTTTTATTACCGTGACATGTCGTGAATATTATGTTACCCTGACGAAGGTCAGATACACACACGACAAGCTTCGCTTACCCCCATTTTCTCGACAGGGGAAGGGCTGGTGATTTTTCAACAGAAATTTGAGGCCATTCTGTGGGTGGATTCTCCCGTCACTTTCCCACAGTCGAAAATTATGCCACATTGTCACTTCAGAGCTGGACCAACAGGTACAGTCTACGAGACCTCAAGTGAACATGCGGTATGAAAGTATAGTACGCTAACATTCTCGTGTTTTTCATGAGTGGTGTGAGACCACAGACAGGTTTACAGCGTTTCTTTGGAACTGCGTGCGTCTTCAGCTGCCAAGCAGAAAGACGCCGTCATCTTAAAAATCAAAAGTACTGGTTTTTGAGGAGGATACTGCAGTGCCAAATATGCATCTGAATGTCGCGAAGCTCGTACCCAAGTTCGCGATTCAGCCATCCCTGGAACGTGTCGACAAGCTACTTCTTTCTCGAGAGGTTTCGTGCTGCCTATCGGAAGGCGTCGATTCCGTTTCAACCTCAGTCGAGAGACCGCGATGTGCATGGTACTCACTTGCTGGCCGTAGTGGACTACCTTTCCAATAAGGGTCTCCATGCGGCCGTGTCAGAAAAACAGAGTTTCTTCGTTGCATCGAAACAAGATGCTTTTCACCATGCGGCCGTGTCAGAAAAACAGAGTTTCTTCGTTGCATCGAAACAAGATGCTTTTTCACAAAATAGCTTAATGGTCGTCAGAAATAACTTTGGGCAAGTTAGTTTAGATAATTTCAATGTGAAGCCACAATGCTTTCAACACGCACCTTCTGGAAGCTGGTTGGAAGAATGTCTTGGACTATCATCGCGCATCCACCGCGGCGACGAGATCGTTTCGTGGGTCTTCTGTATTACAGCGCTAGCTACGCTATAGTTCTTAGGCATCCGTTCCTGCGGCGAACGTCGGCGTCGGTGTCCTCGGCGTAACTAGCCAAACAAGCACAGCGACGGATGAAAGACGGCGATAGCGAAGAGAGCGCCAGGAGGGAAGCGGACAAGGAGGGTGCAGCGGAACCATGTGGCGGAAAGCCGAGGAGGAGGCTATGGCGAAAACGTGAGAAGGAAAGCACAGTGCCGTGCAAGACGGGCTCTGCAGCGACAATGGCTACGAGATGGTGCCAGTGTAGCGCGCGTCAGACATGTGGAAACAAGGCGCTGCATAAGCGGAGGTCCTTCTGTGGCGGCTGCTGTGAATCGCGCCCATACGTCACCCACACGCTGCCTCTCGCCATCTGCCGATTAGTGAGGCAGTCGCGCCACAGTTCGCTCCATTTGTAACGGGCCGCACGAGACAGATTGCTCGCGCCTTTTATCGCTAAATGCGCTCAAATTTTGCATATAGGGAGTATCGGAATCGTCGGCGAATGCTTTTTTAACAGCGGAGCTGTTTAAGGCCGGCCGTAAGTCCGTGACGCGCGAACAGAAAATGTGGGCCGATTATGGCGGTAGTGCTGAAACGGTCCAAGCGGAATGGCGCATACCCATGTGAACTAGCGAAGCTGAGCCTGGCTAAGTCTAGCTAAGCATGGTTGGGACTACTTAAGCTTAGTGAGTCGTCGATAGCCCATCGATAGCCAATCAGTAGCTAATCGATAAGCGATCAATAATCAATAAATTCTGAAAATGCTGGGGATGACTTGGTAGTGCGTAGCCTAGCCCTGACCAATACTTTGCGATACCCAATCAATAGCTAATCGATAATCGAAAAATAATCAATAAATTCCGGGAAATGGTGGGGATGACTTGGCAGTGCTTTGCCTAGCCCAAATACGTGGACAATACCTTGCGATAGCCAATCGATAGCCAATCAATAGCTAATCAATAATTGATCAATAATCAATAAATTCCCGAAAATACTGGGGATGACTTGGTAGTGCTTAGCCTAGCCCAAAAGCCAGGACTAGCTAGGTGCCCATCAGCTCCGCCGTCTACTTAGCATTGCGCCACCAGTGCAAGCTACGCAATTTTTTTTCGGCTCTCAAAAGCCCGTCTCGCCAAATATGCCCTTCAACATAGCGTTTGCACTCTTTAAGAGCTTTGCATGGGAGATAGTAAGCTAAGAGGCTTTCGTTGCTACCGAAGTGGTTCACGAAGATTGTTCTGATTTTCTCGTTAATCAGACGAAGACGAAGTATTTGTCAGAAGCTTACAAAGATTACATGAGTGACTAAAGTGGTTGTGAACGATAACATGTAGGCTTGCGAATGTATCATTCGGCTCCAATGGCGGAAAGGAAGCGGCGGTAATCCTGTCCATAGATGGTGGGATCGAACCCCCTAACGCCGCAGGCACCGCAGCCCAATGCTCATACCGTACACATGCTTTTCTCACGCCGACGCCAATTACTGCTGATCACCTCTACAACGAACGCTTCTGGAACGTACTGATCTATATAACGAAGGGATAACTCGGTCCCGGTTCTTGTGTGACCTGTGTGTGCGTTGGGCGACCTTTACAACGAAATGACCTGTATAACGAAGTATTCCGCAGGCCCCAAGCACTTCATGTATAGAGGCGTTCGACTGTATTATTAGCGGCGAGGAGTTGGAGCGGCGCCCTCTACCGAGTGACGTCACGGTCCAGGACGCCGCTCGCTCCGGCTCGCTCGCCTGCCAGCGCGCGCTCGTTCGCTTCGTGTATGCTCATGTTATGGGGTGCGCCAGCCGTACTTCCTGAAGGATGCTTTGGCTCCTTTCTGCTGCCACGCCTAAAGTGCAGTCTCTTTTTCGAAAGTGCGTGAATCGTGAAAATTTGCTGCTTGGATATCGAAGCTATATAGAGTTGCAGGAGTTACTGCTTTTGCATACGTATAGGTGTGCCGTATCTGTTCATAAATATTGCGTAAAAGCAATGTCTGCGAATTCAGCAAGGAAAATCTTAATTGTACAGCGCTTCGCTCCAAACTTAACATTCCTTTAGTACTTAGTTATGGCAGACATTTCGTTTTACGCGGAACAACAATATTGGTATTTGGTGCCAACATTATATATAAATCGATATGTTAGAATGGGATACTGCCTGCGAAGCTTTCGTCAAGCTTCTTATTGCTCTGTAGAGTTGTTCTACTCGAAGTGGGTACTGAGGTAATGCGTAAAAACGAGAGTTAGACGCGCATGTTCCACGAAAAAAAAATTGCTACTACTTTCACCTTTCTCCGAAACAGCCACCCAGAAAAAGCACTCTACATGGCCGTTAACATGACTGCGCTTCATGTATGCATAGCAATCACCTGAAAGAAAAGGTTCGCGGTTAAGATCAAGAGCCAAGCCATTACATGCCATGCAATGTTTCATAGTGGCCTGAAGTGGTCTTCATGGACAATATGGTAGACACCTCCCGCAATGGAAGCAACCGACAATCATTATGAAGTTGTGACGAGGCGCACATTGTTCGCGAAAGCCTTCAGTTCACTCACAACTTGGAATTGAAACCATGAAGAAGTCCTTTACAGCGCCAATTGGAATGGCTACAACATACTCGAGGCACTAAACTGCAGTGTCGGCTGCCCGGAAGAGGCGGTCGAAGCTGCCTCTTCCAGGCAGCTTTATCATGCAACATCGTCATGCAGACGGTGGTGTTTAATTACACGAACTGAGAACTATTCGCTGCGTCAGCCGATAAAAGACCCCCTCGTACACCAGCCTCATAAACAAAACACCATATATGTGAGCCTCATATGCATTCACTTGATTTTTGACCTCCTTCTGTGAATGCTGATAGTTTATATGTGTCCCATACCACTAAAGAATGAAGCTTCGGCTTCTTGCTGACTGCAGCCATGTGGTCTAAAAGGCATATTTCGCCCAGAAAGTTGCGCCGAGCAGCTGTGTCAGTTTCGCCAAGCAGACCGGTCAGAACGGTTCCCAAGCAACAAGCAGCGCTAAGTTGTTCAACTGACTAGAGCGTGTAGCACTGAAAAGATAATAAATATTGGTACACGCCTTTTTGTGAGCGGCAAACATCTTAAAGACTCAATTAGCTTTACTTAAAATTACCGCCGCTTAAGATTACCTGTTTAAGAGCGGCTTAATTTTGAGAAGCAGTTAAAAAAAATGTCACAGTTTCGCCCTAAGGGCGAAGCAATGAATGCGATAGCAACACAGCAATGTCATACGAAGTAAGGTGAGTGGCTTTGGTAGCAATATGAATTGTAGTAAACATGAGCTGATTAAGTAAGCAGGTGTGCTGCGGCGTAAGTAGACCGACATGAAGAGAGACTCGATGACCACGAGAAGGCGCGTGTGAAACGGTGGTGTTGATGAGAAACGCTTCCCGTGGGAAGCGCGTGCGAAGGGACACACCTGTAGCACTGCACTGCCGACCCGGGCAGCATTGCATGTGTAGCGTGCGTTGGAAAATGTGGCCCGACTATGACTAACTGAATGAACAAGCGTGGCGTGAGCGCGCACAAACAAACACGAATAGGTCACATTGAATGACTGCAGACAACGACTGTCAAAACGCTGGCAGCAAGCGCATACGCCGCAGCAGCGGGCGAAGGTACGTGCGGTCTATCGCTTCAACGGAAACTGAGCGGCGAATGCACGGCGCATAAAGGTCAGAGCCGTGTGGAGATAAGCGACGGTGCGAGCGAGCGACGAGCGCGGTTGTTGGCAGAGTAAAAGTGCGCCCCCCCCCCCCGCTCCCTCCGGCGCTGGCTTCCCGCTTCCTTGCTTGCGCGTGGGAGATTGAGTGCGTTCGCTCTCCGTGATACCGCGCGTCCCCGCACACTTCCGCTCGGGCATACGGCGCGCGGCGAAGATTTTATCTATAATGAACCTCACGGCGACGGCGACGACGACTGCGACGGCGACGGCAGAAATCCGGTTGAAGTGTCCATATAATTGCTATCGCAATAAAAAGCAAGCGGTACTGGTAGAATCTATACTGATGTGTTGTTTAGTCCTCGTGGTACTGCTGAACGTTTCTGTGAAAAAAAGCGAAAATTCAATAGTTTGCCAATGAACAGCTCGTCATGAGCAAGAAAAGATTTAGTGGGTTAAAATCAAGATAAATGTTGCAAAAGTCCTATATAACCAGCATTTCTTACATGATTGTTGCACCACGGCAAGTATGGTCGCTTAACTAGATTGTTCTATCCTATGTTTTTGCGTTAATGCTTTTATTATCCACGTCAGCTACCGCTGCAGAGTGTAGAACTGCGCATGAAAAACCCACACCGCTCTGGAGTGACCTCCGTTGGCCGGCACTGTAACGATGCCTTTGAGAAATATATTGTTGTCTAGAAAATAAACTCTTTCGATCATTTTCGATGAACCAAGACATTGCAAAAATATATTTGAGAGGACTGTCATAAGTGAAGCAGCATAGGGAACGACAGCGAGCAAACGGAAACGTTACAGAAGGCGCCAGGACGCAGCCCGAACTGTAGCAGACGACAAGCGCCAATCCTTGCCCTGACGTCATGCGACTGGCGCTCGCAGCGCCGCTTTTTTTTGGTTATCGGCGCTAATACTTCTTTGACACGACTGGCATCTTATGTACACGTCCCACAGAGCACGAGCTAGAGCACTTGTGTGCGTGCTAGCTTCCATTCGGCCACTAAAATTATTTACTTTCTCCCTTGCCTCATGAGCGAGTCAATTTGTCCCATTCTCTCCTCAGTGAGTCTGCTCACGAGGCTGCGCGCGACCTCCCCGGCCACGCTTCCTCTGTAAGGAGAGCCAACACCCCTCCCCCCTACGGCCACAGGGATGCCCCTGCTACTCACAACGAGGTTACGAAATTCTTCTACGTGTCTAGAACGGTCTTTCCACCCTCTCACCCCAAATTGAATAGTGCGAAAGCTGTTTCTCTTAGACTTTTACCACGGCCGCGCGCTTGTATCCAGCGGCCGTGCTTTTACAGACCCGCACATACCCGTGTCTGGCCGTTCTGCACGAAGTTTACCCTGACGTATATCGCGACGACGCCTGCCCGTCCTGCAGGCAGACCTCCACTCTAGCACAGATGCTCTGGGAGTGCGGGTCGAGATACCCCAAGTTCAGCATGGAGGAGTGGTACTCGCTTCTGCGTAGTCCCGCTCTAGACAAGCAAATCCTGGCTGTCCGTCGTGCCCGCGACCGGGCCGGTGGGCTAGACCTGCCGGTCCCGTCGTGGGACTAGCCGGGTGCGCGACGAGTTCGCGTCCTCGCCGGACCGCCAATAAAAGTTATTTCACTCACTCACTTACTCACTCACTCACTCTCCTCGTGGCGGCTAACGCGTTGGGACGTTGTGTTAAACAGCACCTCGGACTTCGGCAGAATACCGATTACGCCACTTCCGAAAATTTACTCAAGCAGCGAAGTAGAATGCACTTGGTTACTGCAATAATACCTGTTTTTGTCTGTTTGAGCTCTGCGCCACCAGGTGGCTGCACCATACAGGCCGCTCACGTTTACGCCTCCACCCCAACGCCCCCGTCCGCCTGCGTTTACCCGATTACCGGAGAAGCTAAACTTCTCTATAGTACCTCCTCCGGGTTCGGCCCAGTTGTACCGTTTATTTCTGGATTAAAATTTCAGAGCCATTCCACTCCGTGAAGATGGTCGAACAGCGAAGCTGTGTTAGTTACATCCAGTGTTACATGTGCATGTGTTGCACGTGATGCAATTGCGTAAACACAAGTAAAGACAGATCTGCAACAGGACATTATATTGAAATGTTGCGAGTCTACAACAGGAAGTTATATTGAAATGTTGCGAGGCGAGAAGCGGCAGCGACATCCGATGCTACTCGACGAGTGTCCAATTCTCTGGTCGATACCTGCCGAGCCGCCGCCAGAGGCATCGGCTGCAGTCACAGACACCGCGCGCATTCTGAGCGAACGTGGGGAAACGCGGACGGCGTAGGCAGCAGCTCTGCGCGTTGTCTCGTTGGTGCTGCGATGCGCGTTTGTTATCTGAAAGGGCGCGCCGCACAGAAACGCTTTCTCTTATACCAATCGTCTCTCCTCCAGCCTAGCGTGGCCTCTTATTGGTCACCTCCTCCCCAGCGCGCCTCCTGACCCAAACACCTGCGCCGCGACGCGCGCTCCTCATTGGCTTCTCTCGTCAGCCCCTTGTCTCCTCGCCAATTTCTCTCACGCTTCCTGGCCTAGCATTTTCCTCCTGTCCACTTTGCTGTGCCGAGTTGGCGCTGAGCCGTGCTCCCTCAAGGGCTGCAGAAGATAGCGCCAACATTTCCCTTTCCCCCAAGAACCACTTATCATCGAGTTTTGAGCGACGCCCGGCAAGGCTGGAACTCAAGCTTAAACAACTCCACCGTCAAAAAGAAAACTTCTGTCGTCAACACAGGCTCGTGTCAAACATAACTGCCTGCTTTACACAAGCCCGTTCATCGATCTGGTAACTCTTCGAGAGAGAGAGAGAGAAAACACTTTGTTTGCACCCGTCAGATAGTATGGGTGATCGGGGTGAGACGCAGCTCCCCCTTTCACCGTCTACCTCCCCTCTTGACGTCCCTCCATAGCCAGGAAGAACAAGCCCAAAAACAAGCCATCTGTCAAGCCCAGGCCGCCGCCGGAAGCCAACTCTTCGAAGAAACCCAAATGGACCAGGCTAACCAGCCACCACCTGCAAACTTATTCACACAGTGTATGGGATCTGCGGAATATTTTTCACGTGGGCTCTAACGAGAGCTTGAAAAGAGCTTTGTCTGGGAGCTTCCGCGTAACAGAATTATGTTTTCCCGTATATTCGAATAACAATCCGAAGCTTCGATGTCTGCAGCTTTGTGACGCAATTTGTTCACTGCAATCACGATTCAGTGAAAAGGCTCAATGCCCCGTCTATGGGTATGCGCTCGTTAAGTGTGCCCAGCCGATATGTTGGTCCAGTGACGGGAAACTAGTCACATACGTATCGTGTAGAGTTTTACAGGCGTCCACAAGTATGTCTTGAGAGGTCGAGCACTGCTTTGCAGCGCAAAGGTGGAGAAGAGCACCTGTAGTGTTGAAGGCATACGACTGAATTGAGTGATCCTTACATCGGCAGCTGCCGCTCTCATGCATTATCTTCACACCTTGTTGTGAAAAAAAAAAAAAAGTCAGGCAGAACGCATACCTGATGTTCGTCCATGTAAGCGAAGCTGTCTTAGTTTCGGAGGACGGTGCATTGAAACACAACACACCGCAGGTACAATGCGGCGGCGTCTTTATTTGCAGATTACAACGTGTCCTTGTATTTCGTATCCTTGCGGGATTCCTCAGAATGTCGGTCTGTGTACAGTAAGGTAAGACGCGTACTTCACGGCTTCGATGTTGACAATTCCTCTGGTGAACATGTGATCGATAAGTCCACCGAATCTCGACGTAGCGTCGACTTATACCGGCGAGCAGCTTCGAAAAGCAGCTGCTCCCAGTACTACCGCACGACCTCGTTCTGACGATTTCCGCGCGTTTAGATCATTTGCTACAATGCTCACGCGTCATAAATCGAGAACACATGTTAGCAAAGAACACAAACATCAAGATGTTCATTTCTAAGTTTTACGGAATTTTTAAAAGTCGCCTGTGGCAGGTAGTATAATTTTTATCATTGAGCTGTGTTATTCGAAGAGGCGGACATTAGTAGCACGAGAAAGCGAAACACATATTCAACTAATTAACAAAAATTGACTAATGAACTTCTTAGTTAATTACTTTACGACACATATCGCCATTTACGAATTGTAGCCGGTAAGCTTGCAAGACGCATCCACTTAAAATGAATTTACACGATGACACCAGTTTCGAGATTTATTCCCCAATGTGTGGGACGAAATACATGTGCCTTCCAGTTACCTTTGTGCTTCAATGTATAAAACTGCATTTTGGTAAAGAACGTAAGTGGAACAGTGCATTTTTACGGCGAGTTTCATGGCGCATATCTCCAAACTGGTGTCATTCTGGAAATTCATTCCAAGTAGATACGCCTGGCAAGCTCACCGGCTACAATTCGTAAATTGTAATATGTGTCGTAAGTAAAAGACTAAGAAGTTAATTACTGAAGTTTTGTTAATTAGTTGAATATGTGTTTCGATTTATCCTGCTACTAGTGTCCACTTCATCGAATAACCCAGTTCAATTTCTATACCGCGTGCTCTTGCACATGCTCGCTTTAGTCAGACTGAGTATATATATATATATATGTGTGTGTGTGTGTGTGTGTGTGTGTGTGTGTGTGTGTGTGTGTGTGTGTGTGTGTAATTTCCCTCCAGAAATAAACTGATTTGCGAGTCAGCGCCTGTCTGTTACCTTTGCCTTATTGTCCTCGTTTCTTGTGTGCGCGCTGCAGTTTCAAGACGAATCCTTTCCTCAGTTCTGCTATGACTGAAATGGGTAGGCCGCGTTTAGTACGGTCTGAAGAAGAACAGCGTGCCTACTAAGAACGACGGCCTGAACAGAAAAGGGAATGGGTGGGGTGGCGGTGGAAGGCGACCAACCCACGTTGAGCGGGCCGCGGACGCCAAGCGTGAGCGTGCTGCCCGCCAGGACCGCGAGGCGAAAAGAAAAATGTCGCAGTTTCACCCGAAAGGAGAAGAATCAATTGCAATAGAAAATTAGTAGAGAGCTATACGGAGTAAGGATAGTAGTTTTTATCAGCTGTATAAACTTGGACATGCAGCAGCACTAGCAACGCGCAGAACTGTTGTCGACGCCGTTGGCATTTTGCCCGCGTTCGCAGCGAACGCGCGAGGCGTTGGTGACTGTTGCCGGTGCCTCTGGGGGCGGCTCGGAGGTTTTCGACGAGATCAGAATGGGATCTCTCTCCCGTCCCCCCACGGCCTTTCGCGCGGCGGAATAAGTCGCGTTTGCTCTCTATATATGTTGATTGTAAAGGAGGAAAGAGACGCTTAATTCTGCAGCCCTTCAGGGAGCACGGCGCAGAACGCGCGTTTGCTCTCCGACGTGCGTTCGCTCCCCGTGAAAGCGCGCGTCCCTCGCGCCCTTTTACTCGCACATACAGTGTCCAGAGCGCGGCGACGATTTCATCTCCGTTGACGTCATACGGAACCTCACGGCGACGGTACGCCGGCGACGCCGACGGCTGAAATCCGCTTTGGAGTGTCCATATAATTGCTATCGTAATAATAGAGTACGGTGATCACTGAGGCCCTCTATACACGTTGGTGGCTGAATGAGATCGGGTTGTGATGCGAGGACAAGATCAAGGATATTAGTTCCGCGAGTCGGAGTGTTAACAATCTGGGTCAGATTAAAGAGAAGAGAGAGTTCAATGAAATCTTTAGATAGTCGTGAAGATGCTGTCAGGTCAATTCAATCTGTATCAGGAAGATTGAAGTCTCCACAGAGAAAGAAATTAGCGAGAGGAAACCGGGTATTTAAATCATTTAGCACAGATTGCAGTTCATGAAGAAAAGCATGGTCGCAGTCAGGAGGTTGATAAGCAGTGATGAATATATAATTTCTTGACAGTACAGGCACATTAATACAAAGTATTTCATAACTGCTATTAATTGCAATATTATATGAGTGCAAGTGGACTTTGACTAAGACCAGAATGCCACCGCCTCTTTTGCCAACCCTGTCCCGTCGGTAAATTCTAAAAGACCCACGAGTATGCAGAATTTCGTTATTTAGAATATCTTGATTGAGCCAAGATTCAGTGAAAATAGCTACGTCCGAGTTGTGATCTAGCAGAAGTGCTTCCACAAGATCTTTTTTTTTTTGGGGGCAGATAGCTACGCACATTCGCAAGCAAGATGGTCACTGTTTGATAAGAAATGGGTGCCGAAGGTTCAGTTTGATTAGGAGGTGAATACGACGGAGCACGTGATGATTGCTGTGTACTTAGATTTAGGTGCACGTTAAAGAACCCCAGGTGGTCCAAATTTCCGGAGTCCCCCACTACGGCGTGCCTCATAATCAGAACTAGTTTTGGCACGTAAAACCCCATAATTTAATTTAATTTTTACGTGATGATTGCTATGGTTTTATTTCAATAACAGGTTCACTATCAGCATCATACTTGAATTGCCTATTTTCCATAAGGAGCTTATCAAACTTGATTTTAAAGGGACAGTTCTTTTCCCGCGCAAACAGGTAAAGTTTCTTTCGGGCTAGCCGAACATAAGAAGAATAATCTTCTCGAATCTGGAAAGGAGAGCCCTTAAGGTTGAATCCAGCGGCAAGGATTTTTTATTTATCTTTAAAACTACCATATTTTACTATTATCGGGCGGTTTTTTGCGTTTTGAAAACGGCCCAGCCGGTGAGCACGCTCAACAGCTCCACTATCAAGTGTGACGGAAAGTTTTTCGGAACAGAAAGAAATGACGCGTGACTCTGATTCAGCCGAACTCTCACGTTCCACATCTAGTATGCCAAAGAATATTAGATTGCAATGACCCTGGCAGTTTTCAGAGTCGTCACACTTTGTGGCTAATTCCTTCACCGCAGACGTAAGTTTGGCAATAGCACAGTTAGTTATGGTCTGGTACCGTTTCACCGGTCTGAACCACTTTTTCAAGGACATCAATTCTAGAGGTGAGACTGCTGGCTATATTTTTTAAGTTGGCATTTTCCGCGCGAATGAGGGTTAGTTCAGCCAGCATTGTGTTTTGACCAAGTTCAAGGCGGGAAATGGCATTAGCTATATTTTCAGGGGAAGGGGATGGGTTATTCTCGTCTGGACCGGGGCTTAATTCAACGTCTCCGGATAGCAGAAGTAAGAAACTGGCGATGTGGACGTTGATGCATAATGAATACAATGAATGACATAATAAACGACGTAGGTAATGCAACAGGCCGAGGTGGGGGCACGGCACCGCACATGAGTATCGGTCATTGAAGTGAACGCTATTAGTGTTCGACAAGTAACTAACCTGCGTAAACAGCGGCTGTCTCATGACCGTGACTGTTGCGGTGGCATGCCCCAAGTGATTCCAGAGTGACAGCGGCTTTTGTAGGCCTGGCGTATCTCCCGCGCGCATGGTGGCGCACTGTTGCCAGCCGAAGTCACTGTTGATGACCAAGCTCAGCGGTTGGCGTTTCTGTCCGGAGTCCCACGATGAAGCAGGGGCTGAAGTACCGAACTTTCCAGGTAGGCACGGGATCGCAGGGAGTCCATGTGCAGACCAGTCAAGTTCCGATGCCGGGATGTCGGTGATGGCGAGAACGAGCCAGCCGCGATAGTCACCAAAGCGATAACCTGCGTAAACAGCGGCAGTCTCATGACCACCACTGTTGCGGTGGCATGCCCCCTGGCAGTTTTACCGCTCTTGTCGGATTCGACGTTAAGCGAGGCATGAAACCACGATCGGAATATTTCAGTTGAATGCTAAACAACGACTCACATCGTGCCTATAGTTTATTTATTTATTATATGGCAACCCGCAATGGCTCGGCGAGTTCTGCTGCTCCGCATGAGGTAGCGTGTTCGATACCCGGCTGCGGTGGCCACATTCCGTTCCGATGGCGTCAAAACGCAAGGATGCTCGTGCACCGCGCTGTGGAAAACCCCAGGTGGTCGAAATCAATCCGAAGCACTCCACAACACCACGGCGGCTCTCACGGCCCCAGTGTTGCTCTGGACTTTAGTTATCAGTCATTCTGTCAGTCAAACAGTCAGTCGATCCGAACGAAAGATGGATCGATTAGCCAGTCGGAGAGAGAGAGAAATGTATGTTCATTGAACCTTAGGGAGGTTTGTCTTGCGCCATGCCTAGCCCGCTACTCCAGATGTATACCAGGAAATGATATGCGCGTCATGGATACACAGCATACGCAGAATGCAGAGCTCATCACAACACGCAAAAAAGAAAGAAAGAAACAAGCAAGCAATATGATCTCCTTAAGATCAGTGTTTTTAAGGAAGAATCAATCAACCAGTCAATTTAGGCGTAACGAAAAACGGAAGCAGACTATAGAGCGGCGTTAGGCTAGAGCAGAAAGCAATGTTTATCGGCGACTGCGTCACTAAGACAAACTGAACCAAAATAGGGGGGGGGACGCGCATTGATGGAGACTGACGGAAATGTGGAAACTGAGACGCGAAGAGTTCCCCGGTCTCACAACAGCTTCGGCTTCACTAAAAAACGGTAGAACATACACCGCTGTGTTCGCTGTTGACTGCCTTCGCTCTTCATATATCCTACGACCGAGGATACAATAAATAAGGGAACGAAACGTGGCAGGTTGCCCAAGTGCGGCTTGTCGCTTACCCGGAGGCGTTCCGTCCGCCAAGTCTGCTTCTTATAGCTTTTATCGAATAGGCTCAGTAAGAAAACGTTGGGTTTGCTTAGCCTGTCGTTATTGCGAAGAGGAGCCTGCTGCTGGACACGACAACGGCCGAATGGTCATCCTCCAAAATGCAAGACTACCGTGCAAGCACGAGATGTTGCAATAGCCAAGCGATGCTAGAGGGCGCCTGCTCCGCCAACCGCTGCAGAGACGGGACACGTGTCGACATAGTGTGTCGCCAGCGCAGCCATAATTTCCTTTTCTTTTCTTCAAGTTCCGCTGCGTCTATGTGTATCGAAAGGGCGAAATGAGTTGGAGGCGTTTATGGTCGACCAACCGTATACTAAGTAAATGATTCGGTTGTAAAAAGCAATGTCGGTTGCAACATGCGTGTACGCGTGTAGAGTACGCAGCGCTTTAATAGACACGCCACGAGGAACGACTCGACGATATGGTTGATGTCTGCTTATGGACCGACAGGACATTGTTGTTATAAGGAGTGCATAAGCATTAGCAAACGTTCGCAGAAAAAATATACTGGGAAGCTTAGGGCTCCGTCAATCCGCGAACATTGTGTCATTCACCATCATTATCGTCATCATCACATCATCGTGATCATCATCACAATCGTCGTCATCATCATCCTGGTTCATGTCCATTGCAATACAGAGCCCTCTCCCTGAACTGACAGCACTTGCAGCTGGGCTTAGCAATCATGTGTACTGGAGAACAGTCAATGTCAATTATCATGTCGTCCACGGCTCACGCAGCTGATGCTGAAGCTCTGCAGTGAGCCCTTCAAGAGCTATGCGGCAGCCTTGCTACGGGCACTTTCGGTATTTTGCGCCGAGCAAACATTTTTCGGAATGAGTCCGCGATGTGGCTTAATGGGGTTCCAAAGTTGCAAATGCCGCTTGGGCAGAAGTTATGAAATCGACGGAAGCTGGAATGTTTAAATAAGGCCGTGCTGTGGACTGCAAAGTATACGCGTATACGGAGAAAGGAAACACGAAGTGATCCCTGGATTCCTAGCACTTGCTCGGCTTTTCGGCAAACATGAAAAGCTGGCAAGCGTATATAAATCTAGCACTGCCCGAACGAAGGCACTCAGAAGAAAGGAAAGCTTGAAGCATGAAAGAATATGAAGGGAAGAGGTTCGTTCAGAATCACAAAAATGAAATTGACAAAAATAGCCTAACAGAGTCGGACGCTGTGCAACCGCTTCATTTTCACGCCTAATCTGAGGCCGCCTATAAGTGCGAAACGACATCGAGACGACAGAGACGTCTGCTGGTGTCTGTCGTGAAACATATGTCGAGGTTCGCTCGAGCGAGAGTTATGTAGTACAAAAGGCGTGTACAGTTATATTCCTGCGGGGGTAACTACTCGGAACGTCGCATTTCGAGAAATCGTCGTTCGCCTTTATGGATCTCGGCTGCGTCACTTTTCTACACCGACTTCGGCTGTGGATTCAGGCCGGAGTTGTGGTGTGGGACATATATTCTTCTGGCGACTGAAACTTTTTTCTCACGCGTACGCCCTGCCCACCATAACGCAGCGCATCGGTGATAACTATCTTTTGAGAAGCACGACTTACGCATAGATTGAGCGTCGCATTAATACTGCATTAAAACGCCGCCATTACCCTCGAAGTTATATTTCTGCCAGGGTAACTACTCGGAAGGTCGCATTTCGAGAAATTAATCGTTCGCATTTATGAATCTCGGCTGTATCACTGTCTTACACCCGCTTCGCCTGTGGATTGAGACCGGAGTTGTGGTGTGGGGCATGTATCCTCCTTGCGGCTGAAACTTTTTTCTCACGCGTACGCCCTGCCCACCATTACGCAGCGCATCGGTGCATAAGTTCTCTTTTGAGATCCTTCTTGCGACTGCTCAGTCGGCGTTCTGCTCAGTCGGCTGCTCCTCACAGCGCGGCCGCGCCGTATCATGACAGCGATCTGCGATGCATGCGAAGTGCGCGCCCGCGCGGGCCTCATATTCAAAAGCGATCTGCGATGATGACAAAGTGCATGCGCTGACTGCCGGTAGCTTCGTATGCGCTCTGCTTTCGACATTTAGTTCGCGTTGAAGCGAGACGAGAGACAGCGCGAAGGTCAATTTCCCCGCTGCTGCTGACGCGCATTATCACTCCGGCGTTTTCACAGCGCATTTCCGCGGTCATCGAGCGAGATGTGTTCACGTTTACCTCTGCGCGCGTGACACCTTGCTTGTCTATTTAGTTAGTAAGCCAATGTTTACAACTTTATACGGTTAATTAAACTACTATCCTTGCTTCGTATAGCGCTCTACTAATTTGCTATCGCAATCGATGCTTCGCCTTTCGGGTGAAACTGCGACTTTTTTCTCGCGCGTACGACCTGCCCCCCATAACGCAGCGCATCGGTGCATGAGTTATCTTTAGAGAGGCACGCTTTACGCATAAATCAAGCGTCACATTCATACTGCATGGGTTAATGCCTGCCACGGGTTGTTGCTTCCAATTGGAGTTTCTTGCAAAAATTACTAGAGGGAACACTGATGTTACAACGATCCAGTTACTACTGTAATGAATGGTATACATGAATTTGGGCATGTGCAAAGTGCACCCAATACATTCTACCTCGTGTTCTCATTGTTACGTTTGCGGCTTCAAATAATCTCGTGGCGTTATTAATGCATGCTATTATCATTCTTGAGCTACTTCATGCACTTTCTTGCTCTGCGACTATATCGGTATCTAATCGTTTTTCCCGACATCTTCAAATAAAAGACGAGGTCCTTTAAAATTGCAGCCATTCTGGGTGTTATCGAACACGCGTCACACGCATTCCTCAAGCGCAGCAGCCTGACGCTTTAGTGAGCTGGGCCACGAATGCACCGGGTATGTGTGCCACGGGGTGTGCGCCCAGTGAGGGAACACTTTTCAGCGTTCGCGCACGCTGGTGCGCCTCGTATCTCAGAGGCCGTGTGCAGACTTCTCGGCGGGTACGCTAGATGTCGTAGCGTGTCCAGAGGGAACCGCAAAAAAGAAAGGAGTTCCGGTGATGTACACGCCTCATACACGACGCCTTTCAGCGGTGGTAATGCGTCGTGTCGCTACATCGCTTCAATACCAATCGCATTACCCTCGACGACAATCGTGATTTGGGTGGCGCGGAATTTTTATTTCGAGCAAAAGTGTACAATCATTGCATTCTACCAGTGCTAACATATGGGGCAGCAACTTGGAGGCCAGCAAAGAAGCTCGAGAACGGGTTAAGGACCGCACAAAGAGCGATGGAACGAAAAATGTTAGGCCTAACGTTAAGAAAGCGGTGTGGATCAGAGAGCAAACGGGGATAGCCGATGTTCTAATTGACATCAAGAGAAAAAAATGCAGCTGGGCAGGCCATGTAATGCGTAGGATGGATAACCGGCGGACCATTAGAGTTACAGAATGGATACCAAGAGAAGGGAAGTGCAGTTGAGGACGGCAGAAAACTAGGTGGAGTGATGAAGTTAGGAAATTCGCAGGTGCAAGTTGGAATCAGCTTGCGCAAGACAGGGGTGATTGGAGATCGCAGGGAGAGGCCTTCGTCCTGCAGTGGACATAAATATAGGCTGATGATGATTATGATGCAATACTTTCTTAAAGTGATCAATTTGAAAATTCACAAAGCCGTTTGAAGCCAGAATAACGACGTTTAGACAAATCCGCGTACTAATCCATCATTTTCAAGCTGGCTGAACCACCATGCTTACGACTCTCGTAGACACTAATGCTAGAGTTCACTGCGAGTCGTATGGTGTCGTTTCCTGCATGTCTCAGAATTACTTCAACGTGCACCGCTTGTCGGAGATGCCACCAGGTGGCGGATCAGTCAGAGTAGTTTTGCATGTGCTTAACGATCACGGCACAATAGGAAGATAAAAACGAGCTAGGTGGCATGTGCTATCACGCGAAATCAAAAGTTACAATCGTACCATCATTCCAAGAAGCCTTCATGCAATTAACATAAATTTTGGTCGGATTTTTCCTTGCTCCTTTAGCTCTGCTTTGATGTATAGTGGTCTCGCTGACACGGACTATGGCGAATGTCGGAAACGACTAGTGTAAACTGAAAAGTAAAAAGACTACGTGCAGTTGTTTTTGCGTAGTTTAGATGAGACCCTGTATTCAACGAGCTCAAGTGTCACAATATTAGCGCAATCTGTTTATCTCCGCGTACGGCCGTGCGTAGGCAACGTGTCAGCAGGTTTTCATTTTGATGTACGCTTGCTGCGTTATCTCCTCATTATTTGCACCTTGTTACTCCGGGAATGTGCTTATGAAATCTTGCCAACGATTGAAGGCTGTTTCCGACACGTGATCGATCACCTGGCAGGGACCCAACTTGGAAAAATTGTAGGCCCACTCCCCTTTCTGTATTGTTTTCTTTTGTGTATTTTATAAATACCTGTAGCATTTATTTTTGTTGACTTATGCTCTGTTTGATTTTCTGCTAAGATAAGAACGTGACGGGGGAGGGCGGTAGTGAGAAGGTGGTACAGAAACATGCATTTGGCCCAAAGTGCGTATAATTGATACGTAAAAGGTGGTCAATCATGTCTTTCTTAACGGTTACTCAACTGCACACAGTTGCGCTCAGCGTAATGTCACGTGGTCGTGGCGGGCTCTGGCCGGCACGCAGCGGGGGGGGGGGGGGGCAATTTAAACGACTAAATTGAAAGAAAACTGTTTACAGAACTGAAAAAAAAAAACGCCCCATTACCGTTCTTTGGAAGATGCGCTTGACTCAGAACGCGCGGATCTTCAGTATGACCTCCGAGGTTACGCCCCCACCGACGGATCTCGGAGGCGACGTGCTGAAACTTACGTCATATATTCCCCAACCACCAGGTGTCCGCGTCGGCTGCTTAGCTGCTGTATAGAGGCAGCCAATACGAAAATTATAAAAATTATCAGCCCTGCGGCTTTGCCATAAGATTTCTTCAGTAGTGGATTATACTACTCATTGATAAACAATAAGGAAAACGTTGATTTTCGGTTGCAGTTAGTCCTTAAAGGCTGGCAATAAAAAAAAAAACCAGAATACTAGACATTTAGCAGCTCCGCAGCTTTGCCAAGATTGCTAGTAGTATATGCTACTGATTATTACCGATTTAGCCAAAGTGAATTTTTGTTGCAGTTGACCTTTAAATTGACACTAAAGATGAATACTAAGATTGCGTATATTAGTAAAATTTGTTTCTGCAAGTTTCTGCCACTAGCAAAATGGCCACCGATAGCGTTAGAGGGCGCTTGGGAAGCCAGAAAGAACACGAAAATGTAACACGGGTGCCAACGCCCACCTGACGTTCCCCTACCAGATCACCATGACGTCATGGATTTCGACAGAGCCTACTCTGATTATGGGTAATTGTTCACCACTAAAGAAAGACAACATTACGCTCCAAAAGAACCAAAACTTAACCATAAACTAAACCCACCACGTTTCGAAATCTTCCTTAAGCAAGATCGCTCCAAATATCGGAAAATGCATTGAAATTATTGACGTCACAGTGACGTACCGGTGCTGACGTCCACAGTATTAATCTTTGCTTCAAGCGTTCTCATCGGTTTGCGCCTAAATATGTCAGAGAAGAGGCGTAGTCAGCGTCGCTTACAGGCACTAATGTCTCCTTAAATACAGCTAATGAAAAAAGCAGAGTCCACTCAAGATGAGCAAAATTCGTAATTGTCAGCTGTTCAAGAAAGTTCGTGCCTCTTGGTCTCCGGTTCGTATAAGCAAAAGCAAGATGTTATCCTCGATTTTGCCAGCGGGAAACAGTACAGCTGAAATTAACAAGCGGAAGCAAACAGATCGGAGGAACGTTGCTCTAGAAAGCCTACGAACAAGGCCTTCGACAGGTGCACCTGGCGTTAACTGCTGTTGTTGCCTGTCTGGTAACCAATTCTAGTCAGAGCAGGTTAATGTTCTAGGCCCCTTGGCGGAACTGTGAACCTAATTTTGAGACTGTCTAGGCATTAAACTGAGTTTCTTTAAGAGAAAAAGCCTGGCCCCTAGGCTTGGAACAGGTCCGGTCATCCTGGGCTCCGCCTCTTCACTCGTATCCACGCTTCTCTTTCGCTTCCTCCCCCCAGCGCTGAGTTGTCTGATAGAGGAATGCACTTCTGGCCGACCTCTCGGCCTATCATCTAATCTTTTTTTTTCTCTGCCTTTTTAAGAGAAGCATTGTTATTATCCGTTTACCTTGCTAACTATTTTTCTTACTTCGACAGCTGTCATATACTGCAAACTGGGATTTCTCTATCCGTCCGTCTGTCTTTACCATTGCACGGTCTGCGTGATGTGATCTCGACACCCTCAGCTTGACTTTCACCTTATGACGACCACCAATCCACTCACTGAAAATTAAGTTTATTGAACCACTGTTTGAAAAAGGTTTAAGATGATCTACAGCCCTTGGAGAGTGAGAAAACAAAAATGGAGGTTAGGCTGCGCTAGTTAGAGGCTATTGAGGAGATCCATTTCTTTAGCACATTTTACGAGCGAGCCTAAAATTTTCTTGATGCGGTTACTTGAGTCCGCCCGTTGAGTTGATGCAAGCCTAGTACTTTGGATGTGATGGGGTGTATTGATTGTCGATGGCTCGATCTGGGCAGCTCAATAAGCGTCGCTGTTCCCTAATAGTTAGGCGGCGCTAGGTAGCCACCACTTCCCAGTGGTGAAACGTTGTCCACTGGAGATTCAAATTGTTTTTTCTGCAGCAACGCGGCCGTTGGGAGCCGGACGCCCTGAACACCGAGCCATTGCGCAACATAAGCGCTTGGAAATCGGTGCGGCGTTTCGTGCGTCACCCAGACTCCGAGAGTGTGGGCGTCCGTGCATGTATTTGGGAGGCCACGTCGAGTGATATACGAGGGGTGGCTGAAAAGTTCGCAGCCCACCCTTGAAATATTTTTCGCGTGGTCTTCTTCTGCAATGCAATATGTTATTCAACTATTTGAATGGTCTCATGAGCGATCTGGATTTATTTCGATTCTTTTTTTGTTTCAAGTACAGCGGTTTAAAGCAAGCTCGCGAAGATGAAATATGGAAATAGAGAAATTCGCAAATCGAGCAGTCATTCAATACCTTTTGAAAAAAGAACTGACAGCACAAGAAATTTACAAGGAAATGCTGGAGACATTAGGGGACAATGCTCCTTCTTATGCTATGGTGAAAAAGTGGGTTGCCGATTTTAAGCGAGGCCAGACATCAATTCAAGATGCTGCGCGCCGTGGTCGTCCCTCAACAGCATCCACAGATGAAAATGTCCAAAAAGTGCAAGACATTGTAATGGCTGATCGACGTGTCTCACAGCGGCACATTGCAGAATGTGTGGGCATATCAGTGGAGAGGGTTGGCCATATGCTAACACAGCTCCCGATCATGCACAAAGTTTCGGCCCGATGGGTGCCCAGACTTTTGACATTAGAGAACGGACATCTGAGAGAACTTCACTCTCCAGAATATCTACAACTGTTTGAAGCTGATATTAATCCTTTTCTGCAGAGATTCGTTACAATGTATGAAACTTGGGTGCATCACTTTTTTGTCCCGAGTAAAAACAAGCCTCGAAACAGTGGAAATATCCCACCTCCCCCCTCCCAAAAAGGCAAAGGTGGTTCCATCCGCTGGCAAGGTTATGGGATCAGTGTTCTGGGATTGCAAGGGTGCCATTCTCCCGGAATTCCTCCCGAAAGGTCAAACCGTCAACGGTGAATACTACGCAGCTCAGATTCGTCGTCTGAGGTGGGCAATTAAGAAAAAAAAAAAAAAAACGGCGAGGATTGCTTCGGAAAGGGGTGCCATTTCACCAGGGCAATGCGCCAGTTCAGACATCGGCTGTTGCGATGGTTGCAATTCACTCCTGTGGTTTCCAGCTGCTTCAGCACCAGCCCTATTTCCCTAATTTGGCTCCCTCGGACTACCACCTATTCCCACAGATGAAAAAGCCCCTTGGTTGAAGTCGTTTTCCTTCTGATGAAGCCGTCATGGGCGCCGTAAAAGACTTATTGAAGGGGCAGGAGGAAACGTTTTACTGAAGTGGAATAATGAAACTCCAAGAGCGATGACATACATGTGTAGCCCTCAAGGGAGACTATGTCGAGAACTGACTGCAAAATTTCGACCCACGGTCACTACGTCCGGGTCAGGCGACGAACTTTTCAGGCGCCCCTCGTACTGTAGCAGACGAAGACGGTGCTGTGCGCAATACAAAGAAGCTGTTCTCGAGACGATGGCGGTGACCGCTTTTATAGCTCGCTATTACCACTGTCAAGAAGGGAGCCGACAGGTGCAGTAGCACACTGTGATATAAAAGTTACGAACAGGAAGATAATGTGCATCAGAAAGGCTGGTCGACGTTTCGATAGGCAAACTTATCTTCGCCTTTGACGAAGGTAAGTACACCTATCGAAACGTTGACCAGCCTTTACTGAGCCATCCTTGTTTATCATGGCCACATAAAGCCAACAGACAATGAAGCCAAGGAAAGTATCGGGGAAATTAAGTGTGGTTGAAATTGGAATGTAGAAAACAATGAAGAAGAGGAAAATGAAAGTGGGCGGCAAGATAACTTGTCGCCGGCGGGAGCCGAACCCGCATAATTAACAAATCATGCGGGTTCGAGCCCCTCGGTTCCCAAAAATATCGAGCCCCTCCTTTCCCCTTCTTCTCTCGTTTATTCATTGCGAGGGTCTCCAATCTGGCAGCCTTGATGTCATTAGGTAGCATGTGAGGGTTTATTAGCCACGCACCTGCTCTCCCAAGATCGCGTGTTTCGTGCCGTCGTCGGGCTAAAAAAGAATGTTCCACATCCGCTAGCGAGGCGGTGTACGTAGACGCTGCGCGATATGGCAAAGGGAGAAGCGCACACGCGATCGCGGTTGTAGACCGCATAGGCAAATGCCTCGCGAGCGCCAACAACAATCACAATATGGCTGTGGGGCGATCGCCTGACCACGTTCAGAGGACCTAACCCAACACTACAGACCCGAAAGACGCAAATTCCCGCCATCGCACTTTAAATTAAACAGGAACGAGGCCATAACCGTACGCTTACTGCAAACACACAGTTACCCTATAGCCCGGCCGTCTTACGCCACTGTTACCCGAGCTTATACCCGGCTGATGCGTGTAAAGCGTGCGGACACAGAGCAAAGCTGCGACACGTGATCTGGGAATGTGCCGGCAACAACGGTACCGAAAACGCCGCCGTTCGCGACGCGCCCATAACGGCAGGCGTTGCCATTACAGGAAGCTTCGAGCTCGTTCATTACTCTGCCACCAACCACGCTCGTCGCTCGCCGGCCGCACTGTCTCTTATCTCCACACGGCTCTGACCTTTTCTATGCGCTGTGCATTCGCCGCTCAGTTTCCGTTGAAGCCGATAGATGCCGCACGTACCTTCGAGCCGCTGAGGCGCAAAACCGTATATGCGCTTGTTGCCAGCGTTTTGAAGTCGTTTTCTGCGGTCATTCAGTGTGATCTATTCCTGTTTGTTTGTGCGCTGGCTCACACCTAGACGCTTGTTGAACATTCAGTTAGTGGACGATAGTCGGGCCACATTTTCCAACGCACGCTACACATGCGATGCTGCCCGGATCGGCAGTGCAGCGCTACAGTTATTTTGTGTCCCTTCGCACGCGCTGCCCACGGGAAGCGCTTCTCATCAACACCACCGTTTCACACGTGCCTTCTCGTGGTCATCGAGTCTCTCTTCATGTCGGTCTACTTACGCCGCAGCACACCTGCTTACTTAATCAGCTCATGTTTACTACAATTCATATTGCTACCAAAGCCGCTCACCTTACTTCGTGTCACATTGCTGTGTTGCTATCGCATTCATTGCTTCGCCCTTAGGGCGAAACTGTGACATTTTTTTGCTTCAATTCTATCCGCGCCTTTTATTTACGCTTTCTTTTTTTCTGTTTCATCGACGTTGTACTGTACGATTTGAATCAGTAAACTTAGCATATCTCCCTCCGAACGCCGCTTCACTGCCAAGCAGCTGCGCATAACAAGAAGCCAGTACATCGATGGGAGTATGCGTGAGAGCCGGTTCAGAGGGGAAAAGAAAGAGAATTCGGCCAGAACCTAGCTGCCGATAATTTTCAAAGTATGCGATAGCTTGCTTTTTGAGTTTTGAGAGGTATATATTTTCATACAGCTACAATGACGTCACAACCAACGCACATGCTGGAACCCATGCGACGCGAAGCTTTCGTGATGATGCGGTTATGTTAAATTCTGTAAACCTGTTCTCATCTACTGCGCCACATTTAGCATGCAACATAGCGATTACTGGGTCCCAGTCTTAGCATGACAACGGCCCAGTTAAATACGGCACAATCTCCAGGATCGGACCACTACTTCCGACGCGCAGTAGACGTTTCGACAGATGCGGGTGCGCGTCATATGGGCATATATGTATATATAAATCTTATTATAAGAAGCCAACAAACAATGACACCAAGGACAACAAACGAGAAATTACTTGCATTTGCTAATTGAATTAAAGAAAATGATAAATTATGGAAATGAAAATGGATTAAAAAAAAAAAAAAACTCTCCGCAGATGGGGAACGATCCCACGTCTTCGCATTACGCGTGCGATGCTTTTACCATTGAGCTACCGCGGAGCCGTTTTCCCATCCACCTTCTGGGGTATTTATGTCCTACAACAAAGGTTAACAAAGAAGCTCGAGAACAAGTTAAGGACCGCACAAAGAGCGATGGAACGAAAAATCTTAGGACTAACGTTAAGAGACAGGAAGAGAGCGGTGTGGATCAGAGAACAAACGGGGGTAGACGATATTCTAGTTGACATTAAGCGGAAGAAATGGAGCTGGGCAGGCCATGTAATGCGTAGGATGGATAACCGGTGGACCATTAGGGTTACAGAATGGATACCAAGAGAAGGGAAGCGCAGTCGAGGTCGGCAGAAAACCAGATGGGATGATGAAGTTAGGAAATTTGCAGGCGCAAGTTGGAATACGCTAGCGCAAGACAGGGGTAATTGGAGATCGCAGGGAGAGGCCTTCGTCCTGCAGTGGATGGATGGATGGATGTAAAACTTTAATAAAAGTCCTGAGGTACGCGAGTCAGCGCGCAGCGGGCCGCTCCCACGTTGGACATAAAAATATAGGCTGATGATGATGATGATGATGATGTCTTACAACTAGAACTAACGCTGGTTGTGTTAGCCAACGCCACCACTCACAAGCCTATATATATATACAGAGAGAGATAGAGAGAGAGGAAGTGAAGTACCTCCAGGAGCCAATCGCGCGGCAATATTGCATGTGTTCGCGGGCTTCTTTCACGCTCGGATAAAGCGCTTTTATGTAGCACGCATTGAGCAACGGAAAGCTGTATTGGGAGTTTTTCGTGTTGTTCTACAATTTTCGTATTGACACTTTTCATTATTTCTAATAATTGAGAAGTTGATTAATTAGTTAAGACTAATTATATAATTAGGCGGAATGGAAATAAATAATCTCAGTATCTCCAAGCGATGGCAAACAACGTTATCTTGGTTTTGTCCAGCTACGTGGAATTTGCTTATTTTTAAAGTTTGGCTAAACTTACGTGGACGGCCCTGGCTACGGTGTTGGGCTGCTAAGCACGAGGTCGCGGGATCGAATCCCGGCCACGGTGGCCGCATTTCGATGCGAAAACACCCGTGTACTTAGATTTAGGTGCACGTTAAAGAAACCCCCGGTGGTCGAAATTATTCCGGAGTACCTCATAATCAGATAGTGGTTTTGGCACGTAAAACCCCACACTTTAAATATAGCGCCCATTTTTCTTAAATATGATATCGCTGCCGTATTTCGCCCTCCCATGGAAGTGCATGGGGAATTATGTAAGCGTTTCATAATACGCCTCTAAAGAGGCTGAAATCGAGGGTATAGCAATATTTATTTAAGCATTAGTTAACACACACACACACAATCGAAAATTCAGCTTCATATAAGCCCCACATTTGCTACATTTCCTCCAAATATGAACTTCGTGAGTGATCTAGTTGTGTTCAGAAAACCGTGAAAACAGGCACCGTTTTAGAGCGCTAATATAGTCGCACTAACAGCATCGCCGTAAACCTTAATTACAGTGACGTTATTGCGTAAAATGTGCAATCAACCAATTAAAAAGACTATTCAATGGAAGTAATTGATTACGTGCAATTTCTCCCTTGAAAGTCGGCCTAGAACTTATATCGAATTCTGCAAATCGCACCGGTCCGGTGCGACGAAACAGCGCATCGGAGCGTGCGCCATATTGAAAATCTAGAAGGCGCTGTGCCTTAGCAACCGCGGTTGAACGCGATTGGCTGAAACGCCACCGGCGACGGTCTGATGTCACGCCGTGAGGATTACTACTTGTGCGTGTGGCCCACGATATGTTAAGTTAGGTTGGGTTAGGTTAGGTTAGGTTACGTTAGCGTAAAAGGCGTTAGGTGGCGCGGCGTACTCTCACAGCGATTGCAAAGGGTGTCGAACGTCACTGGCGGCGTTTCAACCAATTGCATTCAATCATGGTTGCTAAGGGGCTGTGCCTTCTAGATTTTCAATATACGCGCCCCGGAGCACACCTTTGTGATCTGCCGAATTGGTGAAGCGCCATTGGTGAAGCGCATTAGTGCTGTTGTATGTTGGGCATGTTGGTACTCGGATAACATTTTTAGCGCCAGCGGACGAGGACAGAAGGAAGACGCTGCCAACACAAGGCGCTAACCTCGAAAATTTATTCCCAGAAAAACAAAAGACGAAAACAAAGCACCTTATTATACACCATGCAGAGTAGCGCCACACCTGATCAATACGTGAAATTGAGCTTTCCAAAAAGGCCCTTCTTGATCTGTATGAAGAAACCGCCTATAGTCGGGTAAAACATTAGAAGGCAGCGGTATTTGCTCCTCCAAGGCGGATGCGCACACGAGCCTCCACCAATGGGCGCACGCTCTAGGCTAACGTCATGAGCCAGACGGCCGGTATCCCCGCCGACGGAGAACATGGCGGCCCGCGCTTCGAAATGGGCCGAGTCGTGTCAGAGGGACTGTTTCTTTAGTCGCTGAGACAATCGGCTGCTGCGCTTCGGTCATCTGGACGGGGCCTCTCCTGCCTTCTTAACTGGTACTCGACTATATGGTATGAAGGTGGCTACAAAAAATAAATTGCATAAGGGTCTTTTTTTTCTGGGAATAAATTGTTGAAGTTAGCGCAGTTGTGTTGTCAACGTCTTCCTTAGTGTATTCGTCCGCTGGCGCTAAAAAAAAAAATTACGCAGTAGTGCTTTTATGACTGTCGGCACCCAAATGTTCATTGCCGGCGGTTCAAACATGTTTTGCACCAAAGGCTGGTTTGGATAAAGAAATGTAAGGCTAAAAGATAAACGCCAGTGAAGAAAATGTTGGCCAGCTGTTCAAGTATTTCTCTTTCTTGCAGTTTCGAAGAGTTAGAGGGGGACCTGGGACGGCTACTAAGGTTCTGAAAGATAGCATGCCGGAATTTCAGATTTCTCTTTGCTGTTTTTTACCACAATCATTCTTTATATTACCTGCCACCTTCACCGCTGCGAAATAATGTATATTTTGGAATAAAAAGTTGTCGCAGTTTCACCCGAAAGGCGAAGCATCAAGTGCGATAGCAAATTTGTAGAAAGCTATACGGAGTAAGGATAGTCGTTTTATCAACATGCAGCAGCACCGGCAACACACAGAACTGTTGTCGACGCCGTCGGCGTTTTGCCCGCGTTCGCCAAAACGCGCGCGGCGTTGGTGACTGTTGGCGGAGCCTCTGGGGGCGGCTCGGAGGTTTTCGACGAATCAGAACGGGAACTCGTCGAGAGCGTCGGAAGTCTTTACCACCTTCTCGCCTCACAACGTTTTATTGCGATAGCAATTATATGGACACTCAAAAGCAGATTTCTGCCGTCGGCCGTCGCCGTCGCCGTCGCCGTCGCCGTGAGGTTCCGTATGACGTCAATTTGGAGATGAAATCGTCGCCCGCGCCGCCGAACGCTGTATGTGCGAGTGAAAGGGCGCGAGGGGCGCGTCTTTCACGGGGAGTGAACGCACGGCGGAGAACAAACGCGCGTTCTGCGCTGTGCTCGCTTAAGGGCTGCAGAAGTAGGCGTCTCTTTCTCCTTTACCAATCACCATATATGTAGAGCAAACGCACCTTCTTCTGACGCACGAACGGCCGTAGGGGGGAGGGGGAGGGAAGGGAGGCGACGTTTAGCTGCGGCACCAAGTGCCTATTTATTTATATCAGAGGCTCCGGCAACAGTCACCAACGCCGTACGCATTTTGTGCGAACGCGGGCAAAACGCCGAGGGCGTTGACAACCGTTCTGCGTGTTGCCGGTGCTGCTGCATGTCCAAGTTTATACAGCTGATAAAGCTACTATCATTACTCCGTATAGCTCTCTACAAATTGCTATCGCAATTGATGCTTCGCCTTTCAGGTGAAACTGCGACAACTTTTGTTATATAAATAGGCACTTTGTGCCGCAGCTAAACGTCGCCTCCCTTCCCCCCCCCCCCCCCCCCCCCACGGCCTTTCGCGTGTCTGAAGAAGTCGCGTTTGCTCGGTTTAGTGATTGTAAAGGAGGAAGAGACGCTTAATTTGGCAAGGTTAGGTGCACGGCGGCAGAACGCACGGTTTGGTTCTCGCCGTGCGTATCACTTCCCCGTGGAAGCGCGCGTTCCCTGCGCGCCCTTCGCGCCGCTACTACGCGTTCGACGCGGGCACAATTTCGTCTCTTTGACGTCATACGGCAATCACGGCGACGACGACTGCCAACGACGGCAGAAATCGCTTGGAATATTTGCTGCGAATAATAATATTTCGAAATAATAGGTGCCTGCACTGTGCACAAAAGGACACCAACATTGCATGTATAGCAAAGAAGTAGCTAGCCACGTTGGTACATCCATGGTACATCTTTATGAAAAAAAAAAATGGCTGTGGCTTAACTCAGTTACGCCTGGGTGTGCGTAGCGAGAGGTTCGGTTAATGTTGTTGTTTAGCTTGGTGTTTCATTTCGTCGTTGATCCGCGGCCCTGGCACGAGAAGCCGAACTAGACGACGAACCATCCTCATCTGAATGCACTCTCATGGCCGCTTCGTACTGACGACGCTTCTCGAGGCGTGCGGCTCGCTGCCTCCTCCGTCTCCTCGGCTCGCTGCCTCCTCTTGGATTCGTTCCGACGACGAAGCCTGGCTTCTTTCAGTCTCTCTGACTCACTTTCCATATCTGTCGACGAATCCCGCCGAGCCGCCCCTTCTAATATACGATGCAACGCCGGCTCCACCGGCGATGCAACTTCGGCAACGCCGTGGTGGTTGCTAGGCAACGGCTCAGCTCGCGGTGCGGCCACCGACCACAGCGAAACGGGGAGAATTCGGCCAATGTATGCTCTCGCTACAAAACTTAACAATGCAAACGAGGAGCTGCGGAAGAAGACAAGGCCAGCGCATGAACCACAGCCAAAGTTTATTTCGGATGAACAGTGGTTAAAATATAGCGAAGGATATATTTATTCTGCTTTCCGAAAAAGAAGCTTTCCTTGCTATTAGTTTTAAGCGAAGCTTTCTAGCCAAGTTACAGACACGTTTTCGCGCGTATCTGGCCTCTAACGCCGAGTGCTCTTAACGGGATGCTGGCGCCATTTAGGAAGGGTGCAGCGAAGTAGTAGTTTACGAGTTTAAAGTTTCACGCGCGCAGTTTCATACAATGGCTACTAAGGATTGCTGCGGCGCTAGTCTCTGTGGAAGCTGCAAGCGGGGTGACTCAACAAGCATGGGATTAGTGGTTAGTACATGGATTTGCCTAAACTTCGTCCTTTCGGCTTCAAACGGATTTGTGACTTCGCAAACTCATAATCTTCAACAAATGATGGTGTTATAAATTATTAGGTGAACATTAATAAAATTGTCCGATGGCAGGATTCGAACGCAGGACCTCTAGCACAAAAGCCTGATATTGGAACCAATACGCCACGGACGAGGGCGTCGACAAGCGGCATAGAATACACTTTCTCGCGGACAGGCCAGCGCGTTGAGACGCTTAGCGCGTTTCGATCCGCAGTTGCTGTACAGGAAACCGAAGCATCAGAAACACCACAAGCGCAACATGACACCGTGCATTACGACTAATAATTTAAGCAAGTATATATATGATGTAGTGGATATACATATCCAGCCTGTCTGTGATTCACACAAAATAATTTCTTTGTATAACATGCTGCTCTTCAATATTAATGTTTATACCACGAAAATCACAATTCACACACACACACACACACACACACACACACACACACACACACACACACACACACACACACACACACACACACACACACACACACACACACACACACACACACACACACACACACACACACTGTTCATGAGTCACTCATACCAAGAATGCTTCGCTTTACGTGGATGTCAACTGGAGTTGAGTCTGCCTGATCCTCTTTTTCTTTTCTCTTTTAACAGCGAAGCTGTTTAAGCTGGAGGTAGTCCGGTGGTGTACGCCCGAAATGTGAGTCGATCCTGGAGGAAGTGAAGAAAGGGTCCAAGTGCAAGAGCACATACCCCTGTGAACTAGCGAAGCTGCTTAAGCTCGAGGATGGTCCGTCGAGTGCACGCCGCAAAACCTCCGCCTGGCGATGACGTCACCATGCGTCGCCTAGCAACGCTTCGCCCCAGCTGCGCCGAACGCGTCGAGCCTCGCCACAGTTGCATGAGCCGTGACGTGATCGCGCGCGCCGCATCGCTTCGCCTTAGCTTTACCGAGCCATGACGTCACCGCGCTGTGCGGAGTGGTTGCCGCGGCTGCGCAGAGGCGGAGCTAAGCCGTGACGTCACTGCGCCAACCCACGGGATAAATAGCTCCGCGTCGCCGCCGCGGCGACACGAAAGATGGGGCGGCCGAAGATGGGCGGCAGATGGGGTGGCCGAAGAAGAGCGTCCCACCCGAAGAAGAGGAAGCGCGGCGCGAAAGCCGCCTTCCTCTTCTTCGCTAAGCCGAAGTGGGGTTCGCGGTCTTCTTTCATTTTTTGTCTGAGTCTGGGCGACTGATATCGATTACGTTCGCAACGCTGTACATGCACTTTGAACCTGAGGGGTGCCTGGGACAGCTATGGCTGTAAAGGTGCACATTTAGCGACAAATTTAGTGGTCCTTGCTATACATTCAGTCAGCCAGAAGTAGGAAGAACAAAATTTGAAATACCGAAGCCAATTAATAAAGAAGACAACCGGACGAAGCTATATAACAGAGAGGCGGAGAGACGAAACGGAAGGCCATAATCTGATGCAGGTTATAGTTAACAGAAACCAGCGAAACGAACAAAAGCACAATACCCTATAATGCGAGAGGTAATGTGTTCACCTACCGCGAGGGGCGTGGAGCCCGCCTCCACGTAAAGTGGTCCATAGCGTTCTCTCAACGTGACATAGAAGTAGTAGTATAAGACATTTATTCAGCCAAAAATTACAGGCCGAGCATAACGACCGCCTGGGCGGCAAGTCTACGCCGTTCTTCTTCCCCTTCAGCGCCAAGCCAGTCGAGCCAGGTGGTTATGGAAAGGGAAGGGGGAGGATAGGAATTCGATTGCTCAGCAGCCGGGCAGTAGAAAAGGCAATGAGATAGGTCCGCATAACATAGAAGTATATATGGCTAAATGACAGCTCGCGCATGACACAACCCGGCATTTACCCCTGAATGACCAACAGACGCTACAAAACGCTCGTCGTGGCAGACGACACAGCTAGATTCGGGACGTGATGAAAGGAAACCAGCTGCCGGGCGCATAGCAGATATAGCAGCGAGGATTGAGATGGAAATAAAAAGAAGGAGAAGAAGAACGCTGGCGTGAGAACGTCGGGACGGACGCGCGACAACGACTGAACACTCAAATCAATCGTGAAATAAAATATAAGTACAGATTTTCGCTTACTTTGTCTTTCTTCTAGGCAAAACCAACTTTCACCAGCCAGACATTCTTAAGCTGCAACGGAGCCGAAGACGTACGGAAGGACGAACAGACGACAAACATCTATGGAACAGACAACCGACGTCCCACAAATGACGCAATCCTTTTGGGACGCCCTACAAAACTCAACATCAACCCTGTGTGGTTAAAAGGCTTACTCGCAAAGAGGCTACCCTCCTTTAACAAGTTAGAGCTGGCTTCGTCTACACACAAACAAACATGGTTATGACATTCACGATCTACTTTTCATTACTTGTGTGGTGATATGTAACACTTCGTCCTGCTGCCCCCGCAGATCGATGCGGAACGAAAGTCAATGCTTCACGGTTTGCAAAAGAGGAGTCTTCCACAGGCAGACTTGCATAGGCATATATTGTTCAGCTTCGATTTGCCGTAGAGCTGCTACGGTCTTTCTGGATGGCTGAATACGCAACTTGAGGGAATCTGACAACGTGGAGGAACCTTATTGCGCCCAGAAAAGCACTTCAGTCACAAAATGCATGACGATGCAGACAGTCATGACTATATCACCCTCGTCAGAACACTCTGTGGCGTCTGTTCTCTCGAGTGTACACTGCTAGTACAAGCGGCTATAGACTTCGTCTCAGTCGCATTGCTCGCAGTTTGGACTACTGCATCAAAGCTTCGTGACATCAGGGTTGACTATAGAAACAGACACGCGATGAAAGAGAGAGGAGCGCGTACCGGTTAAAGCATCGCCTTTATTCTCTTTCCTTTTCGAAACACCATTCACGGTGTCGGGAAATATGTTAATTAATTATGGGGTTTTAAGTGCCAAAACCACAATCTGATTATGACGCACGCCGTAGTGGGGGACTCCGGAATATTTCGGACCACCGGCGGGTACTTTAAGGTGCACTTAAATCTAAGTACAAGGGTGGTTCTCCCATTTCGCCCCCATCGAAATTCGGCCGCCGTGGCCGGGATTCGCTCCCGCGACCTCGTGTTTAGCAGCCCAACACCATAGCCACTCAGCTACCACTAAGGGTGCTGGGATATATAGCCACTAAGGGTGTTGGGATATACGTGATGATCACTAAAATAGACCATGTTTGGTTAAGGCTGAACTGGAGCGCGCGTGCGCGCTCCGCAGACGAGTTCGGCTTGGCATGCTTGGCATCTTCAATTTAGAAATCGCAACAAGCACCCTCAAGTTGTTAATTAAGGAAGATAATTCACGCGACATTGAAACGTAGACAGTTTCGTTTCTTTTAACAGCTGCCGCCTCGAAAGGAGATTGCACCATGTAGATAATCGGAGAAGACGCGTCACGGTCACCTCGGGAAAGTAATTTTCTGATGAAGTGTCAACACGCGTCAGTTCGGGGACCACGTGCGCTGACAGACTCGAACGCACGAAGAGTGCGTCGTTCCAACACGAGTCACGATTGACACACTCTCTGTCGTTTTTTTTTCCGTCGTCTTCGTGGTCGTCGCGCAAGGGTCTTTTCCGTATACCCCCCTACTTCTCCAAACCAACCGAGGGTATATCAAAAAAAACATTTGCAAGTACAATTGAGTCTTGAGTGCGCATTATACCGGAGCAGCAGAAAGAAGCTCGAGGCCTGTGTAGCTACGACGCGGAGATAAGAACTGTTGGCGCAAATAACAACGCGCTTGCGTTTTCTCGCTTGCCGATGGTGTAGCCGGAGGAGCACGTAGCTCTCGGGGGTATGCAAAAATGCGACCCGCCACTCGAAACGAAAGGGCTTTCTATTAGACAGCGTGCTTCGGTTACACGGAACTGTGGCAAGTCCTGTAGACATAAAAAACCCTGCTAGAAAATTCCTATTTTTTTTTCTCTTGCCTTTTCCGGCATGCTACTATAAGGCGAACATGCTGCCAACTTAGTAAGGTCCTACGGCAGCTCTGGGTTTGCCAAATGACCTGAGTGTCATTGCTTTTAACTTACTCTATAAAGTTACTCTATAGGGGTCAAGCTTGTACGCAGCCTAAAGGTTCTACATTTTCATCGAACGTTTTTCTTTGTTTGTTTGTTTGTTTTATCTTTGGTCGTGCGCACCAATGTGCAAGTTATCTGTGGTCTATTTCCCACTCTCCCTTTCTATTGTGATATGTATAGTTAAGAACGTCTGGTAATTAAGTGGCCTCTACCTACTCTCGCAGCGACAACCATCAATTTTCTTTCTTTCTTTTTTTTTTTCTGGCTCTCGACGTATCTGTCTCCACGGCGTGCCAAAAACTCATGATTAACACGTCGTCTCAGCAACGATAAAGTCAAATAGCTATATTGAAGAAACGAAAACAAGGGAATTCTCCACTGATGTCGTTGTTGTAGTCGTCGGCGTCTCTTTGTGGTATGCATGTAAGTGTTGTGTTTCAACGATCCTTCGTAGTCTTTACTACTGAAGTTTCTTTTGTACATCTTTTTCTTATTTTGACGTCCAAAATGCAATAAAAGGCACAAAAGTAACGAAAAAAGAAAGAAAGCAGAACATGTTTTAAAAGCTACACACTTATTACAACAAACTTCGCAAGTCGGGCCAAATTAACTCTCCGAGTGCAGTCAATCATACTGACAGGAATATCTGGACAATAGCGGTGGTCGTAGTGCACTCGACGCAATTCGAGATGGGCTTTCTTCAATATTAACCGCAGCATTACAACACTTGGTCCACCCATGAACTGTACTCAGGGAGATTAGTCTCACGCAAGCTTCGATAACATCAAGTGCACGTAAAACACTTTTCGCCCAATGGCGCGTGCAGCTGCATAAAAGAAAATCGACCCTCCCCAGTGATTACAATGAATTAAAAAAATATCGACTTATTGCGCACGCAGCGTTACCTACAGAGGTGTGCGTGTGGGGCGGGGGGGGGGGGGGGGGGGGCGATTACTGGTGTTATGTTTGCATAGGATCGAACCGCCCTTGACTCTCGTGTACATTGAGCAATATTGTATGCGGTACGTACGCAAACGTAGCATTAACACCAAAGTGCAACACACTCGTTCGTGCTAACGCGCACACAAAATTTCGCAAGCATGTAAAATCGCAGCATTTGAAAAGAATAAAGAACAAGCAGAGAAATATAAATGTGCTGACAAATGAATCTCTTATATCGGTTTTTCATCGCTGACGCGTTGTCACTGCGCAGTGTCATAAAAAAAAAAGAAGAAACAGACTGTTTAATTTCTACGACCGAATGAAGTGACAGGCTGAACGAGAGATTGCGTGTACTCGATGAAGAGCCGGAAAAAGACATTTTACGAAACGGAGTGTAGTGGGGAAAAAAATACGGAAGTGTATGTTCTGTTAGTGCTCGAGCCGTGTTGTCTGCTTCGTTTCACTAGAACCGGAAATTTCGCTCCCGTTACGGCCTAAAACAGATGTCGTGTTGAAGGGGTATGTCGTAAAACCCTCGCTGCCTGCAGATATTACACAATTCGTCCCGCATTTGTGACACTTGACCGCGGAAATTGAGCTCATAGAAGAAGGCTTTCAGCTGCGATGCTCGTATCTGACACGAGGCGAAACGGAACAAACGAAAGTTGCGAAAGAGATCCAAATAGGAAGACGCGCAAACGAAGCGCGCCGCCGCTCCGATTCTGGGACGGCGCTACTGTCGCGACACTGCGCATGCGCCCTCGGAGTCGCCGCAGCAGACGACTGTCGTCTGCTCGCGGCGCGCGCGGTGTGCGCCGGCTTTCTCCTTCGCGTCGTCGCGGCAGCTGAAACGCATCAATGGGGTGAAGTGAGACGGTGCGCGCGCGCGCTTGGGGCCGCAGGTCAAAGTGTTGTTCGTCGCACGCTGCCTCCTGCACGCCACCTAACTCTACTGCGGCCACCATGACGCACTGGCAAGCGCCACCCGTCCTTTACACGAGCGTCGAAGCATGCGTAGCATTCCTGGCGACCGTCGGCAACCTGGCGGTTCTCGTCTGCTTCGCGCGGGAGCGTCGTCTGCGGACGCCGGCTGACCAACTACTACATCCTAAGCCTGGCAGTCGCCGACCTCCTAGTGGGCGTCCTGGCCATACCGTTCGCGGTGCTCACGCGAGCCGGGATACCGCACGACTCTCCGATGGGCTGCGTCGCGATGCTGTCCTTCATCGTGGTCCTGTGTACGGTGTCGATCCTGCATCTGGTGGCCGTGTCCGTGGACCGTTACTGGGCCATACTGTACCCGCTGGCCTATCAGAGACTCGCGTCGGAGACTGTCGTTCTGGGAGTCGTGATCGCCTGCTGGCTCAGCGGGTTCGTGCTGGGGTTCCTGCCCCTGCTCGGATGGCACGACTCCGAGGCCGCCTCGAGCGGCGACTGCCTCTTCTTGCCCGTGATGAAGTACAGCTTCCTGGTGTTTCTCTACTTCGCCACTATCGTGTACCCGGCGCTGCTCATCGCTTTCTTCTACATCCGCATCTACAGCGTTGTCCGCAAGCAGGTGAGCGTACGCGCGTTCGCAAACCGTGTTATGGTACCGCGACTCGCGGAGATGATCTCGTACCCGGCGACGGAAATGGCTGCGCTCATTTTGTTTGCACAAGCGGGGTGTAAACAACGTTACGGCTTGGGCGACGGCCTCTCCCGCGTCGTGTCTATTGTGTTATGCATGTTTATATTTGTCCGGCGCGTCTATCAGTGTATGGACCGCGCGCTGTGTCGCAGAATGAAGCAAATCTGGTGGAAGAGGAATCGGATATCTTGAACTAACATGCTGGAGATTTAGACGAAGCTGGGGTGATTGATTGCTGCAATTTGCCTATTTTCAAGCAACGTCGCCCCCACCCTCCCTTTTCCCACCCCCTTCTTTATACAACTTCAAACTGGTCGCATATTTCTCCCCCCCCCCCCCCCCCCCCCCTTCTATTTTCTATTTCGCGCACTTAGGTCTGCTCAGGCCGTCAGCTTTTCTCTCTTTCGAGATGATGCCAAAGAGGCGCTGCTTGTAGACGATTGAACAAAATCTGAGCCCGAAACTAGATATCATAGACTTTTTCCACTTATGAATGTAGTGGTGTGTAGAAGGAAAGAGTAGAATAACAGTCAACGCATACACAACGACACCACGGCACATATTCCCAAATCACGCAATGCCTGCTATATATGCAATATCTGCTATATATGCAGTGAAATCAATTTTTCTTGCGTTTCCCTGTATATAACCAATCGACTTGAGGTTGTGTGAAGTGAAGAACACAAGGTAGTCCTAAGAAAGAATTAATATACCAAGAAAATGACATTGTACGGGAATGATATTACGCAAACTTGTTGCTTCACAACTGTGGCCTTTGCTGCGCCGTTAGGATTGTAATTTTGAAAAAATAAAGTACGCCAACATCACATCTACGAAACTATACATGGATGACTACGTCTATTAAATGTTAGACTAGAAAGTTCACCTTCTGTTTGTTTGCCCTAACGAAGACCTTTGTCGAAACAGTCGCTGCGGCCTAACGCTTACCTTAATCGCCTAAGCTATTAACGTTCTAATTTCTATTAAAGCAAATAAAGGTATTATTATTATTATTATTATTATTATTATTATTATTATTATTATTATTATTATTATTATTATTATTATTATTATATACAGAAAAGAGTTTTACGCCGGGATCTACCAAAAATCTGTCACATGTAGTAACGTACGGACGTCAGGCAATCGTCAGGCAAATCCGCGATATGGCGATTGCTTTACCGTTTTCTGCCTACATAATGATTAAATAAGGTTTCACAGAAATGTTACAAAGGCTTGCTTTCTTAAAAGAACTGTGCTTTCGATGTCGTACATTTGTTGCAATGAGGATATTTAGGGATCATGTCCGTGTATGTACGACAAAGCAGAACAACAAATGAATCAGAGGCAGCGTTCTTTCTCGTTGAAGTTCCTGCTCTGCCAACGGTGCAAAAGCGCCTAAACTTCATTTTCGTTTTTGTATAACGACAAGACGAGAAACTCTATAAATAATAAAAGAAAAGAAACAAGCGAGAGCCGTTAAATCGAAACGCGCGAAGAGCGATAGCCCATGCAGGAAAGAGCGTCACTCGCGAGTAAGTTTATTCGGAGCAGAGAGATGTCACTCTTCAAGGAAAGTGCCGGCGTGCGCGAACCCCCACTTTCCTCGAAAAATTAACTCTCCGCTGCTAATGAAGTTTGCTAGAGTAGTCACCCTTTGTGGTTGAGTCGCTCTTATTTTTTTTTTTCTTCATACAGTTTCGCGCCTCTCTTTCTTTTACACCACAAAAAATGTATTAACCAACCACCTCAGCAACAAGTAGAAATGCGTTGCTTTGTAATTTCCTGCAACACATTGTGGCCCGAACGAGATGCTTTATTTGATTTTGAGTTTTCGTTGTCACGTGTATTGCAGAAAACTGTACTATAGAAGTATTCTCAACCACGGGGAATGGGCTCTTGTGTGTAATGCTCGTACTCTGCGTGTGATGTGTTTGGTGTGCCTTCATCTTTTTTCTTTCTTTCTCTCTTCCTCTTCTCTATCTTTTTCTCTGCACTTCAATCGGGTGGGCGTGGTGTCCTTTTTATCAAACAATTGCTAGCCTGCTTCACTTTCTCTCTGTGTGGTGTTTATGTGTGTTTACACGACGAATAATAACGACGACGATAATAATGATAACAATGCGTGCTGTGTCTGTGGTAGACTTGTACGTAACGAGTTACGTGTAATTATTTACATGTAATTCATCGCAGTTTCAGCAAATCGTGTAATGTAACGATTAATTTGTTGAATCGGTAACACTCACTGTAATTCAATTACTTTTTTTCAGTAACCAATTACACGCAACCAGCTACTCTATTGACGAGACAAACTGTAACAGATGATGCAGTTTTGAGAACTCCATTCAACAGGCAAACCCGGGAGCTCGGTATTTATTTCCTCATCTTAATGTGCCACCAAATGTAGGCCTAGGAACTGAACCGGTACTGGTAGGTCTCGATCTTCGACGGCCACTCGTGACCTTATTGTCGGTAAATCAAATACGCACGGTTTCTCTGAACTTTTCATTGGCCAGACAGGGACCATTTTCTCAAAGTATCAGCAACAATGAAGCGATGCGCTTCATAGAGGGCGGAGATGCTGATTAACCGTATACGTTATAGCAAGATCCTTATACGTTACAACACCGCCCTACATCCCCATCAAGCATATAAAGATCGAGAGTTTTCAGCGTCGTTGCTGGTGTCTTCACAATGAAAACGTGGGAAGACGAGAAATAAATCTTGAAAACGAATCGTTAGTGAAGATAAACAATGTGTGAATATCTGCAGCAGAGACACTGAACGTGCCAGGCCAGCTGCTTCATTTACGGCATCTATGCAATGTTAATAAATCTAGGGAGAAAATAATCAATTACTTTTGAGTAATTCCTCAGTTACTTACGTGGGACAGTAATTGGTAAATGTAATGAATTGCATTTTTTCAATTAAGTAATTTTAATTGTAATCGCGGTTACTTTTTTTCTGCAATGCGTACAAGTCTTGTCTGTGGTGAGACCTTTGCGTATAATTTCGTTCTCCGGCGTTTTATCTGACATAGGCAGCAGGCGGGGGCTGACAGACAAATCCCCAGCTTTCCGCACACTCCTCGTCCCCCCAACTATCCGTATTCACCCCCTTATAAGCTACGACAGACGCCCTAACTGCATGCACTGTGACGCGCACACCAACACACCTGACGTCATCCGACCACGACACCCACTACATCCTCCTTCTCTACTATGCCAGTACAATACAATACTTTATTCTCTCTATAATGCAAATATGTAAAAATGCAAATATGCACACATTCGTTTATGCGTGTAATGGAAACAATTTATACTCCCAGTTCACTCTTCCCACTCCTCGCCAATCCCCTTGCCCAAATGGCTGACTATACGGCTAGCAGGGACGTCGATTAAAAGTGCAAGTGATACGTATTTTCCAAGTTGTAGAAGCTGCATCACGTGCTTCTCATATGCAAGAGGACCAGACTTGGCACTTGACTACGAAGGATCGGAAACATTTACAAGATATCCTAATTTAATACTCAGGTTGTTGTTGAAGAGCCGCACTGACGTCATATGTTTCGCCTGCGCTTTTCGTGTGCCCGCCGCGGCGGTCGCAGAAAGAGAGGGAACCACCGTATCATGACGTCATGAGTTGTCATGACGTATCCTCTTCCTGTGTACCGAGACAGCTTCGTAGAAAGAAGTGTTGTAGCAAATTTTTTTAGAGCACTCTGACGCTTACCAGTATGCATTTATGGCGTTTATGAAGGTATGGACCTTCATCTGACCCTCAAAAAATAATGTCAAGTCGAAAATATCGTGTCGCTACTCTTTTAAGTGTAGCTGAGCCAGTGAGGCCCCTGGTCTCATGACCACCAACAGGCACTACGCCATTCTCTTTAGGAATAGTTCTCTCTCTCTCTCTCTTTCTCCAATTTTCATTAAAGAGACCCTCTATCCTACGCACGCTGCAGATCTACAGAGCTCGGGGCACCTTCGTTAACTTTTTGCTAGATCTTAACGTATTAGCCAGTCCGCCAGCGAAGACAGCTTGGGCGACCTTGGCATAGCTGCAATCGCTGCCAGGCTATCCACAACCGCGGAGCCAGCAATTAGTTTCAACGAAGTCGCCCTTCTCGGCTTTCCTTTTTTTTTTTTTCTTTCTTCTTTTTTTCCTCGAGACCTCGGAAAGCTGTGGGGGCTGCTCGCGCCGTGTAAATTGTCGCTTCAGGAAAGTCGCTAAGTAGCAACGGTGAAGTGGTCGAGACAAGTGCTTGCCGCCCTCCACTTTTGCCAAGAGAGGCCTGAAAGAAGGCTCTGGCGCTGCCGGAGCGTTCAGGTACAATCGGGTATCCGAAATTGTTCTTAACGCAGTTCAGTAATTGCGGTTTCTTTTCCGTATTACATTTACGGAAATGACGAGGCACTCACGCGGACTCCTTTAGCGCTTCGATGAGAATCGCACCAGCCGCGGCGACTCGGTGGCTATGACGTTCTGCTGCTGAGCTGGAGGTAACGGGTTCGACTCCCGTTGCGACGGTCTCATTTCGATCGTGATAGGAGTACAAAATAGGCTCGTGTTCCGTGCTTTTGGTGCATTTGGTGCACCCCGCCGTTAAAGGACCCAAGAAACCAAGCGCGTGAGCTGCTTTTGGAACGTTAAAGGCCAACAACTGCAACGAAATTTCACTTTGACAAAGTTACGGTAGTTGGAAATGAGTAGTATATATATAGTATCGAATCGATGTTGGCAAAACTACGCAGCTGGTAACCGTCTAATTTCCTTATCGACGGCCTTTAAGTAACACCTCAGCCGACGGCGCGTTCACCTGGTGGTCAGTGGACGTCACGCAAGGTTCCGGCACATCGCCTCCGACATCCTTACGAGAGCGTCCTCGTATCTCAGAGGCCGTGACGAGAACCCGCTCTGGTTCTCAACGTTCTTAGTTCTGCGTCATTTCGGGCAAGTGGTAATGGCGGTGGCTTTCTTTATCTTTTTTTTTCTTATTTCCTTTTTCTTTCAGATTTAGTATTCCACACGTCTATATTTGCAGGCTATATTTTCCACGTGGTCCAAAATTTATTTGCAGTTGACCTTTAAACACCGTAATTGGTTTTAACCTAATTTGTAGGAGTTGTACTGAAAACAGCGGATTATTGGATGTATACAGAGAACGTTCCATGAAGGAAAGAAGTTAAAAAAATATACATATAGTATAAGTTTGTAACCGGTAGGATGGCACGCAGCGCGAATGCTGTATCCACGATTTATGCACAGGGCTTTACATTCGAAGCCTGCTGTTTTGCTGCATGCTGTGCTATACACTTCACTTTGACTGCGTAAATTGCGTATTCGATAGGCCTACACAATCGTACCGCTCAGCATGATGAATGTTACGGCTGTAACTGTGAAAAAAAAATGTGCTGTGGTTGGTCTCGCTTGTGACTTGACGTCATACACCGAAAAGATACAAGAGCGAGGATAGCTGAGGATTGCCTTTACCGTAATTATTGAATCGCCATTACAGAGGGCATTACATCTTTCGCGCCTGCTGTACATTGCTTTTTTGAAATTAGCTATTCATGCACGATAATACGACTTATTAGGTTGTATTTTTCATTCGAATGGCTGTACAACCATCGCCCTGTCAACAAACTTCTTTAAGCTGTTCGACAAATGAGCCTCAGACGACATTTGACGGTTCCAAATGGCACCCAGTAATGCGGTATAATAATTTTTATGCTAGGTTAAAAACCCGCACTATACCTAATGTCGTCGTTGTCGTCATCATCATCGTCATCATCATCGTTTTTATGGGCCGAAAGCAGCTCCCAGTGATCTCCGTTCGTGCAGCTCTCATATGGTCGTGGCTACATGTCACGTCCCAATATTCCGCAGCTATTTCACATAAGCCTCGATACGTTCATGTACTCCGTGACGCCAACGGTTCAAAGAACGTTTCGGATCCACCGTCATGCCCTTCAGTGGCGCTGGCTAACACTCCAAGGGCTAGTTCTGATACGCAAATAGCCACGAAATTGGAACTTAGCTCACATATGGTATATAGGGCGCCCTCCCCGCATTGAGCAAGATACGGACGGGTTTGGTTTTTGTTGTCCTTCCGTCCACTTTCACTACCTTCCTGCTTAGTTTTTGTACATTTCATTTAAAAGAACAGTTGCCTGTCTGCCTCGAGAAACACCGATAAAGTAAAACCTGCATGTATATCAGCGAAAACGGCTACGTAGAGAGAGGCATATCGAGAATAAGGCTAAATGCGGTAACTGGAGGAGTTGCGAGCCACGCAGCGTTACTTGTTAATTCATACCCCGCCGTAAACTTCGGGTACGAAAATTACTGCAGCCCTCAGCTGCTCGTTTAATTATACTGCATGCGTACACAAAGTTCCGCTGAACACGGCATACTCGGATGAGGAAACCTAGTTCATCATGTCGATTCCGTGCTAGTAACCAAGTAATTGAAACGAGTTTTCTTTAAAAAAAAGAAGAAGAAAGTCAGAACTAGGGAGCCTACATGCAACGCAGTTTAAAACGGCGTTGCATGTAGGCTCCCTAGTCAGAACGGCAGGTTGAAGTGACGTGTGTTCGTTAGGAAGGGAATTTAAAATGCCTCGCATCTTAACTACGTGGCGAACGGGAACTGTGAAGCTTTAAAGCGAACAAAACGACTTTGATTGATATGGATGCGTGGGAAAGCTCGAAGTACACGTACACGGCGTGGCGAGTATTTTCGGTGGTGCGCGTTTCATTACGCGCCGAATGGAAAAGGCGTGTCCATCCCGTCACTCACTCAGCAAGACAGCGCAGCGGGTCCCAAGCGAGGAGTAATGGATTCATTAAATTGAATGCCACTTGTACTTACGGCCGCGCGCCATGTTTTAAAAGAGCGAATAGCGATAGATAGATGCTATTACAAGCGCATAAATATTTGCAAGTATACGCACGGTATTTTTAGCGAGCGTTTCAGAGGGTGGGGTTTCAGAGCGATTTCGGAGGGTGACCGGGCAGTAAATAAACGAATTCACGCTAACTAATTAGAGGAACCTTAAATAAGCAGTCTTGCTTTCATGACAGTCGTGGGTGGCGGGAGGAAGACAGGAAAATGGCAGAGATCTTTTCAATTTTATTTACAAGGTACTAACCAGATGTTAGCCAGATGCAAGTTTAAAGTGGGCGGTATACGCGTTTGTGTGTGTGTCTGTGCGTCCGTTGCTGTGTAGAAATGTGTACGCCATTGCGTTAAAGTTCCAACTGCCCAAGTTGTTGCAAGTTTGGCCGGAGATTTCATAAAGGAACAGGGGCACGGGAATTTGCTGGTATATATCGTGCTGGCGTAAACGCGGCAGACAAGTGTTTACAGGGGATCGCTGGGAGAGCCCACAGTCCTGTAACCTCCTGAGACCCGTACACCACCATATGACGTAATCGCTCTTAAAGGTGGTTTTTATTACGAACTTCAAAAACAATTTTTAAATTTTAAATACCACAGTTACATGCCGAAAACTGCATCTCCATGTGCGCGAACATCTCTTCTGCTCATGCTTGCTATGATAAAAACTGCATTTCATCGCTTAAACGCAAAGATTAAGATGGAACTACGTGTAGTACATTGCCATGTTGCTGGCGCGTCCTTTATTTTCATGCAATATCAGTGATCTCTAAGCACACCTCAAGTTTGCTTTCGTCCGTCTGGGACGACACAGAGGTCTAGATCAATTGAGTGCCAAATTCCTCGAAAGCGGATGACAAGAATATGAGTAAACCACTTCTTTACAGTTACGCATGCACCGTACACTTTACACCCAGAATGAATATCTTGTGTAATCACTTGCGAATGGATTCATAAAAAAAAAAAAAGTATACGGCCATGTGCTATGTATTCTACGAGGGGTCTCAGGAGGGAAATGAACAGAAATAAGCCCACGACGCTTCTGATTTTAGCGGGAAGCCTTTAGCCTCATTGGCGAAGAGAACCGCAGTTTTAGCCTAGACAACGAACTTCCACAGCCACTTCAACTGCCTCGCTCTAAGAGAAAACAGTAGCTGTGTAGACTTGACTTCATTGCTCGACGTCGGAGTTCCCAGTTCCTCATTATCTATGTAATTTCTGTTTGTTCTGGAGAAACGATACATAGATTATGATAAATCACCGGGAAGTGACTCAGAAAGGACAAGAGAATGACACAAGAGCACTTTCTCTTCTTCTTTTTTAATTGCGAAGCATTTCTCGGCGAACATTTGCTACTTTGACAGTATCTATCTATCTAGCCACCTACGACTTTGTGCTCTCATGGTCGTTTCGTTAACATGGTATGTACCAAAATTTGAATACTATGACAAGAGCATATGACGAACATAAATGATATGCCATGGCATCAATATCATGACATGCGTGCCATGTAGGTCATGAAACAGCCGCCTACGTCATGGTACTCTCATGGTCGTTTCGTTAACTTGGTAGGTACCAAAATTAGCATATTATGACAGGAGTGTCTGACGAACATAAGGGATAGGTCATGACATAAATCTCATGACATGCGTGTGCATGTAGGTCATGACAATGACTCCGCGAAATATATTAACACTCAAAAACCACTGAAATGGGTTCGGTCGTGGGTACTAAGTGAATTAAACACTACAGGATAGCTGGTAGAAGTCATAGTCATGAGCATGACTCAGCATAAATGACAATGACTCAGCAAAAAATATTAACACTCAAAAGCCACTTAAATGGTTTCTTACGTTGGTAATAAATGAAGGAAAACACTAAAGGATGATGTTAGTCATAGTTACGACAATGACTCAGGAAAGTACAATGACTAAGCGAAAAAAAAAGATTAACACTTAAAAACCAGTGGAATGGGTTCGGACGTGGGCATTAAGTAAAGGAAACACAAAAGGATGATGGTAGAAGTCATATTCATGGGCATGACTCAGCAAAAAGGACAATGACTCAACGAAAAAAGATTAATACTCAAAAACCACTGAAATGGGTTTGCACCTGGGCACTAAGTGAAGGAAACACTACACGATTGTGGTAGAAGTCAAAGTCATGACCCTGACTCAGAAAAAATGAGAATGACTCACCGAAAAAAGATTACCACTCGAAAACCAATGGAATGGGTTCGGATGTGGTACTAAGTGAAGGAAAAGGTTAAAGGTTGATGGTCGAAGCCATAGTCATGAGCATGACTAAATATTTCGCCTAAAGTCTCTTAGGTATAGGTAAAGGGATTCCTGATGACTCATGACATGAATGTCATGTAAGAGCCGCCTACGTCTTGGCGCTCTTATGGTCGTTTCGTTAACATGGCAGGCATGTTAGCTCACTAGGAGTGAGCCGCCTACGTCTTGGCACACTGCTTAGCATAACATCGATTCCCCTAGGGCGTGGGATCTGCAATCTTTTTTTTTTCGGTTTGAGTGTCTGCGCTACGGTTCGTCCAACGGCGAACCTTAACAAGCCAAATCATCTGCAATATAAAAGTTACTGGGCCGGTATTTTGTAGCGATGCGTTATGCTTTATTCTATACTGGTTTTATCATCCAGCGCTCACAGCCGGCTGATCCCGTTGATAATGTGAGCGGGCCGTCACTCCGGCCACTGACCAAGCGCGAAAAGGCATTAGCATCGGAAAGGCACCGCTACAAAATACCGGCCCTGGTCTCATATGTGCATTTACAATGTACGCATGAGACCAGTAATTTACATTGTGCATTTAGAATGGAAATGCACAATTGTAATGGTTAGCTGGTAGTTGCCAGTGCCATGCCGACTGACCTTTTAATGCCAAAGCATTATATGCCCCATTGCGCGAAAATACGTGAAAGTCGACGGCGTGACCAAATATGGTAATCAAAATGGCCGACGATGCAAAGAGTAAAAACAGCTCAAGAAATACTAGGATGGACATTAACTTTCTCCGGGAGCTTCCTTTAAACAAAAGTAAACTATTGGCTATGAAAAAAAAAATATATGGTACGTTTCGGTCTGGGTGGGAATTAATCTATCCCTGGCCTCCAGGGTTGCGAGACGAGCACTCTTCCCCGTCGCCAGTGCGGCTCCTCGGTTCTGGTTGACTAAAGGCGTGCCTAGTGAGTTCTCTGCACACGTCACGCCGCAGCCATCTGACTGACTAAAAGTGTGGCCTATATTGCACGCGCACGTAACGGTGCAGCCAACAGGGAGGAGGTGGGGCCACGTCATGAGTGCATAAAATGAGTGTATAATAAAAAGACTCAGTTTCGCCCGAAAGGCGAAGCATCGATTGCGATAGCACATTAGTAGACAGATATACCAACTAAATTTTATCGACCGCATGAGCTTTTAAAAAAGCATTCGCTTACGATATAAATTAACAAGCATGGTGTCACGCGCGCACAAGCAAACATGAACACATGTCATCGATGACCGCGGAAACTAGCTGTCAAAACGCTGGCGTGAGGAAGCGTGGCCGCGAGTGAATCGATATTGGTGCTGCATCTAGCTTCACCGCTAACTATAAGCGGCGAAAACACAGCGCACACGAAGCTATCAGCCTAGAGAATGAAATCACTATAAACACTCGGCACACTTTGTCCTCTTCGCAGATCACTTTCAAGGTAGGGCGTGGGAAAACGCGGGTGGCCGCGGGTGGCCGTGCCATAAGAAGCAGCCACCGGAGTAGAACGCCCCCCCCCCCCCCCCCCCATCCCCCCACCCCCCTGCCTCCTGTGCTTTTGCGCGCGACGAAACACAGCGCGCTTCCTAACCGTTTTGCTCCCTTGCGCGCGCGAGATTGAGACACCATCGTCTGCTCACCATCGCACGCTTTCACTTTTCACATGCAGCATAAGGCGCATGGCGACGATGTTATCGCCCTTGGACTTTATACGGAACATCACGGTGACGGCGACAGGAGAAATGCGCCCGGAGTGTCCATATAATTTATATCGCAATGCAAGCATTAATGTCCAATTCAACACCGCTGAGCGGTCCTTCGAGTTTGAACTCCTCGCGGGCAAGCGAGCGCGTTGAGTCGCTTGGCGAGTTTTGATTTGGCCTAACCGAGGCGCACTTAGAACGCAGGCGAGAGCTTGCACGGACAAGGTACGAGCGGAAAGAAACATTTCGCCAAAGGTACTCTATACTCCTATAAACAAGGAGTATAGGAGGCATACGGGAATATCTTGGCAAACATCGTCAAAGATTCCACAGCTACCTTGGATCTCCACAAGAAAAGTAGAAAGTTACCTATCAAGAAAGGGGTCAGGCAAGGAGACATAATCTCTCCAATGCTATTCACTGTATGCTTAGAAGAAGTATTCAAGCTCTTAGACTCGGAAGGCTTAGGAGTGAGAATCAACGGCAAATATCTCAGCAACCTTCGGTTTGCAGATAACATTGTCCTATACAGCATCAATGGCGATGAATTACAACAAATGATTGAGGACCTTAACCGAGAAAGTGTAAGAGTGGGGTTTAAGATTAATATGCAGAAGAGAAAGATAATGTTCAATAGCCTGGCAAGGGAACAAGAATTCAGTATCGCCAGCCAGCCTCTATAGAGTATGTAAAAGATTATGTTTATCTATGTCAATTACGCACAATGGTCCCTGATCATGAGAAAGAAATTTAAAGAAGATTAAAATTGTATTGGAGTCATACGGCAGGCATCGCCAAATCCTGCCTGGGAGCTTACCACTGTCGTTGAAAACAAAAGTGTACAATCATTCTATTCTGCCGGTGTTAACATATATGGGGCAGGAACTTGGAGGTTAACAAGGAAGCTAGAGAACAAGTTAAGGACTGCACGAAGAACGATGGAACGAAACATGTTAGACCTAACGTTAAGAGAGAGGAAGAGAGCGGTGCGGATCAGAGAGCAAACGGGGATAGCTAATATTCTAATTGGCATTAAGAGAAAAAAATGGAGCTAGGCAGGCCATGTAATGCGTAGGGGGGTAACCGGTGGACCATTAGAGTTACAGAATGGATCCCAAGAGAAGTGAAGTGCAGTCGAGGACGGCAGAAAACTAGGTGGGGTGATGACGTTATGAAATTTGCAGGTGCAAGTTGGAATCAGCTAGCGCAAGACAGGGGTAATTGGAAACCGCAGGGAGAGAGGCCTTCGTCCTGCAGCGGGTATAAATATAGGCTGATGAGGATGATGATGGTGACGACTCTACACTCTATCTCACAAGCTGGTGGCAGCACTGTGGAAACTAAGCGAATTCTTAGCCAATAGGAAGGCCGAATGCCCCTCATTGAGATGTGCTCATCCGCGCCGCATCGTCTGCTCAGCGTCTGCTTGCCATCCAGTTACATGCTCCATGGTTGGTGGATTGACACAAAAAATGTACTGACGCCGTTGCCATCAGCTGCATTTACATGCATGCGTCGGCAGGGCTTCGCTTTACTTGTACGCTTTCCCTGCAGTTACCTTGCAGCCTCCTGAGCAAGTAGTACGGGTGAATGCCCTTAAAGATATTTATTCACCTGCGCCACAGCGTATGCTCGGTGTCTACTTGACATTTGCTCGCTACCGTCATCATGTGCCATGCTAGAGTGGGGCAGTAAATTAATTATGCAGGGAACAATTAAATTGCTTTTATAGCGTTCCCCATCGTCAACGCATCACCAATACTAATGCTGTGGCGCCATCTGCTAGCCAGAAATCAAACCAGATTTACTGCTCGGTGCCGTGTCCGTAGTCCTAGCACCGTGAAAACAAACAGCCGATGTCAAGGATTACGACAAAACATAACTAATGATTTGACCTCAGCTTGAGATGAGATTTAGCGATGATGGATTTTTCCGCTTGTTTCTTGCTGACAGGGCGGAGAGCCAGTAACAACCGTGAATTCGGATCGAAGCGGGTGGTCGGCACTGCCATATGTTGCCACGGTGGCTATTGCGGTTACCGGCGGTAACCGCTGCAGTAATTCTCGGTATACGACGTGCATGCGCAAAGGTCCTAACATGTCACGTATCGCTATACCGTGAGCGAAAAACCAGATGCCAAACCCTTCCCCTTTCCTCCTCTCCACTAGTGTCTGTCGCTAGCGCTACATGTGGCTGGCGGAACCAGTGGGCGCTACCTCGCGTGGCTTCCGAAATCGTCATAACGCGTGCATGCCGATCTCGAAGGCCATTAACATCGATCAAAGCTTAGCGGATGTTTGCAGGCATTACGGGCGACAGCTATTTTAGAGCCAGACAACCAACCTTTAAAAAGCGCACCCAAAGGATTGTGTTAACCGTGGTCTCACCGCGGTACCGACCACCGTGCGCTGGGTCAGTAACCGTCGGTACCGCCCGCCGCCCGTGATGGATGGATGGATGGATGGATGGATGGACGGACGGACGGACGGACGGACGGACGGACGGACGGACGGACGGACGGATGGGTGGATGGATGGATGGATGGATGGATGGATGGATGGATGGATGGATGGATGGATGGATGGATGGATGGATGGATGGATGGATGGATGGACGGACGGACGGACGGACGGACGGACGGATGGACGGATGGATGGATGGGTGGATGGATGGATGGATGGATGGATGGATGGATGGATTGATTGATGGATGGATGGATGAATGGATGGATGGAGCTGAACCCTTTAAATCGGATGGTGGCATACGCCACCTAGCCGTCACTATTAACATATCTTGTATTTTGTGGTGGGTGAAATTTCACCCCTGCCTTGATTTTAGCCACCAATCAGATAACCTCCGTTTTGGTTATTTCTACCCGCTCAAGGTTTATTGCCTCCACTGTCCCTAAACCCCAATGTTTTGAAAAAATCAGCGCCGTTGCTTCGCACTGTAAGGTTAAGCCCATTACAGAAAAGTATGAGGTGCACAGCCGTTTGCTCTTCCTCTCCACACGCACCGCACAACGTGTCTATACCTTGGTACTTGACTCGGTACATCTTAGTCCGCAATACTCCCGTCCTGGCTCCAAACAACAAATAGCTTGATAGTGATGATAGTGTTGGTCATGAACGCCACCTCGCGATGTTTGTTCACAGCTGAGAGCAGGCCTATTCCACCGGGAGCGCGAGCCATTCTGCAGGCATCTAGTGGAGGAGGCAATGGTGTAGCGAGCTAAAATAAAACTCTCTAGTGTAGCCAATTCGCAGCGAGTTACGCCCGGAACGATATACTGCAGCGCAATGGTATTGCCTGTGTACGCCTCGTACCTTCCGCAGTGCTGCAATCAGCTTGAGATAGAATATAATGCTTTCGCATATGAGGATTTCACACGTAAGCAGTCTTAAGTGTCCCTGCCGTAATTTATTAGGGGCGAAGCTCCTTATAGCGGCACCCGTTCCGTCCCCGTCGTAGTAGTAGTAGTAGTGTGTAACCAGTCTGAGAAAAAAATTCCGAAGTTGTGTCCGTAGCGCGGAATCGAACCAGGGACCCGTGGCTTCCGAGCGCGCGGCGTTAGCCCACTACGCCACGAAGCGCACATGGACAAACGCACCACGATGGCTATAAATACCCAACATTAACGAAATGCCGCGTTTCTAGCGCGTTTCTAACGCGTTTGTGCTAGCGCGTTACGGCCCGTGTAAGAAGCTGGTGTAAGACGCTGTGGCCTCTCCACCTTACCTTCAACGCGTTTCGAACGCGCTGCCCAAAGCTGTGGCAAGTCAAGTTCAAGTCGAGGAGCGTTTATGAATACGGGGGTATACTCTCTCAGCAGTCATGTGATGGCGTCGGCAAACGCGGTGCACGTTCCGGCATGTGTAAATGGCTGCGTAAGACGCTGTGGCCGCTCCCCCTTACTAGAGAGTACTGCACGTTTCTAACGCGTTTGGGCTAGCGTCCCCTTAAGCGGGAGATCCGATGATTCCCTCCGGAGCTTCGCCCACTCATCATCATTCACCCCGTGGATATGCTGTGATTTTTTTTTTTAATTTCTACAAGCCACTGACGGTACCTGGTTCTCTCACGCGTGATACAGAGGCATTCCGATAAAAGGCATAAGCGCGAAGTTGCACTGCATTTCATTGTACGTTTACGTTTGGCAAAGTACTAATACTCAACGAAGTTTGCAAAACAATTTACCCAGGTAACCAGAGTAACTACGAGGTTATACAAAGTAGTAGCATCGCAGCGCTGCCATAAGGATTGGCTCCATTATGATAAAGAACCATCCCGTCGTCTTCTTTTCCTTCGCCTAGATCCCATCCGAACCCATTCCGTTGGTTTTTGAGTGTTAATCTTTTTTCGCTGAGTCATGCTCATGACTATGATTTCTACCATCATCCCTTAGTTTTTCCTTCCCTTAGCACCTTTTCAGTGGTTCTTGAGTGCTATACGTTTTTCGCTGAGTCATTGTCATTTTTGCTGAGTCATGCTCATGACTGTGACTTCTACCAGCATCCTTTAGTGTTTGCTTCAGTTAGTGCCCACGTCCGAACCCAGCTGTGTTTTTTGAGTGTTAATGTATTTTGCTGGGTCATTGTCATGACATACATGACAAGCATGTCATGTCATTCATGTATGACACTCATGTCATGACTTATCATTTATGTTCGTCATGTACTATTCTCATAGTATGCCAATTTTAGTACATACCAAGTTAACGAAACGACCATGAGAGCACAAAGTCGTAGGCGGTTAGATAGATAGATAGATAGATAGATAGATAGATAGATAGATAGATAGATAGATAGATAGATAGATAGATAGATAGATAGATAGATAGATAGATAGATAGATAGATACTGTCAAAATAGCAAATGTTCGCCTTGAAATGCTTAGCATTTAATTGCCCTTTATATCTTCCTTGAGCCCAGCGGCTGAATTGACTGTAGCACAGAAAGTGGCTGGCAATGAAACCTGAACCACACTTCCGGTTTCGTTTTTGGGCGTGCGCGTTTTGAAGCAGGGAAGAAGTTTGGGCGTGTTGGTAGTTCAATCGTAAACTGGGATACATAGCGCTAGAACGACACAAGGATGAAGAAGAACGCAGGACGAGCGCTAACTTTCGACAATTGATTTTATTGATTTATTTTTATTTATTTATTTATTTATTTATTTATTTATTTATTTATTTATTTATTTATTTATTTATTTATTTATTTATTTATTTATTTATTTATTTATTTATTTTACAAGTACTGCCAGCCTTGTTACCAGGCCTTAGGCAGGAGTGGGCGCTTGAACACCATTCCGCGTACCGGGAAAGAAACGCGCTCGGGATTCCATCAGCACCGGGCGATTTTTTAGCGCCGAGGTTAAGCATAAGTGCTAACACACCTTCCTCAGTAATTCTGATATCACCAATCGGCAGAATGTGTTCATAGCTAGAGAACTTTGGGCTGATACCGTCGTCACGCGTAAACACTAAGCACAGGTATCGGTTGAGCGCATCTGCGGTTTCGGCACTGTCGGTTACAAAGGTATAACCGATACAGAGTTTGGGTGCAGCTTTCTTTTTTGGCGATAAGTGCTGCCAGAACTTTCCTGAGGATGAGACAAGGAAATTTTTTAGCGTTATTTTTTTATAGTATTGGCGCCTCTCGGAGCAACCGCGCGAACCCACTCGTGCCACCACGTACTGCTCCCGCGTTCGTCGTCTCCTTCCACAGCGGGCCCCGTTGCCGCTCATTATTCCAGCGTAGAATTTCCCTTCTCTTCTGTCGTCGTAATGGGGACGCCAGGTTTAGGTGCTATTAGCTTAAAGGGGTATAATCCATTCATTGCCTTACGTGGCGAACAGATTTAATAACAGAGGTGATACGCCAATGTGTGGGCGTACCCGTCAACACGATGGCCACTGGTCAGGACAACAAATACGTTCGTACCTTAGTTCAAAATTCTGTGTCACGTCTGTGTTATGCTCTTACCAGCTTCGCTGGTCTTCCGCCTTCACAGAATGGAATGGGGTATGAATTTTTTATTGCGATAGCAATTATATGGACACTCAAAAGCAGATTTCTGCCGTCGGCGTCGCCGTCGCCGTCGCCGTCGCCGTGAGGTTCCGTATGACGTCAATGGAGATGAAATCGTGGCCGCGCGCCGCCGAACGCTGTATGTGCGAGTGAAAGGGCGCGAGGGACGCGCTCTTTCACGGGGAGTGAACGCACGGCGGAGAACAAACGCGCGTTCTGCGCCGTGCTTCCTTAAGGGCTGCAGAAGTAGGCGTCTCTTTCCTCCTTTACAATCACCATATATGTAGAGCAAACGCGCCTTCTTCCGATGCGCGAGAGGCCGTGGGGGAGGGGGGGAAGGGGGAGGGAAGGGAGGCGACGTTTAGCTGCGGCACCAAGTGCCTATTTATATCAGAGGCTCCGGCAACAGTCACCAACGCCGCACGCATTTTGAGCGAACGCGGGCAAAATGCCGACGGCGTCGACAACAGTTCGGCGCGTTGCCGGTGCTGCTGCATGTCCAAGTTTATACAGCTGATAAAGCTAATATCATTACTCCGTATATCTCTCTACAAATTTGCTATCGCAATTGATGCTTCACCTTTCAGGTGAAACTGCGACAACTTTTTTATTTAGTAAATTAAATATACCCGCGAGGCAGTCTTTACGCGCTCCCACCGAATCTGTCCTCTATATAACTTGCAGTTTCATAAAGGCACCTTGTGAAATGACGAAATGTTTATTTTGCTCTATATAAATGCTCGTTCCGCGCTTTTGGTGCGTTCGTCCAATCTTGTGGCACCAGGTAAGCAGCAGTAGTTCTGTACGAAGCTCCACCGGACGGCATTAACTGAAAAATTGCAGGCGATTCCGCCCTGCGGAGCTGTAAACATCGTGGTAAGACAACTTGAGGTAAAGACTTTATTGCATCACTCGTTGTCACTTAGTAATTACGGTCACAATGGCTTTGTGGTGGCTATGATATACACTGATCGGAGTACTCGCAACTGCAGACGCATTCTTTGATAATGTCAAATCGATGCACGTACGCCGTCGCTGGGTGGTCGGTTGGGCCGGATTGGTGTGGTATCGCAAGCGAAATGTCTCCAGCACGCAACGTGTAAACCACTCCCTTTTTTTGCTCCCAAAACATCAACATTGAAATCTCCGACAACGACCAGAGGGGTAGTAGTGTCATCGCACTAACCCACGCAAAGTGAGTAGCCAATAACCTTTCGACACGGCATTTCGACTTTGAAGAGAGTTTTGCGTCTCTTCGCCGCATTCTCCGATTCGCGACACGCGTCGTTCCGTCTGGCCTGCCACGTATGGTCGGCCTCTCGGGCACGATCTTCGGTGATGCACTGTTCGCTGCACTTTGATGAGTGCTTGTAGCCTCTGTCTCACGAGGCTATGAGCCATTGCATTGTTTGCGTGCTCACGGCAAGCAAAAAATCGCGAGTGCTTACGGGGGTATGAGCCAATGATGATGACAGTGTGCGGGCGCGAAAATTCTATGGCTCCCTTGCCATATGTGTGTAGCTCCACTGTAAAAAGTAAATTTCAAGAATTTATATATATATATATATTTGATGAGTGGGCGAAATTACAAAAAGTCGCAGTTTCACCCGAAAGGCGAAGCATAGATTGCGATTGCAAATTAGTAGACAGCTATAAAAAGTAAGGACAGTAGTTTTATCGGCCGTATAGACTTGTAAACCTTCGCTTACTATCTAAATGAAACAAGCGTTATGTCAGCGCGCACAGGCAAACATGAACCCATCACACTCGATGACAGGGGACAATCGCTGTCAAAGCAATGGCACAAACCGTTTTTTTTTCTTTAATTTCCGGGTTAACCTCCCGGCCTTCCTTTCCTTTCGCCTCTCACGCCTCTGCTCAGATTCGATAACGCCGTTCGACCTACCATAAACACCGCTTTTCTCTGGTTCTTCTTTTTTTCTTTTATTGCGATAGCAATTATATGGACACTCAAAAGCAGATTTCTGCCGTCGGCGTCGCCGTCGCCGTCGCCGTGAGGTTCCGTATGACGTCAATGGAGATGAAATCGTGGCCGCGCGCCGCCGAACGCTGTATGTGCGAGTGAAAGGGCGCGAGGGACGCGCTCTTTCACGGGGAGTGAACGCACGGCGGAGAACAAACGCGCGTTCTGCGCCGTGCTTCCTTAAGGCTGCAGAAGTAGGCGTCTCTTTCCTCCTTTACAATCACCATATATGTAGAGCAAACGCGCCTTCTTCAGACGCGCGAGAGGCCGTGGGGGAGGGGGAAGGAAGGGACGCGACGTTTAGCTGCGGCACCAAGTGCCTATTTATATGAGAGGCTCTCTGTACTCTTGTAACCTCGTCCTATTTATCCTCGAGAATGGAATTTTGCGCGTCTTTCGAGCCCGGTATCTGAAAACGAGCGGAGGCTTGTAGCCCCGCGTTTCGCAATTGGTGGATTGGTTGTGCGCTCGCGCTTCACATGCCACCTCTGTCTATGGGCATCCCTTCCTTGACATTACTTGGTGGTTCGTTTTTACTGTAGCCTCGCGTTTCGTTTTCTTCTTTTGCGACTAGCCAGGGAGAGGTTGTGGCTCGTAGTCCTTGTTTATTTTGATCATTCAATTTCTTCCTCCGAAGGCCTTGGTGGGCTAATCGGTTGGCCATTGTTGTTCACAAGGCAGCACACGAGCGCTCGTGTTTGTGTGATCTTGTGTCAACCCCCATGTGTGAAGAAGCGCTCTGCCTTGACAACAATAATTACATCTCGCTTCAGAGCTTCGCCTCCTCAGCAAATGCATTTGCATAGCAGGGCTCCTCATCCCTTTCAGACACGGCGTCCACATTTGTGGACGCGACCTATTTTTGCCATTTCTGTGCAGCGGTAGCAAGTAATATAGCACAAACTTAGGGTAAATTGAAAATTCTGCCAAACTAAATTACTTCCATTTTAGTGCTATGTGATATGTATCGGTACAGAGCACCGCTTCGGTGAAGGCATTACCGCGTGTTATGTGAAGTTCGACGTGGGGCAAGTTTGTAGCAGCCGCGAAATATTTTTTTTTCTTTCGTGAAATGCTTGCCGCCAATAAACAACTTGTGCATGTAATTCGAGTGGGTTATTCAATCCTTTTTATGGAGAAATGTAGCCGTGACTGACTTGACAATTTTCAAATATCTAGTTACTCCGTAATTATGATGACTCGCCATAAAGTGTACAAAGAGTCGTTCTACCACCTTGACTTGCTTTCAGTGGAGTCTCAAGCACCCAGGCATAAAATTATCTATGCTTCATACATGTATCGACTGTCGATCATAATTTGTTTCTGAAGGGGCTATCAGCCAAGTTTCCGACACAGTTGCAATCGACAACATAGAAAGCGGCGCCGCGAACTTGGGTCGACCACTAATTGGCATTAGTCGCAGTGACACCTTAAAATGTATTCCATTGCAAAATAGCATTCGTCGCGTCAATCTCTCCTCGGTTCTGCGCTTGCTTTGTTCGCTGACCTCGTCTTTAGCAGGCTGAGGACACTTCGCGTGAATATTTAGCACCGGCTGCTGTGCTGCCAGTGTTTGAACTGCGTCGGCGTCCCGCTTGCGGCGCCACGCATGACGTCACCCGACGCCAACATTTGCACAACGAGCTTCTCTTATTTAGCCATGGTAATGAACGCTCACGATTTTGCGTCAGTGCGAGTCCGAGCGTGCACACAGGGCACTGCGCACACGTTTTGCGCGATTCCTTGACGCATCTCCCAAGGAGAGTATACATACATACATACGTACATGCATACGTACGTACCTACATACATACATACCAATTTATTTCAGCATTTCTTGTGTACACACACACACACACACACACACACACACACACACACACACACACACACACACACACACACATATATATATATATATATATATATATATATATATATATATATATATATTGCCAGCCAAATTAGCGGAACTCAGCAGCTTGCGGGGAAGGGAGATTTGGATATTAGTAAATAAAGAATAAATCTTAAGGCAAAGCAGTAGCGTTGGATCAGGTCAGGTCTAGAACACCACTTTTCTGCTACACTTTCAGCGCTTGTCTAGCTGAAAAAATAGCAAAGCCTCTTTCTTAAACAAAGGTGTTTGAACGCGAAGCTTTCGCCCATGCAAACTGAATCAAAGTGCAAAGCCAACGCCCACGCAACGAATCCAAGAAACGCTGAGCGACCCGATGGCGATGCATATGTGATTTGATTGCTTGTTTAGGATTGTATTTTTTGAACGTTGAAGTTGGATGAAGACACATTTCGTTAAGTTGCATAGCCTTTATTTTAGATCATGTTGATTACACGCACGCACTGACACTTTCATGGACTGCATGCCGTTGCCGATTCACGGGACCGGCCTTAGGGGCACGATCGCGCTCGCGCTTACGTTCGCGTACGGCAGCCTCTTCTTCTGCCGTGCGCTGCACCTGCGGCCTACCCATGGTGACGGCCGGGAATGCATTGCGTGAAGCGCCTAAAATGCAATGTAGATATATACAGTTCGTCTGGGTAGCGTGGGGTTGCAGTCGCCATTGTTCTTATCTTCTTCTTTCTCGGGTTTTACGAACCAAAACCAGTTCTGATTATGAGGCACGCCGTAGTGGAGGGCTCCGGATTAGTTTTGACCACCTGGGGTTCTTTCATGTGCACTGCAACGCAAGCACACGGGCGTTTTTGCATTTCGCCTCCATCCAAATGCGGCCGCCGCGGCCGGGATTCGATCCCGGGATCTCGCGCTCAGCAGCGGAACGCCTTAGCTGACTGAGCCACCGCGGCGGGGTGTTCTTATCGGTACAGCCGCTGCGAATGTAAACTGTAGTCTTCTACGATTGTGTGCGCAGATGCGCAGATTGTTCCATCGTGTAAGTTGGCTTTCCTGCTGTGCGTTCTCGACGCTCACGGAGAATCAGTAAGACATAGAAAGCTTCGCTTTAATATAATGTATGCGTGGCATACGTACGAGTTTATACATTTTCCTAGTTCAACTGACTCTTACTTGTGCTCATTTTAACGCGGAGTCCGAAGTCCCTCCTTCCTTTCCGTTACGCCGTCGTTAGCCGCAAGTCTCATATGGCAAGTACACACAAATGTTTGCCTACGTACTCATTGCCTCCGATATTGCGCACGCAGGTTCGCGCGCGGTCACGCAAGCTATGGTTTACCATTCGCGATCGAACCGGGTGGTTTGTCACACATACCTAACCAGTGCTCTTTCGCACAGCTAATGTGAAAACATGAACGGTGAAAACAGGTTCTAAATGCGAAGCATTTCTTGGCGAACATTTTCCATTTTGACAGTATCTATCTATCTATCTATCTATCTATCTATCTATCTATCTATCTATCTATCTATCTATCTATCTATCTATCTATCTATCTATCTATCTATCTATCTATCTATCTATCTATCTATCTATCTATCTATCTAGCCGCCTAGGTCTTTGCGCTCTCATGGTCGTTTCGGTAACTTTGTACGTACAAAAATTAGCGTATTATGACAAGAGTATATGATGAACATAAATATGTCATGACATGAACGTCATGACATGCGTGTCATGAGTGTCATGAAACAGCCGCCTACATCTTGGTGCTCTCGTGGTCCTTTCGTAAATTTGGTAGGGACCAAAATTGGCATAGTATGACAGCAGTGTATGACGAACATAAGTGATAGGTCACGGCATAAATGTCATCATAAGCGTGTCATGTAGGTCATGACAATGACCCAGCGAAAAAGATTAACACTAAAAAACTACAGGAATGGGTTCGGACGTGGGTACTGAGTGAAGGAAACACTAAAAGATGATGGCACAAATCATTGTCATGAGCATGACTCAGCAAAAATGACAATCACTCAGCCAAATAAGATTAACACTAAAAAACCACTGGAATGGGTTCGGACGTGGGCACTTAGTGAAGAAAACACTAAATGATGATAGAAGTCATAGTCATGGGCATGACTCAGCAAAAATGACAATGACTCAGCGAAAAAACATTAACACTCGAAAATCAATGGAATGGGTTCGGATGTGGTACCAAGTGAAGGAAAAGGCTAATGGTTGATAGTCGAAGTCATAGTCATGAGCATGAATAAGGCTTAAGGTCTCTTAGGTGTAGCTAAAGGGACTCCGGAGGACTCATGACACGAATGTCATGACATGCGTGTCATGTGTGTCATGAAAGAGCCGCCTACGTCTTGGTGCTGTCATGGTCGTTTCGTTAACTGGGTAGGCTCCCCGCACACTGCTTCGCATATAAATCGATTGCCACAGGGCGTGGGATCTGCCGGCTTTTTTAAAAATAATGCAGGATCAGGGCGTGGGATCTGCCGGCTTTTTTAAAAATAATGCAGGATTAATTGCATTTTAACCCGACTTTGCTTTCCTGTATTCGATACATTAAAATAAGGTTCGGTGCTTCATGTGAAAAAAATCTTATCGTTGCTTACCACTGCAAAATGATCGCAGCTTAGTTGAGAATAATCATAAACGTTCTAAAGGAACCCTGTGTCACTATTGCAGGTCAAACGATAAAGGGCTGCATCGGAGTACCTAGTTATTCGGCTCCATAGCGGTGGTTGTCAGCCTGATTTGGTGTACATAAAGCCCCGTTTTAGACTCATTACCGTGCAGTTGTTGCCATACTAACACATTAATGTCTGGCAGGTCAGAACACCTGCCAGATTCATATGCCACCTTTGTGTGTTCCTTTTTTAAAGACGATAGTCTTTCTTGGGGAACTTAAACGCTGAAAATTTGGTCTGTCTGTCTGTCTGTCTGTCTGTTTGTCTGTCTGTCACCCGATTCAGCCACCCGGCCAAAGTTGGACCACTTGCTTACCGCCCACACTACTTAAACTGGTACGGCTGTTCATACTTGTGAACGTTATCGATCACAAAGTAAATATTACGCATATCTGGGGCGCAACATCACTAGGTAAGTATTAGGAGGTGTGTTCCTTTAATAGAAAATACATAGATACGTAACTCTAAAGACCCTAGTTTCTTAAGCTGCGCTGAAAATGCCATGCTATGCGCGCCGACGAACGACGTTCCCCGACTGCGCGCCGACGAGCGCCCTCTGCCATGGAGGAAGGAAACCCTCTGCACAAGCTCATGTTTCCCGATGTATTGCCAGATGGCGTCCATGTCTCACGCAGCGCCTCCTCAATTTTATCAATGCCAGCCAGATGCGGCCGATTCAACATAAAGAAAGCGCTGTCTGAGGCAGGGCAAAACATAAATGGCCGCTTGATGAAATAATGCGGTAAAATGAAATCTGTTCAAACAAACCTTCATGCCAGGACGGAAATGGTACGAGAACAGCATCAAGGGTGGCCGCGGATCAGACCAGCACTCATGTAGTACGGCCGGCAGAAGACTATCGTCTTTCGACGACATTTGCAGCGAAGCACGCAGATACGCGGCAAATTTTTTTATAATGTGCCATTTTGATTGTATGTGCCATTGCCGCTAGTATTTGTCTGTTTTCATGTACATGAATCCAAGTGCACATGTATTTTCATGAATGTCTGTTATAAAGAAACTTCTCTTTATCTGTTAAATCCGAAACCTTGCTTTATTCTCTCGGTGAATCCTTCTTCACGCATGCCCGAAAGAATTGTAGTTTTAGAGTGTTTATCCAAGCGGTATTGCATGGTGTCACGCTAAAAAATCACCAGCCCTTTCCCTGTCGAGAAAGTGGGGGCAAGGGAAGCTTGGTCGTGTGTGTATCTGACCTTCGTGGTGATTTTCTCCCTCTCTTTCTTTCTCTTTCTCTCTTTATTTCTTTCTTTATCTCTCTCTCGCTCTTTCTGTATCGTCTCTTTTTTTCTCTCTTCCTTTCTTCCTCTATTTCTTCCTTTCTCTCTCTTTTTCTTTTTGTCCCTGGTGTGTGCCATTAAGCTTGGACCCTATCTGCACTATCTCCAGGATCGGCCCACTTTTCAGCGTGACACCGCCACCACCACCGCCGACAGTTGTGATCCTACAAAGCTTCGCTTAAAACTGTTGGTGGGGTAGCGTAGGAAATGTCAGACGGACAAAATTTCCTATGACAACTTGTCGTACATGCGGACCGATGTGTCGATGACATAATCTACTGACGTCACAAAGTTTTCGTCGTCAACCTCGTATTTTAATAGCCCTTGACGGGCCAAGTAAAATAAGCACAGCATGGGGTGGGGTGATGTGAGCGTCACGAGTACGCGATGGTCTGTCACGCGTCGTAAACATCGGTAACTGTTTCTCTGCAAAGAGCTTGTAAAGTTTCGAAAGTAGAATTTTATTTCGAAATGTTAGTGGCCCTAACTTTTGCATAATCAGCAGTAAACTTCCTTCGGCCGACAAGCTCCAGCATTTCATCTCTTACGGCGACGTCGGCGGGATCTATTTGCGAATAATAACTTTGCCGTGCTCGCTCTCCCTAGATCGCTGTGAAGTCACCTCATGGCGTGGCCGCCTCCATCTCCAGTTGTAACGTGACTTATACACGCTATTTAGGAAGTACAATTTTGTTAATTGAGATTAGCCTGCACGGGATACTGGTCGATACAGTCGAATACAGTGTACACTGCCGATCGACTCTTAGGTAATATGTATTCTTTTGAATGAGAAAATACAGGAATTTGTCAAAAGATATCTGTTATACACTGTGAAATAATTTACATCCTTACTACATGGTTTGAGTAGCCCCTCCTCGCTTTATCACAGATTGTTCCAACAGAAAAATAAATTCCTCCTCAGGCAAGATGACTCATATGCCAAGACGGAGTTCGTCATAATGGCCAAAGAAATAAAAAAAGACAGCGAACGTGCGCTTTTCTTTTGGCGAATTGGCAAGCAAAGTGACGACTGATAATGATGCTCATAGATGAATCATCTCACCAGAAGTCATACCGAAAGGTCACGCGGAATACGAGAAGGCGGGCGCTAAACTTGCGGCTCTATTTTTCTATAGCCGAAGTAAAGCTTTACACAGTCACTCATGCCTTGAGACTCTGAGGCAATATTTTTTGGTTGCAAAGAATCGTACACGCTGGATGTTTGTTTACTGGACTCTGTATTACTTGACTAGAATCAGAGTAAATGCACCAAGCTCTAGGCAGTATCCAGATTAGGAGAACTTGCAAAGCTTAGCGTTTGTAAGTGTTGCTAATCGTAATATGCCCCGCATCACGCTTGGCTGGCGTACAAACAACTCTAGCTTGAGAGCATTTTTTGTGAAATACGGGCACATGATGTTACAACTATAACATTTGGTGTATACTGGGTCGCGTATGCATCCAAAAGCTATCAAAATTCCGCGAAATTGACTTGGCATTGACGATAATGACATCGGCTGTTGTACCTAATGTGTGGAGTACGCAAGGCTATTGATTACAAGAATTTGGTTTGGTTTGTCTCTGTTGATTGAACAATTTCATGACCTCAATGTTGGCTGCCAACACAGCGTGCTGACCAAATATTAGTACAACACCGATACAGTTTGCATGGCTGCTACAGCATCCTTTACGCAATGTTTGAATGTATAACGTGTAAGGCCACGTGCAAGTGCTACTTAAACAGCGGCTGGCTCATATAGCGGAAGAAACACACTCTATCCATGGCAGCGGGTGTATTATTACGACGTGGGAAAAAAAATTAAAGAAAGTGAACATTTCGTCGCTTCACGAACAAGGAAGCTGGCACCATTCTGAACAACTTAAGAAACTCTGCACTCTGGGAACACAATTAAATGCATTTCGAAACAATGAGTAATATGGGCGGTTAACGTCTTTACGACTATCTGCGTATAATGCAGCTCGAGACGGGCTCGCATCTCAATGTAAATGCGTCATGCTTAGCGCGCGCGGATAGTGACATTTATTTATATTTTCCTCGGCAAAGTGAGGCTACTTAATCATTAAGTGGAGACCTTGCTGCGATTTAGGATGTCTCCGTCAACACGTCAAGCCGAGTTGAGCAATCGAAATGGAATCGATACTTTTATTCGTTGTCTCTCTCTTTCTCTTTCATTTATTTTTTTGGTTTAACGTCCTGTTGATTTTGTTATTAGTACTTCGGCTTGTAGTTCTGTAGAAGTCTCGTGTAGGGATAAAAAAAAAGGCAACTTCGGTGTTCGATGCAAAGTTAACTGCCAGCAGGTGACGCATTCGTGCGACTGACAGATGGATGACGAATAGTGCTCTGGTTTGATAATTAGTGCAGACAAGCTCGTATAGGAGCCGACATCCCAAGAGTTGAGCTTTCCTCTTTGTCTTTTTCTTTTAATGTTATTGGCATTCTTTAGGAACTTCGCCCTGTTTGCGGTGTGGCTCCATGTATGTCCATGCATAACCGCGCCTAACCTCTTTCCCGTCAAATTGGGTATAGAGCACCGGGTTTTTGTGCTGGAGAATCGGGTTCGGAACCGACCTTCGGACCAACTTTGGTCACAAGACGCGTAACTCTAGGAATGCGGTGTCCTTCAATGAACCTCTCTAACTTCAACTTTGGTCAATGGTCATGTGTCTGTCAGTGGGTATGCCGTCACTTTTCGTAATAATTATTGTATAAAACTTATGAGAGTTAAAATTGGCATCCACGCGAATGTAGAACGAAGCTCCAAAGGGAACGCATACGTATTTCTCCGAAATAAAACTTCGCAGTTGAGGAAAAATTCGTTCTGAACAACTACGGAACTTTCTTTCTGAGAAACTCGTATGGGTATTCTTTGTAGCTTCGTGATAAATTCGAGTGGATGACAACTTTCAGTTTCGTGACACTTACTCCACCTTGCGGAATTCCACAGAATTGCCATATAAAAGATATCATTAAAAATATCGCGGTTTCGCCATGAAGGCGAAGCAATGAATGCGAAAACAAATGTTAGGATATTGTACTAAGTGTAAGACGCGTTGCTGTATAGTGGCAGTACGAACTGAAGTAAACGTAAGGTGACTAAGTAAAAACGAGCTGTTGTGCTAGAGGTCCTCTGTTTGAATCCTGCCATCGGACAATTTCATCGATGTTTATTAGTTAAAGCCAACGTCTTTCTTAACGACTGTACCACCACTTTCCCGTATCGGGTTTGTTTCAAACCTCTTTCCTGGGCCGATCCCGGAGGTAGTGCACTGCCGCGCCAATAAAATTACATCATTTTCAGCTTTCTTTTTTTTCCCCCTACTTTTCATATTTAAGCCTGAGAAAGCTTAAGATGAAAGGCATGCGCTGCCGGTGTTTTATTTTATGACATTTGCTTGGGGGCTGTCATTCTCAAAATTGTCCGGAAAAATTTTGTCAGGACTGTAAGATCTCGTATGAGCAACTTTAGTGATAGAATGGTGTGCCTCACATACCGCATACCGTATAGCATGGCACGGCATATAGTATGCATCTAATCAGAAGGATGCTCAGTGGAAGACGACGACGCTGGGTTGTGACAAGACTAAAGACGGTGTACTATGAGCATATGCTTGTCGAGGGAGGAATGGAGACGACAGCTGTATTATATATATATATATATATATATATATATATATATATATACCTGACGTCTCCATTCTTCCATCGACAAGCATCATACTAAATTTCAATGTGGGCCATAAGGTTATTAGCTAAAAACTTAATTAGTGATTTTTTGTTTGTTAGTGAATTATGCATGTCAATTTTTTTTTTGTGCAAGTAATGCCTCTTCGAGTAGACCAGGTCATCAACTAGAATTGTGCTATCTGCCACAGGCAACCTTTAACAATTTTCAAAGTGTTCGCTGAAACAACCTGTATATCTGTACTTTTCTGTAAAACCCGTGTGTCACAGCAGCACGTATCCATTATGAAGGATCAGCCAAGAATGGTTACCATACCCAGTCGCTAAAATATGGGGTAGCCAAAATATCAGAAATTTAAGCCAATGAATAAGCGAAGTCTTGTTTTTACGTGTTGCTTTATTTTATTATTATTTTTTTTCTTTTTTTTGCGCTCTGTCTTGCCTATACTTACATACTGAACCAACTATAGTCCAAGCAGAAGCCATATTTCATTTGGAGGTTCGTGTGCCTTGGATTGTAGCAACGAGCCGACATTACAGGTGCAGGTTTTATGTCGTCGATTTATTGTTTCTTTGCGCTCATCGGAGTCGCGCTGACTCTAGCTATCAAGGCGGTCGAATTTGATCATGCAACCCTGCCTGCTGCACGAAAAGTTCAACAAATTGAGCTGAATAATGATTCGCAATTTGACGTGTTAGGTTAGAGCTGTGCTGGTAAAAGAATTACTGCTGAGGCCTTGATGTTATAATCTTTAATCAATCACGGCCTAATGATTTGATGTTTCTTTTAACAGTGGACCGTATTGCATATTTAAAAAAAACGAAAAAAAAAACGTGAGGAGCATGTTTCTTACAAATGTTGAAAGGTTCAACAATATCAGCAACAACCATAAGAGTTAATTTTACGAATTACTGCTCAGGCCTTGGTGTCATAACTGAGCTGTAATCAATCCCGGCATACTAACTTGATGTTTCTTTTAACAATGAACCGTACTGTACATAAAAAAAAGTTGAAGAGCATATTCCACACGAACGTTGAAAGGTTCAGCAGTATCACTGACAGCCATAAGCGCTTGCACCATGAGCGACCGCGAATCGGTCGCAAACAATGTTGCGGCTCATGTGGAGATAGGAACGTTCATAAACAACCACGCACGGTACTAGGGCGTCGCTCGCTCCACGTGAAAGTTGCAGCTACGATGTAGTAGGGACAGTGATCTCCGATGTCACCATCCCCGCTTCGATGCGCAGTTGACTGTGGCCGAGCCGCGAAGCGTGCCGTCGCTTCATTGGCGAGCCTTTTCAGGTGAGCGCGTCGCTGTGGCTGTTAGCCGCCACCGGGTAGATAGATATAAATCAAAGCCTCCCATACGTAACGCAAGGCCAGTATTCTCAGTGCCGTGTGCACTTCACGCTAGAGTTGCCAACATTCAATGGGGACCGCTGTCGAGCGAGCTGCATGCTGCGTTTTATCTCTCGTATTATCTTCTCGTCGCTGCGCGTTCTGCGCACTGGAAATGAGTGTTTATAGATTCCAATCGGTTTGCTCAATTCTTCTTGGAGCGCCCCGAAAGCATGACCTCTTCCCGTTGCCTCGCCCATTCTAACGGTGATGATGATAATGATGATAATGATTTATTGGCATACCCACTCAAACGTGGCGGTGACAAATAGTATCCTAGCCTGCTTGATTTAATTTGGCATGCTGTATACGTGTTTTTCATTCTAACGTTTTTGCATACATCGCCATAATCTTTTCTTTTTTATTTCCTTCCGGAAAACTTCTCTCTCTACCTTGTATTGCTACCTATGCATATAACGGATCCGTTCGTATCAATTTCTTCCCTGCTTTTCTTTTTTTTTTCTTCACCAATACTCCAATCGTCTCTTGCTTATCTCGACTGCTGAGCGGTTTATGCTTCCATCAACTTTAAATCCAAGTGCTCCTGGAATGTGTACGTTAAATACGCTTCTCACTGGGTGAATTCTTTCGCATGCCATTAAGACCTGCTGAGTGGTCTCCGAACTTTTTCTGCAGCATACACATGCTTCATCTTGTTGAGAATACTTGCTCCGGTTTGTTTTCATCCTTAGGCAACCAGCACGAGCCTCAAATATCAAGGCACTGCCCGTACAGATTTTCCGTTCTAATTTCTTTCTTCCCATTCTTGTAAGAACGGTGTTATATGCACTACGTAGTGGGGCGGTACCGGAGTTGGTTATATGCACGATGATGCAGCGCCTCCGCCGACGCGGGCTGAGAGCGGCCGCTGTACCACAACACGCATTTGTGTATCTCAAGCTGATTGATGCTGCAAAGGCATGAACCACAACGTATATAAGGTCCTGGAAGTCTTCCGTCGGTGTTCGGCGTCGGACCTACCTATAGGCCGTGCTACACTTCGGGTTCTCCTCACATCGCCAATTCCAGCCGCTGGCCGCGTTGGCCCACACACCAACCTAACCTAATCTAAGCTAACCCAACCTACAAGAATCGAGCAAGAACCTGCAAGAATAAGTCTTCGTACAAAATGCAAAAAACAAGTTTCAAAATTGAAAAAAAAAAACAGTGTCAGAAGTGGGATTCGAACCCACGCCCGGAAGACCGGACTGCGACCTGAACGCAGCGCCTTGGACCGCTCGGCCATCCTGACAACACGAACGTTGCGGAACACAAAGCTCTATTTAACCCATAGTAGCTCAGTTTATACGACATTTGTGGCATTACGGTATTTTTAGAATCATAACCACAAAGCAAAACGAAGCAATCGTTTTCAGTTGTGGTTGTGTGCTACAGGATTGTTGCGGAACAATAACAGCTATTTTTATTGCTCCGTGGCGTACACTGCAAGCACGCAAACAGCGATAGTACACTGTAGCGATAGAGCGATTGTGGCGGCACGTCGACGGAGGCACTGCATCGTCGTGCATATAACCAATTCCGGTACCGCCGCACTACGCGGTGCATATAACATTATTCTCTTTGTAATTCTCCACGGTCTTCTTTCTTTACATTCTTTGCATCCAGTTCGCTGTCTCTGTTTCTCTCAAATACTCTGTGGTAACTCCTGGTTGTTCATTTCCAATTTCAAATTATCCTGTACTTTGTTGCCAACTGCCTTGACTTCTTCCTCCATTCTGTGTCCACGTTTTCGGGTACAGACACTTCTGCGCTTTCAGTAGCCCATTTATTGTGATCCATGTTCCTGAGTTTTTTCTTCGAAACTAATTTTGCTCTGCGCTTCTCTGACTTCAAAAGAGGTCCAACCCATGTCACCCTGCACTGCCTCATTTGTGGTTTTACCGTGGGCTCCCAAAGCCAACCAGCTTACCGATTTTTGGTTAACTTCCAATCCCGACAAGATACCTGATTCGAAGCACAAAATGGCACTTGCGAACGTTAACCCTGGTGCCATTACTCCTTTCCATATTCCCCGCACCACCTCATACTTATTGTAGCCCCAAAGTTCTCTATGTTTCATAATTGCTGCATTCCGCTTTCCCTTTACTTTCGTATTATCTTGTAGGGTGCTTGCGTAAGTATTTTCTTCGTTGACGTATACGCCGAGGTACTTATTTTGGTTAAATATGGGTATGACTCACTGTTCAATCGATACCACGTAATTACTCGTTTTTTCATTAATATCAGAATCTCCGATTTCCCTGTGCTAAACTTAAGCACTAGATTTGTTGCTGTGTTGCCACATTTATTCGCAAGTGTCTGTAAATTTCTCGCATTGTCCGCTAGTAGCACTATGTCGTCCGCATACAGTCCGGGGACCTTCTGTTGCACCATTTGACGGATCATCGTCTCAGAAGGCAGTGAATGCACTTTTCTGCTTTCTAAGAGCATCTGGTTTGTACGAGCGCCTTCGACTCTATAGTACGGTCCATGCACGTCTCCATACCACCCACCACCCTCTCTATCTCCTTCTTTCTCTTCCCCTTCTCGCTTCCCCCAGCGCAGGGTAGCCAACCGCACTCTTGACTGGTTAACGTCCCTGCCTTCCTTACATCGCTCTCTGTCTCTCTTGTCCATTACGCATGTAGAATAAATCAAACCCTAATTCAGTGATTTCCAGTCGTCTTTCTATGCCCTTAACATAAAGCGTGAAAAACAATGGAGGCAGGGGACATCCTTGCTTCAGTCCTTGGTGAATTTCCACCACTTCATTGCATCCTCGGCCTTTCCATACGATTTGAACTAGGCTGTCGCTATACTGTATATGTCCCTCAGCAGCTCCAGGAAATCGTCATGTATGTCTTTGCGCTTCAGAATTCGATATCGCATAACCACTCCTTGTCCGCGTTGTCGTGGGCTCCCTTAGTATCTATAAATGTTATCCATAAAGGTCTATTCTGAGCTACTGAAGTTTTTATTCACTGAGTTAGTACAAACATATTGCCGCAAAGCTCTCTCACCGTGCCAGTTACGAGCACTCTCGCGAAGTATCCTTCCAGGCGTCTCGTCGCACTGTCGTTAGAAGAACGCCAGCAACGCCTCGCGCATGGCGAGACAGCGCGTGTCTTTCGTGCATGCGCACGCGGCTGCGCGTGTGCTCAATCTACGGACGTGGTTGACTGTGGAACGGGATCCCGTTAACTCTGCTTGCCAATTGTGTGAATGTGTTTTAGCCTTAAGTTCCGGGCACAAGTTCGCCCGACAATAAACCAGTTTGTTTAGTGTGCTTCTTTGAAGAGTGCTACAATATTATCCTCTAAGCGTCTGCTTCGTCTGAACCCATTCTGTAGTTCCCCCAGTACATCATTTTTTATCCACCCACTTCGACAGTTCTAATTTTATGGCCTTGCATTGCCATTCTATACTGTATATCACCGACGTTACCGTAACTGGCCTGTACGAGCTCATTTTATCCTTTCACCTTTGCTGTTGTAGAAGAGGATTCATCTTGCTTTCACGCCATCCAACCGGAATTTTCTTCGTTCTTATCACTTGCTCTATGACATTAGTCAGCAGTGCCTTGCTCCTTTCACCGAGGTTTTTGATTAACGGTATTGGGATTTCATCGGGTCCTGCGTATAGATGTAAGCGGTTGAAGAAAACATTGAAAATTTCGGGGCAGAAAAACAGTTTTTTTTTTTCAGTTTTCTTCAACCAGGATAAAATTGGAAAAAAAAAGAAAAACAGAGCTTCTCCCCGGAATTCTTCTATTGCGATGCGACTCATTTCGACGTATTTAAAAGATTAAAAAAATATATATATTTTTAAGGCTGCCGTCAGCACTGCTATGCCGAGTGTAATGCCGAGGGCTAAACCTCCGGTTACACTAACTGGATTCGGATTGTTGGACCGGGTGGCAACGACCACGCTTGATCGAAATTGGGAAACTTGATCTGGATCGGGCGTGGTCTTGATTCGAAGTGACTGTGACATCGCAGTGCTCTAACCTGCTCCAACCATGGCCGACACGTAGTGCTGTGCGCGGGAAGGAATAAGCGTCGAGCCGGCCCAGCCGGCCGAGCCAGATCCCAGTGCTGTGACGTCAAAGCATTGATGTGAAAGCAATGCCTCGACGTGAGATCGTGCCTAAATATTTAACCTGGAAGCTCTGCTGGGAATTTTGTGATTCACTAATGTAACAATTATATTCTTTTCAGTTTTAAAGAAATAAATGTGTCGGGCCTTCCATAGCTCTGTACGAAATCATCTTTTTCTAAATTTCTCGTATTTTTCCTGAAAAAAAAAATGAAACAGACCAGTTTTTTTTTTTCATGCCCTCAAAATATCATAAATTTTACATCTCTAGTCCTGCGGCCGTGTTATTACGGACATTTTCTTCTGCATTTTTTTTTCAAGCAAAAGCTTTCTATGCTAATTTCTATCTCTCAGGCTTCTCTGTTGTCTGAACTACGCTCTCTGAACAAGATAGGTTGCGCGCGCCGTCACGGGGCATGCAGGCGAACGTGGCAGCATACTACAAACGGATACGTTTAGACGTTGTACGGACGTCATTACCTTACCGACAATATAGTAAATGAATCAGCAGCCGAGAGAAAATAGAAGTAATTTGCAGAAATTTTACCTTCCCCCTAAACGTTTTGGAGTTGACGGTACATATAATAAACGGGGTTACCGGAGACGTTTGCGTGAGTAGCCGCGTTGGTGGTGCCACCTTCCGGACGAGTGGGTCGGAAGTGGTTAGCAATGAAATAACGCAAGAGTAATGTTACAGAACACTACGACGAAAGCAAGCAAGCTGCTGGGTTCTGCAACAAGTAGAAATAGAGCATGGCGACTGCAGCGCCCTCTTTACCATCATAATACTTCAGAGCCGGCGCGGCCCGCTTCAGCCAAAGTCATTGCAGAAAGCGTGACAAATGCGTTCGAACCGCGGTGGAATAGATGTTGAGCCGGTCACGTTTGTACCGAAACCTTCGTCGATGGAAAGATCCCGAATTCGCTGAAATGGACTCTTCTGTCTCTGTTCCGATTTCGCACCGTTATCGCAACCCCTAAAACCTTTTTCGCGGAACCAAGCGCGGCTTACTCCGAAGATTTATTACGCTGGCCAGCCGAGGTTTGCACGCGACCCTGAATCCCACGTTGCATAACTCGAAGTGAAGGCTAATCTCGTTCCAAGCCGACTCGCAGCACCCATTTAGGGCGCCGCTCACACACAACCCGAGGAACGCGCCGTAATTTGCAAACTTGAGCAACGCCAGCTGAGCTGTACATTCGTTAAAAAATTGCAGCACTATATGAAAGCTACAGTTCGCGCCCGCTAGCCCAGTGGACGGTTAGCATGCAACAACTGTTCGCGACTGTCCGGTTTTTAACGTCCCACGGAGTAGACTTTTGTGATGGCAAGCGATAGGACAGCCGAAAAGCCTCCGCCCTTGAGCGAGAGAGGAAATGGTTTTGTGGGCGAACTGCTTTGTGTGAACTAGGCCGCTCCTTCGCCTATATTCGCATAATCATTGGCGCGTAAAAAAAAAAAAAGTTTTGAAAATCTCTACAATTTCACAGAATCTTCGTCATCACTATCTTATGTCCACTGCAGGACGAATGCCTCTTTCAGAGAGCAATAATTACTCCTGCCTTGCGTCCACTGACCCCTATCCTCTGCCTGCGATATTCCCAATTTCATCACACCACCCAATCGGCGACCGTCCTCGATTGAGTAACCTTCCTCGTGATACTTACGCTCTTTTATAGACTACCGGTTATCTGCTGTACGCAGTTCATGGCCTACGGAACTCCACTTCTTTCTCTTAAGAGGAAGCTTTAGCTCGGGGTGCTCCCATCTAAATACATGTAAAAGGAGAATTCGTTTTTCTCGACAACCACTGGGCACCAAATTTGATGAAGTTTGGTGCATTTAAAAGGAAAGCTTAAAATATAGTGACGGTTGGTTTGAAATTTTTTATTTAGGTCGTCAATTTTTTATTAAAAATTGGCTGAAATCGCAAATTTTCATTAAACGAAACTATCAAGACTACAACTCACTATTATGATATCACAATTATGCGCATTGCATCTAATAATACTTCTAAAGCGCATTTTGCAGAACCCTTGTACACAACGTAACGAATTCACGTAAGATATAAATTGACATATCGAATTTGTTTGCTTTGAATGATCTACTAGATACCGGTCACAGAACCACGATATCTTTGCTTGATGCAGAGCTATTAATTTGTAAACTTCGGGCTTCTATTTTTCGAACTTTGAAACTTTTGAAAGTTCTTTTAAAAAACTTCAGGCCCTAAATCAAAATTCCGCTTCCAACAGTCGCTAGAAATTTCCTTTATCTCTCAAATGCAACAAATGTCATCAAAATCGGTCCAGGGGTTAGCTCACAAAAGCATTTCTGCGTTTTACATGTACTTGAATAGGCGGAATCGGAGTTGGGCCCGAGCTAAAGCTTGCGCTTAATATTGACTAGAATATTATCTTCACCGATTTCTAAGGATGCCAGCCAATGGAAAAGGCAGCGGAAAAAAAAACATGAGAAAGGTAAGGCGCTAGACTGGGCATTGCACAGTATAGCGCAATATAGTCCAGCAACTTGTCCTGGACCTGTCTGGGTCTCTATGTCTTCTTTTTGTTTAATTTTTTTGTCTCCTTCGTGACACTGTAATTATACAAAATCACGTGCTAACTCGCCCGACAAGTCACTCTTTTGAACTATACCCATGTGCTCTCTAAAATGCACACCGCCGTTTTGCACTCTTTTTACTTTGCACCTAACAATTTCCATTCCGCGATCCTTTGCAGGGACTTTAGCTTCTGATAAAGTTTATTTGTTTACCTTCAATCTTTAACCTTTTCAGACCTGTAGATTAGTACTGGTAGACTGAATTATCATATACTTTCCTTTTCAGGGATAATGGTAAGCTGTCGATCATCACATTTACTGTACGCCATCATTTCGGATATCGTCATCTTGCCCATCGACCATTACAAGTAATAGCACATGCTTTGGGTTAACGTATTCTTGACTTGTGAAGCATATAGACGCCATAGAATAGATGTAGGACAGGTAATCCGTTACCTAATACGGGAAAAGAGCGGTCTCCAACTGATTGGAGACACTTTCGACGGCTTCAGACAACTGGGAGGAGTGGTGGGATTAGGAAATTTGTGGGTTGACATGTTAGTTCGGGCTAACGCATGACAGGGGTACTTGTTTGCAGGCAGATTTTTATGTGAGTAAACTTAAATAGGCTGCTATACTGATGGTCGATGCATGAATTGCATATTGTGTCATGCCTCTTCACTTCTCCTGTTCAACAAGTATTATTTGCTTCTCCTAAGTATTTCCCCCATAGTATTTCCCAACCTCATCACGGTGAGGTGGAGCCAAGCATCCGTAACAACAATATTCTAGCTTTACAGCATGCAGCCAGGTGAGCAAGGTATAGGAGGCTGAAAACGCTCATCCTTGGAGCTGTGCGGTGCTTAGTGTAATAATTAACACCGTTTATGCACGGAGCTTAATATCGAGCTTTTCACTGACTTGTTGCGGTTGTGGGGCCGTAAACCTGCAGCTGCAGCCGCATCGCGCGATTACCGATTAGCCGAGCTAGCAGAGCCGGTACCGAGCACTTGAGCAATTCGCCTGCTTAGGTAAACTACGCAGTGAAAAGGACACCTTTTGGACACCTTTTCATTGTAGCAACAAAGTAAGACATCGGCACGCGTTGCAAGCAAAAGCCAAATAAACAGTGTTTTCAATTAGTGTAGCTTTCGTTTAGTCAGATTAGTCATTCCAAGAACTATCCAGCGGTTCCGTCTAGTTTCTCGCTGAGCGAGTCGGAACAAACTCGAAAATGACAACGAAATGAACAAAACGGCCGATTATATTAAACAGAGCAAGAGGGCACGTGACTAGCGCTTGTTTCACCCTTTTTTCTTACTTTGTCGAAACATATACGAATTAAAACCGGAGTAAAACTTTCCTTCCTGATGCAACATTCGTGCACTCCTATAGACAGCTTCGGTGACTTCTGTTGGTTTCTTCGTTGCAGTTACTCGCGTAAAAACTTTGCTCCGTCAGCTCCCTCGCCGATTCTCATCGAGCCGATTGAATCATTGCGTTACTACGGTGTAGCCCTCGGGCGATGCCACCTGTAGCTTTGACCTGCGCAGAGCGCTTTTATATCTAAACCAGCTACTTTGCATGGTGCTGGCAGCCTCTCGTCTTCACTTTGCGTAACGCAGCGGCAAGTTGTTAACGTCGTTTACTTAAAGCGAGCTCGCCGCCGCTCCGCAATCGGGTGCCCTCGCTAGCCGAGGACGTATTAATTCGCGAGCACCCCAAGGCCGCGTCGTTGGAAGCGGAGTGCGCATTTACGGGAGTAAGGAATCTGCGAGAGAGGCTAAGTGCCAGCGCCGTGTGTGTTTGCACACGTTTGCGGGGCTTTAGAACGAAGAGGCCTTTTGATGCGCAATATATGGACGAATCCAAGCGCTGATTCGTGACTCGACGTCACTGACATGCACACACACACTCACAAAAGAACTTACTTCTACTGAACAACCACCGCTGGTGGCGTCGCGTTTCTTGAGGTGCTCTAATATTTTAAGAGCGAGCGAAATCCTAATGACGCAGTGGCTTTTGAAGAGTTCTTAGTGTCAACCGGTCTTTCACAAACCTGAAACACTACTTACTTGGCCAGGTGGCAGGGATACATGCTTACGGCAGCAGTTACATATATGTGGAAAAAAAAGGTAAATTTGTCAAGTGTGATCACGATAAATGCGTATTTTGCTTGCTTATGACACATAGATGCAGGTTTAAAATCAGAAGGTGTGTTCACTGGCTTCCTTTTTCCCCATGGTCCATGGAGAAATTTCCGTGGTCTTTTTGTTTCCATTCTTTCCATCCAATTCACTGTCTCTGTTTCTCTCACTTTCTTTCCGATGACTCCTGGCTGTCTATTTACACTTTAAGTTACCGTGTACTTGGCTGTAGACTTTCTTGACCTCTTCCTCCATTCTGTGTCCACGCTTTTCAGGTACAGATACTTGTGCGCTTTAGCCGCCCATTTATTTTGATCCATGTTCCTCAATTTTGCTTCAAAACCAATTTTTCTCTGCGCTTCTCTGACTTCAAACGAGGCCCAACCCATGTCACTCTTCACTGCCTCATTTGTGATTTTACCGTGGGCTCCCAAACCCAACCAGCCTACCGATCTTTGGGTAACTTCCAACCCCGACAAGATATCCGATTTTAAGCACAGAATGGCATTTGCGAACGTTAGCGCTGGCACTATTACTCCTTTCCAGATTCCACGCATCATCTTATATTTATTGCGGCCCCAAAGTGTTGTGTGTTTCATTATTGCTGCATTCCGCTTCCCCTTTATTTTCGTATTATCTTGGTGGGTGCTTGAGTAAGTCTTTCCTTCGTTTATGTATACGCCGAGGTATTTGTATTGGTTAAATATGGATATGACTTGCTGTTGAATTGACACCACATAATTACTCGTCTCTACGAGCGACATCTGGTGGTGCTGAAAGGAACCCGTCGGGGCACGCGGCTCGCACCTTTCACTGTGATTGCCTGAGTTTTCTGTCGACGGATGCGAAGAAATCGCGGGATCCTAGTCATACAGCTTCGCTGCAAAACGATGCTCTGTATACTCGACATTCTATGCAACGGCAACCTTCGATTCATTCAAACAACATTTTGCTTCATAGAAAATTAAATCCAACGGAAGTTCCCTCTCCAAATATTAGTCGACTGCCACTGATATCGGTTATTACGGCATGGCAACGAAGATACCACCTTGTGCGACCGCAGTAGCTTTCCTGGTTGTCTATGCAAATTATTGTACAGCCCTATTTGAAACCGTACAAGTTTTTTAAAAGTACACATCTACGACATATAAAGTTCTACCCCGCGAATAAACATTTCATCGCGGTTGATCTATTGTTCGCATAAGAGAGAAACTAACCGTCCATTGCTATTGAAATAACCAAAGGTCAGCCGGCCGCTACTTGGAAACCAGTGGCTTGTCTACATTGTTTTACGCGCGAGCGTAGATGCCCCGTCTGTTAAATCGGCGAAAGTATGTTTGTCGCCGCGAGTGAAGGAGGAGGAAGGCGCCGGAGGTGGAAGGCGCCTGGAGGTGGAGAACAGAATCGCCGCGTTCGCGCCCTTTCCGTTTGTGTTTCGACTCTGCGGTGGTCGCTGTGCATGTTCGCGGCGTCCGTACGCTTGCGCGTAGCCTGCGTTCACGGACTGAAACGTCACTGGAACTTTCAAGGGCGAAAGCTTTAGATGGCTCATGGGTCGAAAAAATTGACCGTCCGGCGTTGTAATTGCACCGGAATTCAAGCGCATGCACCAGTAAGCCATCAATTTCTTTATGAATAAAAGATATCGATTATCTCTGTTCGCGTTGAACGGACACCCTTATAAATGGTGTGGTGGGGTGTGGTCACTGTGGTGTATAAAGTGGTGTGGCCTCAAAAATGTCTGCGTGGGGTTCTCCTGGTTTTGTTCATATTTAGCGAGCAATGTGCACGTGTCCTCTGACGTTTTGAGGAGTAGGAGTACGTCAACGAGAAGTGGAAGTTAATCTTTTGTGGATTGAAAGGCTAGTACTGCAGTGTGTTTGTATAATTTGCCTTCCCGTGCCCCTCTCATTCTGCGCTACAAGAAAGTAGAAGGCACCATATATACGAGCATATGTAGCTACCCTCGTCGATTAAAGTGTTGAAGTTAAAAAAAAATCATTCAGTGAACCTTCGTATGTGTCTAAATGGTCTTCAGAGACTTGCCACGACCGTTCTAAAGTGCCTTTAACTACGGAGAACCAGCGGCAACGTCTAGGCGACCGAAAAAGGGAACAAGAGTAAAACAAGCAAAGAGAAAACAAGTAATAGGAAGTAACAACGCATTCGAATAGAATGCCAAATTAATTTAACGAATGTCTCGCGCGTGCGCAGGCTTTCGCCTTCATCCTCTTTCGCGTATGCTGAAGTGAATGTAAAGAGTAAAGGCGCATGAAGTGCTCTATTTCTTAATTTATTAAAAATAATCTTTCTTAGCCTCTTCCTGCACTTTGAGACATCTATCTAACGGCTTTCGATTGCGCATGACATACATTGTCGTCAAAACGCCGCGATCACACAACTTAGGAAATTTGCTGGTGCAAGTTGGAATCAGCTAGCATAAGGTAGGGGTAATTAGAGATCGTAGGGAGAGGCCTTCGTCCTGCAGTGGACGTAGGTTGATGATGATGATGATGACGTATAAATAAATTACGTTCCCGATGGTTGGTTTCGAAGCCCGTTTCCCCAGCACAGAATCCCGATGTTCTAACCATCTTCTACTTTTTTTTTTTGTTAAACTGTGTTCATATGACATGTAAATGTGAGAGTATATGGCATCGAAGATACCACCGATTGTTTAATATATTCGTATGTGCAAAGCTAATTTTGTATTATCTTTTGCATCGGTTGTACTGATGTCTGTCAAATGTGATAGTCAGTGGACGCTTTCAAGCTCATTTTCGAGGCCTTTCTTGTCCACTGCCCGCAACGTCATTGTCTTCTGATGTCGAAAAGAAAATTGAATTGAATTATGCCACATATGCATGCCTCTTAAGAAAGGGAAATAAATACAAAAATAACATGAATTTTCCTCGTGCAAGCCAATGCTTTGAGATGTGTGGCGTGTTCGCCGCCGTTACCACAGCGACAATGATAAAACATTTTGAATTTTCGCACGAAGGGCGAATAATTTTCAGCGAGAGCCAGGCTTAGCGTTGCGCGCGAACTGCTTGGACGGTTTTCTAACCATGAGACGTATTCAATATCACTTTCGGCGATAGCATCGCATCGGTGACAGTTTCGCCCTCAGGCGCGCGCTTATTGGCCGGTTGAGCAAAATCGGATGAGCTGATTGGCAGGTTTAGCGCTACGTCACGCCTGGGAATGCTGAGATACGGTGCCGTCGGATCGCCATCGTTCTCTTAGAGACAGGACACCTTGAAGACGCGCCTGGCTAGCATCGCTCCGTCTGTCACAGTGGTTCATTTTCCATTAAAACAGGATGTAAAACGCAGCTTTAACTTTAATACTACACACAAAAAGCATGCTTAGTTCAATCATGATAACTTGCGATTGTATACATACAGTTATATGAAACGTAAAAAGCATCTCCGGGCCGCTAAAGTTGGACAGACGACAAGGTCCACGCTCGCTTTGCGACAGTTTCTTGTCTGTTCTTGCTTTTCTTCGCTTGAGTATACGTGGCAGGTGCAATATACAAACTTCATCGAAAGATGTAATGAGGGCGAACGACAACCTTTTATGAAGATTTTGTTTCAAGAACACTTTATCTGAGCAGCCATGGACACGTCTTACCCAGAGCCTCGCTCAACTTCAGCCAACACAGGCTTCGCACACCCATAAACTACATATGCCGTTAATACCATCATTTCCACCACAGCACAGCGCCCGCTGGGAAACTCGCATAGACAGTTTCGACAGATTTCCCTCTAGGTAATATTGTGAGAAACTCTGTGATTGTTATAGTAAATAAGGATTACTCTTAACAAGATGGCAGTGTGTTAGCATGCAATTCTTAATTGTCATGTTCGTGAAAACAGCGTCGGCGGCACAAACGAGGTGCACATGACAATGACAATGATGATGATGATGATGATGATAAGCTTCATACGTATCACACACCCACAATAGAGGTTGATCCGAGAATGTGGTTGTTGGGGGAAAACAACGTCGAAATAATCAACAACGTCAATGCCGACAGCGACCGCGCCACGTTGTTTACACAGTTGCTCACAGAGTCGCCATGTGCCCTACGAAGCAGTGCTGCTCAATATACAGGGGACAAATGAAATCGCTCAAACCTCGAAGTCATCTACCGTACGCGAAAGAGAAAAGGCAACCGTCCGTTGCTATTAAAATATAACTAAAGGTCAGCCGGCCGCTATACTGACAACCAGCGGTTGGCGTACATTTCGTCATTTGTCGTGACATCAGTTGTACTCGCCAGGTGTGAGCTTCAAAACAAAAAATCGAGCCTGAAAAGGTAGATTGCTTTAACACAGCAACTTCCTCCTCATCTGCGGCCCAAGTGTTGATTTACACAAAAGCTGAATTAAAAAATAGTGTAAGGAGACTTTAAAAATTTGAAGGTCATCTCTCATCCAAGGCTGTGGTCACGACACGGTGGAAAATGCTTGGACGTACGTTGTCCTACTGAGCGATGTGAACAAAGAAATGTGACTCTCTTACGCAAGCTTTTCAAACGTGTCACGCTCATCAGAGCGCCAATTCACATTGATAACCCACGAAAGCAACGAAAATAATCATGACGCCGCAAGGTTGTCTAAATTAAATCAATTCGAACAGCAAAATGATCAACCGCCTCGAACAAAAGAACATAATAATAAGAAAGTACTAATATTCAGGTGGGCGTCAAAATAAATCCGGAGCCCCTCACTACGGCGTGCCATGTTATCGAGTCGTGGTTTTGGCACGTAAAATCCACGAATCTAATTTAACTTTAGTCACGCAGCCTCAAAAAAGATCACTGCCTCTGAAGCCAATCAATAAACCCTTAATATATTTCAAACAATAAAGGTCCTCTGACGACTTTCCCACAGACGACTCCGATATGCAAATCAGGTGTGACTAGTTTCGTCGAAATTCGTTAAGTCCAAGTTGAGTGGCGAATGATCGATAATGTTTCATGAACGGTTGAGCAGTTTACCAAAAAAAAAAAACGAAAAAAAAAAACGACAACCAATAAGGAAGCGCCGACAGAATTGGCGGCACTTCTTGATGTCTTCTTCGCCACCATCAACGACAATGAAGAAGAAACATAAAAAAAAGCGACGGCAACGTCTATAAACATCACGCTCTCGAGTCACTCAGTTTTCACGTGAAGGAAGCGTGCTTTCTTATATATTCAAATGTAAGTAGCTGCCTTCCTATCTTTGGCATATTTATGCGCCACTTCTTGTGTAATTAGCGTCAAAACTAGCATTATTGGATGATTAGTTTCACTGTGTGTTATCAGAGGTGGCTGGAAACGCAAGTCAAAATCTTCAACTTGGAATGCATATGTTTCATCAGATACATGAATTATTTATTCGCACTTGGTTGGAGTGATTCATGAAGTGTGACGACCCAAAGCAACAGTAATGATATGAGAGACACCGCATAATGGAGGGAAATAAATTATGAACCCGTGGCGGTATTTAACAGGCTTGCCTAAATCTAAGTACACGAGCTCTTTCTCTTTCTTTCTTTTTTCGTCTTTTTATTTTTCTTTTTTTGCACCTCCCATATTTCGATGGCCGCGGCACCGACTCGATACCCGCGACCTCAAGTGCTTAAATATCTTCGCACTTGCCCGCACAGTTCGCGGCCTGCCTCTCGCGAGTTCACGCTCTGCAGGTCAGTCTAGTGCAACCACAGCCTCACGCATTCATTCGACGCCTACCCGGTGGCGTGAAATCCGGAGGTCGCTTTTAGAGGGCACCACTGTCCCAGTAGTTGACTACAGTTACAGTTAAAGTAGTTGCCCATGGTTTAATAGCACGGTTAACTAGTCAGGGAGCGTGGCGCTTCTGCCTTGGAACGATCCTTCTCATGGTTTTCCGAGTGGGCTGGACCGGCATTGCAAAAAAATACAGGATGATGTTTCAATTGGGCGACAAAAAAAAATAAGAAGGGATTGCATTTAGAAACGTCGCGGGCGATTTCTGACGTTCTGTAGTTTGATTTACCTAGTATACCGAGCGCGTGAAACCGGCATCCACGTGATGGGGGCTCGATAAATTTGTAGGGCGTCAGGCTGTCAAGGATACAGACAGTAATCGAGTCCCAGTAGTGCAGGGTCCTGCATATTTCGCTTGGCGTGTTCGAAAAAAAGGTTTTACTCTTACTGCTGCCCTGTTCTTGCTGAAATTTTGCAGTATTATCGCATTTTGGAGTCCACGTCGTTCAGTGTAACACTTGCCATAGTTAATTGCCTGGTTTTTAAGAAAACAGTGCAAATTTGCCTTCGCTTATGGGGATGCGAGAACCAAGGGAGCTGTGGAATCTTAGCAGATATTTGCCAAGATATTCACGTATGCCTTCTGTACTCCTTGATTACGCAATGCCTCTATGACTGCTAGTATCTCTACTGAATCAAATGCTTTTTCATAATCTATGAAAGTCATATAGAGAGGTTGATTGTACTCTGCAGATTTCTCGATTACCTGATTGATGACATGGAAGTAGAAAGTTACCTATCAAGAAAGGGGTCAGGCAAGGAGACACAATCTCTCCAATGCTACTCACTGCATACTTAGAAGTGTTTAAGCTCTTAGACAAGGAAGGCCTAGGAGTGAATATCAGCGGCGAATATCTCAGCAACATTCGGTTTGCAGATGACATTGTCCTATTCGGAAACAACGGGGACGAATTACGACAAATGACTGAGGACCTTAACCAAGAAATTGTAAGAGTGGGGTTGAAGACAACCATAATGTTCAATAGCCTGGCAAGGGAACAAGAATTCAGGATCGCCAGTGAGCCTCTAGAGTCTGTAAAGGAGTATGTTTATCTAGGTCAATTACTCACAAGGGACCCTGATCATGAGAAATTTACAGAAGAATAAAATTGGGTTGGAGTGCATACGGCAGGCATTGCCAAATCCTGACTGGGAGCTTACCACTGTCGTTGAAAAGAAGAGTGCACAATCATTGCATTCTACCGATGCTAACATATGGGGCAGAAACTTGGAAGTTAACGAGGAAGCTGGAGAAAAAGTTAAGGACCGCACAAAGAGTGATGGACCGAAAAATCTTAGGACCAACGTTAAGAGACAGAAAGAGAGTGGTGTGGATCAGAGAGTAAACGGGGATAGCCGACATTCTAGTTGACATTAAGCGGAAGAAATGGAGCTGGGCAGGCCATGTAATGCGTAGGATGGACAACAGGTGGACCATTAGGGTTACAGAATGGATACCAAGAGTAGGGAAGCGCAGTCGAGGTCGGCAGAAAACCAGATGGGATGATGAAGTTAGGAAACTTGCAGGCGCAAGTTGGAATACGCTTGCGCAAGACAGGGGTAATTGGAGAGTGCAGGGAGAGGCCTTCGTCCTGCAGTGGACATAAAATATAGGCTTATGATGATGATGATGTTTCAAGCAATAAACTTCCTCTGACGACTTTCCTACAGACGATTTCGCTATGCAAAACATGTGGGACTAGTTTCGTCGAATTTTGTTAAGTATAAATTGAGTGCTGAACCGAAAAAAAATAAAGAAGCGTCGAGTGAAGTGGCGGTCCTTCTTCTTGATGACTTGTTCGCCACGATCAACGAAAATAGAGAAGAAACATAAAAACCGACGGCAACGTCAATAAACATCATGCTCTCGAGTCACTCAGTTAATTTTCACGTGAAGGAAGTGTGGTTTCTTATAATATATTCAAATATAAGCAGCTGCCTTCATATCTTTGGCTATTTATGCACCGCTTCTTGTGTAATTAGCGTCAAAACTAGCGTTAATTGATGATGAGTTTCGCCATGTCACATGAGAGCTGGAAATGTCATATGAGGTCACATGAGGCTGGAAACGCTCGTCAGAATCTTGAACTTGCAACCTACATGCTTAATTGGATACAGGATTGGATTGGGAAAACATTTATGGAACCTGCAGTAATTATATCTTCGCCCTTGGTTGGAGTGATTCATTAAGTGCGACGACCCAAGGCAACAGTGGTGCTATGAGATACGCCGCACAATGGAGGTAAATGAATTATTATGACCCCATGGCGGTCTTTAGCACGCGTGCCTAAATCCAAGTGCACGAACATCTTCCTTTTTTTTTTTTATTGTGCCCCCCATATTTCGATGGCCGCGGCCGCGAATAATGCCCGCGACCTCACGTGCTTAAATATCTTCGCACTCGCCCACACAGTGCATGGCCTGCCTCTCGCGAGTTCACTCTCCGTAGGCCAGTCTAGTGCAACCACGGCCTCATGCATTCATTCAATGCCTGCCCAGTGACGTGAACACCTGCGGTCGCTTAGAGGGCGCTGCTTTCCCAGTAGTTGATTACAGTTATAGTTTAAGTAGTTTCCCATGCTTTACTAACAACACGGTTAACTAATCAGGGAGCGTGGCGCTTCTGCAGTGGAACGATCCCTCCCGTGGATTTCGAAACCACTGGACCGGCATTGCAAGAAATACAGGTTATATTCCAATTGTGCGGAAGAAAATGGGAATTTCACTTAGAAGCGTTACGTGCAATTTCTCACGTTATGTAGTCTGATACACCTATACCGAGTGCGTGAATCCGGGCTCGATGAATTTATGGATGCCAGGCTGTCAAGGATAGAGAGCGCAATCGAGTCCTAATAGTGTGTGTCATGAAATGGCGTATAAATAGTCGCCGTAAACAGAAACACGCAACCATATAATGAGAGCCATCTAGGGACTTCTATTGCAACACTGTCTGCGCACGCTGGCGACACGTCTGGAAAGCCTCATCTCTGGCGTGCCACATTCATTATTCTCGCGTTCCCCGACGTGACTGGCGTGTTTTCGTGTGCAGTGGGCCCGTGTGCTGATACCGCAACGATGCATTTACGGCCTCGCAGGACGCTGACCGCGAGCTTCGAGCGAGTCATTTTGACGCACGTCAAGGAGTATATACTCAGGCATCGCCGACAATATTGCCTCCGTATAGTGTGCGTCCATACCTGAGCAGCTCGTAAGTCTGCTCGTCCTGCCAGAGCATCACGAGGTCCGCGCTGGCAGCCAGAACAGCTGGCTGCGTGTGAATGCCATCTCGTTAGCTGCCGAATTGCGCTCGTCGAAGAACACTTCCGCGTTGCTTCCTCCGAGACTATTTTAGGAAAAAGAAGAAGCCAGGGGACCGAAGCAAGTGTGCGTCCTGAGTCTGAAGTACGAGGAAGCTTAATGGACGCTAGACATTGCATTGGTCTTTGTTCATTGGATTTTTTAAGGATGTCCGGGCTCACGTTAGTCGGTGTAGGTGTAGTGCCGTCTACGTCTACGTTACTGTGCGATATATATGTGTTCTGAAAAGCTCTGGACGATCCAACGCGAATCCATATAATTGGCCCTCAGACATCGCAGTCCGGGCTTTGGGCGGCGCAGGCTGCAGAACTGCATTGTTTTATTTGGTTTGGTTTGGTTTAACTTTAGGGATGGCGGGGTGAGGGGCGTGGGCCTACCCAGTATGTGGGATCGGCCAAGAGTCAGATGGCATAAAAATAACGTTTAGTTATTATTAAAAACACCAGAAATGTTTGGGAAGAAAAAGAAAGAATTATAACATGGTTGTGATTCATAATCATATTATTATTATTATTATTATTATTATTATTATTATTATTATTATTATTATTATTATTATTATTATTATTATTATTATTATTATTATTATTTTATTGTTATTATTATTGTTATTATTATTAAAAGTTCAAAATAGTGTGTAATCTGGACATTTTCTACTAAAACGTTCGTGGCTTTCGCACCAAGGCACGTGAATTTTTCGCCAATATCTTTTCGTCTTCTTTTCCTATTTTTGTTATTTCGAAACTTGGCTCTGCAGTGAAATTTCCTGTTCAGATTTTTTTCCACCACATTAGAACGTCTTTCGCAGTGACCGCAACATCAGTGGAGTTAAAAAGGTGGTGGCGTACTTATTGCTGTCGACAGTTCACTGAGATGTGTAAGGCGCAACGATATAGAAAGTGTACTGGAATCGATTTGGCTTGGAATCGATTTGGCTTTCACAGCGCCTAGCGCGCTGTGAAAAACTGTTAATCGGAACTTTCTATGTGCCACCGAATGTTTCTCCTGTCTTGTTGGATGAGGTCATCTCTTCTATTGAAAGTGTCCCATCCTCGCATAGCAAGCACAGAGTAATCCTTCTTGGTGATATTAACGCACCAGGAATTAATTGGAACACACTTACATATTCTCATTAGAATCATTACATAGGGAACAAATGCAGCCTGTTGTTGAGCTTTCTGTCGTCCTGTTCTCTTCAGCAGCACAACTTGATTGCCAATTCCTGTGGCAATCTTTTACGCCTTTGCTTCTCGAATGTTCAAGTCATAGACGTCTCCCGTTCTGACATTTCCCTTGTGCGTCCCGATAAGTTTCACCCTTCACTTCAGATAACTTTTAAGACAACACAGAGGCATCTTAAGATAACTTAAGATGCCTCTGTGTCAGCCATGAGGCAGAGCCCCTCCACTGGCATTAATGAATTTTCTCGCTTTGCTTTCTAGCGGGGTGATTATGTTGGCTTGTATTATTTCTTGCCCACCAGCGATTGATCACTGGTGACAGATAAAACCAATGTTGACGACCAAATAGATCAGTTCACGAAGCTTGTTTTCAGCGGTATGCGCAAATACATTCCTCAGTACAGCCCTAAGCGCTCTAAATATCCCCACAGGTTCTCATCTGAACTTATAACTTCCCTAAAATATAGAGATCGCGCGCACCGTAAATCCGAAAGTTCTGTGCCCAATGAATGGAGAGAAGAATTACGCTTTTTTTTTAATTCTCTGCAAACGCCTTTAAAAGCGGGATCATGACTAATATCTTTCATTCTTGGAGAAGAGCGCCTCCGACCGGCCGGCGGAATTTAGGAAGTATATCCGCAAGCGCTCTAGTAATCGCGGAGAGTGTTTTCGCCTGCTCAACTCTAGAGGAGTAGAAGTCCAAGCAGTCGCGGATTATTTTGCTGCCCATTTCTCTTCCTGATATAAACCTTCAGGTGTCACACAAGGGCTCCTACACAAGGGCTCCTACATCTAGTCCTGTGTTGCATGATGAAAAGCTGATCAGCGAATGCCTTAAGCGCTTGAAGCCTTCCCTATCCTGTGGCCCTGATGGTAACCCCTCCACGATTTTAAAAGCTTACGGCAATATGTTTGCCCCAGTATTGACATCTATATTTAATGACTCTCTGAATACTTCCACTTTCCCTCGAATGTTGAAAACTGCTCGTGTTCTTCCTGTATTTAAGTCTGGCTGTAAAACGGATGCCTCAATTTATCGCCCGATTTCTCTTCTCTGTGCCACGTCTAAGATTTTTTAGCTTGCTCTTCAGAACATATTGTCTTTTACTGTAAAGAACGCATTGATCCCTAATCAACATGGGTTCCTCACCGGCACTATCACAAATCTCGCAAGTTTCATGGCACGGATCTCTTCGCCGGTACTCCAAAGGGGGCAATTGACACCATTTGCCCCCGACCACCTCAGCAAAGCTTTTGATGTGGTCAGCCACTCACTGCTTCTGATCAAGCTTACACACTTTGATGTTGAATCGTCAATCGTAAATCTCTTGCGGAGTTATCTTATTCGTAGATCATGTTTTGTTAACGTCAACGGCCAAACGTTTTCTTCTTACATGGCAACTAGCGGCGTCCCTCAAGGATCAATATTGGGACCCCTTCTTTTAAATTTTTAATAATGACGTTCTTTCCGCTATTCGGCATTCTTCATTCCTTAATCTATATGCCGATGACATAAAGATTTTAAAGGCAATTCACACTGTTGACGACTGTCGCATCCTGCAGTCTGACATGTTTTCTTTTTCTAAACGATGCACAGATAATAACCTAACCTTGAATGCTGCTAAGACCAAAGTCATGACTTTCAACCGCAAAACAGCGAGTATTTCTTTTTCTTATTCGGTAGATTCTGTATCATTGTGTAAGGTCCTTGAGATCAATGATCTCGGTGTACTTTTTGATACAACCTTATACTTTTCAGCTCACACTAAATGCGTTGCAATGCGGGTTATGCGCACTCTTGGCAATGTTTGCAGACTATCGAGAGAATTCAATTCTCCTACACCTTTCCGCAAGTTGTACACAACAACCCGTCTTCCCCAACTCGAATACGGGTTGGTCGCCTGGAACAGCATCTCTAGATCCAACAGTGACGTTATAAATCGGGTCCAGAAAAAGTTTATAAACATATCACATCAACGCTTTGCTAACACGGACGCTGGACCTTGCTCTAGCACTGTCGCTCGAGCATTGCCCTTACTTCACTGCCGACGTAATCCTGCTGACCTTCTGTTTCTTTTCAAATTCCTTCACGGTATCCTCACCTGCCCCGAATTCCTCAGTTGCATCATATTTCGTATTGCGCGCAAGGTCACCAGAGAACACAAACCTTTCCATGCTGCTGCCGGTCACCACCAACACTCAACCGTACACAGAATACAGAGTGTTTATAACGCCCACTTTCATGCCCATGATATTTTTCACAACTCGCTGTCTATGTTCTGTTCTGATCTTTCCGTTGTTGTGTCTTCACATAACATTGTTCAGCTTCCCTTCTGCCCCTTTTTCTTGTGTGTGCATTTTGCGCCTTGTTGTATGCACACTCTTCTTTTCAAGATTGTTATTTCTTCATTTTTTTGTTGATATTCCACAGCTGTATTTTATTTCTTGTTGTTCTATGTATGCGTGCGCCAGCACTTAGACCTCATGGTGGTTCCGGGCACGACAAATAAATGATTGATTAGATGATTGATTGATTGATTGATTGATTTACTACTACTACCAGAGAGCATATGTATTTTCACATTCCTGCGGGCCATGTTGACCACTCAACCATACAAAGAATAAATAGTATTTGTGTGACTAATATTGTTCTTGATATTTTTCATGTCACTGTTAATTTTTTTTCTTTTATGAACTCTCCATCGTAGTTTATACTGATTTTCACCGATTGTTAAAATTATGTTTTTTTTTCTTCTTCCTGCTTCTGTTGAACATAACTTGCATTTTGTTGTACGTGAACAGGTACTTTTCGTAGTTGTCCTTTTATATTGCCGTTTTCTCGTATTATGCTCAGTGGTTCTCATTTTCTTTTGTTTATATTTTCTCTGCATTATTCACTTTCATTCTCACGTAGTTGTTGCTTTTTTTTCTCACTGTATGCGTGAGTCAACACTCGGGCCTTATTGTCGTTCTTGGGAACGTTAATTGAATTATTCATCGCTGGAATTATTATTGTAATTTATGTGATAGACATTAGTTACTTTGTATGAGGTTTAGATTGACGTTGCCGCTAAGAAAATTTGTGCTCGTTCAGCGAGGGAAAAAAAAAACATTTTCACGTCAGACAGGATGGGGAATCGAGGGTAATGGGTAATGGATCACCCTTATTTCTGAAGCATAAGTTCGTACAAAATTAACGTGCACCTACGAAGAATTCCGCAAGGTGACACTATAGCCACCTTCCTTAATTTCGTTCTTCCTTTCTTTATTTACTTTTCTTACCTAAAGATTTTCCCTTTGCTTGCTGCGGTAGATGTGTAAACCCGTCACCTGGCCAGCTCTATGCTGGCCACATTCTCCGGCTTATGTCCAACAACGTCAGTGATGATTGCAGTCGCAAGAGCGCGCCTCGCCCGAAGCAAAACTAGGAGGATAAGTTACTGGAACATCACGAGAATCCAGCTACTCCGCGCGCGAGTGAATTATTTATGCCGCCCTCGCAGTAGAGTCGGTGCCACATGCGGGCTTGCGGAACGCTTCCCCATAAATCGCGGCACAGGATCCCGCTACAAAAGCGCACAAAATGAAGGGGGAGAATGAAAACGAAACATCAAGTTTAAGCCCTGTCGGCACGCCCGCCACATGATGGAGGACGGCGCAGAGCGCGAGCTTGAACGTCGAATGCAGGCCCTCTACATAAAAAAAAAAACGAAAAAACACACACAAAAGAAGACGACCAACCACATCGAATTTGGGCATAACGGAAAGACGAGCAAATCTTTCACTGAGTCCGAGTATTCAGTATTCAAATTTTCAGCATCTATGTTTTTTTTTTTGCATTCTTATTTTTTTCTTGTTAGCGTGCTTCTGCGTCTTATAGGTTTACCACTGTCGCCAGATTCGTGGCCTATACCCCAAAGTGGGTACGCGCCGCCATCGTTCAGAGTCGTCATCATCAGGTGAACGATCTTTCACAATGGGGCGATTCTGCAGATGGGAAGTACAAAAAGAACACAGAGCTCTGATAAGCGTAGACCTATGTTCTTTATTCGAGAAGGCCCAATCTTGGACGCCGACTGCATCCAGTATGCCTTCCTCGTGTTATGCGCCAGCGATCTAACGCCGTATCCCGCCTGGGAGACAAAGAAAGGGATTCTCGACTATATGAATGAAAAAAAAAAAAAGGGGCGCTGATAGGGGCCTACGTTCGATGATTGCTCCACCAGCGTGCGTGCATCGACTCTGCATAGGGGACGCTGTAAAGATGGTCGTACTCAGCCGGACGAGCGGTTTTTCTCCATAATCGCTTCATCATTTGGCCTCATCTCATGATTCATAAGTTAACGCGCAAGTGATTAAAGCAAAATATTCATTTCGGGTGTAAAGCGTACGGTACATGTGTAACTGTGAAGAAGTAGCTAGTTTACTCATATTCTTGTCATCCGCTTTCGAGGAATTTGACACCCAATTCATCTAGACCTCTGTGTCATCCCAGACGCCGAAAGCAACCTTGAGGTGTGTTTAGAAATCACTGGGATTGAGTGAGAATACCGGACGCGCCAGCAACATGTCACTGTTCTACATGTAGTCCCATCTCTGCGTTTAAGCAATGAAATGCAGTTTTTACCATAGCAAACCTGACGAGATGACATATCCACGTACATGGAGACGCAGTTTTCGGCATCTAACGGTGGTATATAAATAAAAAAAATGTTTTTCAAGTTCATAACATAACATTAGACAATAAAAACCAGCTTGAAGAGCGATTATATCACATAGTTGTGTTCAGGTCTCAGGAGGATATATTTAGGTATGTGTAGGCTGTATATGCCATGCCATGCTATATGCCATGTTGTATAAAAAATTAATTCTGGGGTTTCAGGTGCCGAAATCACGATGTGATTATGAGGCACGCCGTAGTGGGGGACTCCTGAATAATTTGGACCACTTGGGGCTCTCTAATGTGCACCCGACGCATGTTAGACGGGCGTGTTTTGCATTTGGTCCCCATCGAAATGCGGCCGCCACAGCCGGGATTTGATCCCGCGACCTCGTGCTCAGCAGCGCAATGCCAAGCCACTACGCCACCACGGCGTGTTGCACCGTGTTGCATACGCGGGTTATATTGCTACACCATTCTATCACTCAACTTGCTCATACGAAGTCTTTCGTTCTTGACCTAAGTTATTCCTCAAGAATTTGAGAACGGCAGCCCACAAACAAGTGTCATTAATCGTGACACTAGCAGCGCATGCCTTTTATCTTAAGTCTTCTAAAACTATTAGATATTAAAAGTGCGAAACAATATCAGTGCTCGAACCTTGAAAGTGATGTAGTTTCACTGGCGCGGCTCTTCACGGGCAGCGTATACATGGTGCCTATGCGATGTCATTACAGGCTCCACACGCCGTGGTAAAGCATTTAATGGTGCCGGAATTTTGGCGCAACCGCGCTGGTCGGACCGGCGCATAGTTAAGACCCCGTCAAAGACGTTCAAGCACGATGCCGTACCTTGCAATTGCAGCCAGTGCGTCGCCCTTCGGGCGAAACTGCAAATTTTTCTTTTCTTCAACCGCCATCTTTCTTTCTTTCTTTCTTTCTTTCTTTCTTATTTCTTTCTTTCTTTCTTTCTTTCTTTCTTTCTTTCTTTCTTTTTCTTTCTTTCTTTCTTTCTTTGTTTTCTTGTTCCCTGTGCGGTTTCGTGATAGAAGCAACGTGCGATAGAAGCTCGTTTATTGCGCTGCAGAAGATATAAGAGAGTGAAGAAAGAAAGCAATGAGGTGCAGCTGATGTTCAAGCAGATAAGCGGCATCGGTTGTATATGATATCCTTCCCCTCTGCGAGAAAAAAAAAAGAAGAAAAGCAAAAGAGAAAATGCGAGAGAGTCTGGCAATAGGGATTAAGGGGGAAATATCGCCTGACGCTCTCCAGGGACAGAGGGGGAAAGATTGCTCTGGCCAAAAATGGCAACCGCGGGCCTGTTGCGTGGACCGGATGGAAATTGCGAGCAAACATCACGGCTTGCTTCCTCGCCGCGGGAGGCAGAATAAAAGATAGTCGACGACATACAGTAAACTCATACGGTACTCGCCTAAAATGGGACTGCCGCATATAAACGGGACGTAGCTACACACGTATATAAATACGCCGTGCAACATAATCGTAGAAGATCGAGGCAGGGCACAAATACACAACTTTCTTACTTTCGTTCTTTCTTTCTTGCTTCCTTTTCTTCTTTCTTTAGTTTTGCATCTATTTCTCTGTTTTCATTCATTCATTCATTCATTCATTCATTCATTCACTCTGTTTATCTCTCGATATCTTTTCCGTAGTTAATTTCTCTTTATTTATTTGCCCCCAAGTAATATGAACAAGACTGGACGCCCTTGAAATTGAAGAATACCCGAACATTATCCTGTAGGCCCATCACCTAAATAAAACACCGGACAAACTAAACACTTTTTTTTTTTTTTGCCTTTCCCACTCGACATGTTTCGTTTAGGCGGAGTATAACGTATTACACTTCGTTCTGTTCTCTTTTGCTGTTCTTTTGCTGTTCTTTTTTTTCTGTTGCGGCACGTTATTCTTTCACAATCCTGCGTTATGTCTGCCATATACCTTCGTGTACGAGAAACAGGAGCCTATCTTTTTTGTGTTTGTCTGTTATTTATTCGCTGCATATCGTGTTATTAGAATGCCTAGCAGGTTGAGAAAAGGCAGGAACGGACACTACCGCTGATATATTATAGCGAAAGATGGCACTAAGGAAATTATAATGGTGAGGTAGAGGAGGTACAACACGTGCGCTTACGTAACGGCATTATACATAGAAGCGTAAGTTGTAGTCACCATATACCTGGTCCATTTGGGCTCGACGTTCACCCATGATGAATAACTGTTTTGCGTTCTATATTAGGCGCTCGTTCAAGCATGCGCGAACATGCTTTACTCGTCATTATTGACATCAAATATGCAAATTCAATTTTTTTTCTCAAATGTATCCCCGGTTGCAACACGCTGTGCTCGGTAATCTAGCCCGCTATATTCAGATTTACTCGCTGTCTAAAAGATATTTTACAAGACGCGCTCTTCGTACAAGAAGCAGCAAAGAGAGGTCTTTACTGAATCCTGGCGTGGTTTGCCTATCGGCAGGCTTAGAGCACGCTGCTTTAGATAGGTACAATAAATAACGAAATTATATGCACCGTGCTCGTTACAGGCATATAACATACACAAAAGTCACCTCTACACGCAACATACAAACTATTTAAAATATGTCATTCAGACCAGTGTCTCCAAGAAAGTTTAAGAGTGCCTTCATTGCGCGAGACGTTTCGTAGAAGCAGGTAAAAGCGCGAGACACGTTTTTTTTTTTTTTTTTTTTTTTTTTCTAAATGTGCAAAGCACGTACCTACTGCTAGAGGGGCCTCATTACCACAGGAAAAGGATGTTCTCTTTCAGCGTATTTATTATCGTTAGCTATACGTGCACGTGCTGGGATGTCGGAACGTTCATTACGATCCCATTTTCATCCTATTTTTAGACGTGCTTCGTGGGGCATTCAGTACGGTCATTTAGTGCTCGCTGATGGCGCAGTGCCCTACGTACAGCGGAGCACACAAACGGGAACATAAAAATGTTCGCAAATCAGTCGAGCGTTTTGTACACGGAGTGACAATCATCAAAAAAAAAAAAGAAGTGTGAGAGAGGGAGAGATTGTGACGAAGCCATTAACAGTATTTCAATGGGACGAACGTTGCCAAACAGCTTTGCTTCTGCAATAACCTTACGTCAGTTATCGAAGAACACCGACTGAATAAACATTTACAGCGTATACCAGGCGATACTTTTAGTAGAAGTACGCTTAATAAATATCTCCTGTGGTAAGCTGCGCTATTCTGGCACATCATTTAAGTTACTGGAAGATAAGCGCATAAGTTTCAAGGTAAATCACATTGCGACGATATCTATTTAACGAAGCTTCACTAACTTAGTAAATATTCGCTCTGGTGTGCTAATCCCAATTGCAGAATTGTAGCCGATAGTCAATGAATGCACATCCACTTAGCAGAAATTTGGTGCTTCGGACCACTTTCGAGAAAAGCGTCCTGAAATTTTGTGGCGCAATACATTGATATTGTTGTTGCTAACGGACTAACGAATTGCAGAGGGGCTTTCGAACTTTCTAAGCGAGCGCCAAATTCTCGCACCGTGAAAGTTTCGGCAGCTGTGGCTTTCGCCCAACTGCGCAAAAAAAAAAAAATAAATAACGGGTCACTACATACACAGCAGCGACCGCACTACGAACCTGTTCGCTGACACATATTAGATTAGACAGTGTATAGTAGTCCTCCGTCTCGGCCACTCATCCGTTTCTATCGCTTCAGTCCCCACGAAAGGCCAGTAATCGCATTCCTTTCCGCTCGCCATCAATAGTCCTTGTGACGGCGGCCGGCGTTGCTATAGCTTCGTGGAAATGCCACTCTACGCATTCTTCAACCACCCGACTATAGACCTTTTCACCGATTACAAGCATAGGCCCTGCACGGCTTCCGGTTTTGCCCACTGACGTAACTACTAAATGTAACTGGCAAAGAAGCAACCATGCGTTGAAACATAGCAGACTGATAAGGCACGTGACCGGAAGTATCTTGGGGGCGGCACGCTCGCTGCTGTTATCGCGAGCATGAAACCGTCTATACTACTATTCTCTCTCCCAGGGCTGCAATTTCCTATGACCATTCGTGACCACACGCCAGCGAAGACAAGCATGATCCCGTATGCTTTAGTGTGACGTCGTTCCAGCAGCTATTGTACAGCTATTGCAGCATTGTACAGCTATATTGTACAGCTATTGAGCAGCATTGTACAGCTACTGCACTGAGATCGCAATAGCTCTCCAATGACAACGGGCCGGGGCATACACTCTGTGCGGGTAGGCTTCCCACTCTTGACGTCATAGGTGCAAACGTTGTTCCTAGTTTATTTGTCTCCTACGTGCTGGCGGCGCTGCTTGTTGCGTGGCTTCCAGCAGTGCACGCGACGGTGCAATCGATGGCGTGTAGTCGCGCGCTCACCCCTATACCGTGGCCGCCAATCGGCGTAATGGGATCATCCCTCACGAAGCGAGTCCACCAAGGTTGCATGCACAATTAAACGCCCCGTCTTCTACGTGTCCGCAGCGACTATGCACGCGAACGCTGTTTGTATTGGACGAGTTCACTATTTGCGCACGGGGGAGGAGCGACCGGAAGAAGCGTCGCAATGGGGCGCGCTTTGGGCGTTCGCTGTGACGCAGCGCAAGGTCACGTGGTCGTCATCAGGTGCGGCTCATTGGTTTTGTTAGAGGGGCTAGGCTTTGCGTTTTGTTGCAATCGTTGGGCGCAGGCGGCATCGACGGCGTTACCCATTCAAGGTCTTACACCCCGCCCTAAACGCGGACCAGCAATTCCGTGCTCGCTCGCTCGCTCGCTCACTCACTCTTGTTATACCCACTCATCACTCAATAACACTATTACTTGCTTACTCAGATACTCAGTGCTCGTTAACTCATTCACTAAGTGGCTCATTAACTCGCTTACTTACAGTCACTCGCTGACTTTGCCATGAGTGCTTCTGTCGCTGATTCTCTCGCTTGTTTTGGAGCTCCACGTATGGCGGACAAGGAATGTGGCAATTCGCCTTAAACAAGTATATTCAAATAGACACAAAATAGTTCGTGAATGCCGCAGTATGATGAAGCAACGAAGGGTACAGTGCTGTCGAGAGGAGAAATAGGCAATCCAGTCACCAAATGCATCTGCCGGTGTGAATTCTTGAAAAAATACTGGCCCTGGAAAGGAACAAGCCATATTGCGTCTCAGGGCTACAGGTGTCTCCGTGACCCACACTTGGGCGCTAATGATTCCAAACTGTTTTGATTCCAATTTCTGCAATCAGCCTCCACGATTGGTCAAAACATTTTCGTGCCACTCGAATTTCGCCTTTCTGTCACGCGACGTCACGAAAACCGCGATAGCTCCCCATCTGATATAACGTGTACACACTGATTATGCATGATTAAACCACACAAAAGAAAAATAATCATTCATGATTCGACGCCTTTTCACCATTAGCCCTCTGCTATTGGTCCAATGTTTTCTGTCTACTCCCACTTCGCCTGTTTGTCACGCGACCTCACAAAACCACGAAAACTCACATGTCAAAGTGACGTGTACGCGAAAAAAATGCATATGCCGAACAAAACTGAAAAATTTTCTGAATAGCCACAGATTGCCCCGTTCCGAAAGGAATAGAAGATGGCTGCCCGCCGATCGCTCAGGCCCTCGCTACTCGCACCTGCCGGCGCGCATGTATTTATTTGCGCATGATAAACCTTTTTGCGTGGCAGTAAAACGTTATCGAGCCCTTTCGGCATGCATACGACATCGCTCTGCCAACTCTTCCTTACTGAGGATCCGTTTTAGCGGCATTCTTATCCTTCCGTTGCACGCCACCGCGATTTTCGACCAGCCACCGCAAGCTAAGTAAGGCGAAGCGGACCAATCGGAGAAGCCGGCACCACCCTCTTCATGCGTTTATCTTCACTGTGCTGGCTCGGCCCCATCGAAACCCTCTCCACTAGAGCGTGCTCCTCGCCTCTTGTCAGCCAATTAGATAAGAAAAACCGCTGAGTGTAGCCAACGTTATTGGTTTCGAAAGCGAACAAAGGTTACCTCTTATAAACGAGGAGAGTGTTTGATTGGGTTGTGCAGTCAACGCTGCGGGTCACCGCCCGATGCATGCGTCGGTGGTTAAGCAAATTTGACGTCAGGAGTTTGGAATCAAAACAGTTTGTAATCATTTTACGTTATAGCGCCCTTGGTCCGTATCGATGTATAGTACCGTGAGACGGGTTTAGCGCCTTTGTATGCAACTCGATCCCCTCTCTGGTCTGTCAAGACTGCATGCACTGCCGTGGCCGTGTACTATGGCCAGCATGCGCGTAGTCCGTACTGAAGAAGAAGGGCGTGCATGGAAAGAGCGCCGGCGTGAGCAACAGCGTGAATGGGCACGAATTAAGGGGACGGGAAGCCGCGATAACCGAACGACGTATAGTCCGAAGGATCCGTAACGTCGGATAGCCGCACTGTGACCGATGAAGAACAACAGCGTGCTCATGAGAATCGCCTTCGAGAACTGAAGTGGGAGTGGGCGCAAAAGCATCATCACAGTCACCACAAAGCAATGGTTACTATGTTGACAAAGTAAAGAGAAAAGAAAACGATGATATAACAACAACGAAGTCATGTGTATGTGTCTTTATTCAATCAATGTCGCAATTAACCATATATAACTCAATATAGCTTAGGAGTGAGGATCAACGGCGGATACCTCAGCAGCCTTCGCTTTGCAGATGACATTGTCCTATTCATCAACAATGGCAACAAATTACAACACATGATTGAGGACCTTAACCGAAAAAGTGTGAGAGTGGGGTTGAAGATTAATATGCAGAAGACAAGGGTAATGTTTGATAGCCTGGCAAGGGAACAAGAATTAAGGATTGCCAGTGAGCCTCTAGAGTCTGTAAAGAAGTACATTTATCTAGGTCAATTACTCGCAGGGGACCCTGATCATGAGAAGGAAATTTACAGAAGAATAAAATTGGGCTGGAGCGCATACGGCAGGCATTACCAAATGCTGACTGGGAGATTACCACTGTCGTTGAAAAGAAAAGTGTACTATCATTGCATTCTACCAGTGCTAACATATGGGCCAGGAATTTGGAGGTTAACAAAGAAGCTCGAGAACAAGTTAAGGACCGCACAAAGAGGGATGGAACGAAACATGTAAGGCCTAACGTTAAGAGACCGAAAGAGAGCGATGTGGATCAGAGAGCAAACAGGGATATCCGATATTATAATTGACATAAAGAAAAAAAAATGGAGCTGGGCAGGCCATGTAATGCGTAGGATGGATAACTGGTGGACCATTCGAGTTACAAATAGAATACCAAGATAAAGGAAGCGCAGTCGAGGACGACAGAAAACTAGGTGGGGTGATGAATTTAGGAAATTTGCAGGTGCAAGTTGGAATCACCTAGCGAAAGAGAGGTATAATTCGAGATCGCAGGGAGAGGCCTTCGTCCTGCAGTGGACATAAATATAGGCTGATGATGATGATGATGATGATGATGAATTCGGTATAATTATCAACAAGTACAGCTTCCCTGGTCTTCCATGTTAATATAGTGGAAGGGCTCTGATTTTTAGGGGTTTTTTTTGTTTTTTATTGGTAAACTAATATCAGCAATGCGAGAGATAAGGCGATAACCAAGCAGCAACAGAAAAGCTCTGTATAGACAGGGCTTTCCTTATGAGACTGCAACACTGCGTATTTGACCCCGAGAAACCCAAATAATTCTCCCCACCCTGCGGCACGATTTATTTGTACTCGTCGGTGCCGTTTTCCTAGCCGCGTGCCTTTTTCGTGGTTTGCCTGCTTTGAAGCGTATGAGTTATTGCATATAGCGCTCCACTTTCAAGATGCCGCAGTGCAGAAGATACCTAACACCTTCGCGCATTATTGATATGACGTCTGCAAACCGTGCTCTCTTTGGTTTTCTTGAAAGGACGTCCCCCAAAGTTCAACCTCAAAGTGCAAAGCAGCAGACGTCAATCTGACGACAAAAATTTCACCGTAACATCCCGCATCCGAGCGCAATACTTGTCAGATTGAGCCCCATATGCATTGTAACGTTAGAACGAAATGGAACCCTCTTTTATTCGTAAACTATTTATTAGCCGACTTCCATAAGCCCCTCAAATAACCTAAAGGTAGCGACATTCCTCCTCTCCTGGCCTCTCCTTCTCCTAGTTAGAGTGGCCACGGTCACTCTATGCTAGTCTCCTCGCCGCACGCGCGCCTTCCCTCTCCGCTCGCCCTCTCAAGTTTGATGACCTTAATCGCGGCGATCGGTGGTGCTGCAAGGCGAGATCGCAGGATCTACGCCGACTCATTCGGCTTGTCTACGATGACTCATTCCGTTTTATTGCGATAGCAGCTATATAGACATTCTGGGCGAATTACCGTCGTCGCCGTCGGCGTAGCCGTGATGTTCCGTATAAAGTCCAACTGCGATAACATCGCTGCCACGCTCCGTGTGCTGTAAGTGCGAGCGAAAGCTTGCGAGGGTGAGCCGAGAAGGATGGCGGCTTGATGCAGCGGTGTGATTTCGAGCACCCAAGGGAGAGGGGGGAGGGGGCGCGTTAAGAGGGGGGAGGAGGGGGCATGTCAGTGCAGATCTCCGCTTCGACTCCAGCTCTGGCGGCTGAGCCTGGCCGCGTGCGTCCTATATTGGAGTCAATCTGCGCTGGTTTCGAAGGCTTAGCCGACCTGAGATAGCTGATGGCTTCGTGCGCGCTGTGTTCCCTCGCACGTAGTTCGCGTTGAAGCGAGCGGCAGCAAGAAAGGGAACTCGCACGCCAGCGTTCGGACAGCGAGTGTGCGCGGTCATCGAATCAGATGTGTTCGTGTTTTGGCTATGTGCGCGTGACACCATGCTTTATGATTCAGTTAGCAAGTTAATGTTTACATGTTTACACGGCCGATAAAGCTACTATCCTTACTTCGTATAGCTGATTAATAATGTGCTATCGGAATCGATGCCTTGCCTTTCGGGCGAAACTGCGACATTTTTTACACAACAGGGCGGAACGTCAGGAATAGCACCTTTGGTTGGAAAATGCCTTTCTCGATCGTGCATGCGCATAATATATATATATATATATATATATATATATATATTGCAAATCGCCCGTTGCGTGGATGAAATGCTCGCCAAATCTGAGTCGTCACGATAAGATGCCGCGGGAATACGAATATAGTGTCGCCGCCGGACCTTCGGTTTTGAATCGTATCCGATATACGAGTACCAATCTTTTCCTCGCAATAAGACTGACCTATCATCCCACCGCGCCGTGAGTCAGTGGCTATGGCGTCGTGCTGTAACGTACGCGCGAGGTCGCGAGTTCGGCTCCCTTCTGGGACGACCGCGTATGCGAAAACGCTCGTTTGCTTACATTAGGTTGACACTAAAGAATCTTGGGCGACAAAAAATTAATTCTGATCTGTCCTACTGCGGCTTTCCTCATACTAGCGTAACTGAGTGGACTACAGTACGTGTTGCACCATTTTTCCTGTTAAACGCGAACGCTTAGCGGAGGCACGAAAACCAGAAGATTCGAGGATATTCCCTCATTACCCAGTGTGCAGTTTCGGGACGCTACAGCACGTGACTTGATTGCAAGATTCACCTATCGCAATTACGAAAGTGCAATAACAGAGCCTGGAGGTTATTTCTGTTTGTTGGCGCTTTAATCGCAACTAATTTACCCATGCGTAATTATAAGAGAAAAGGAAAGGGACAAACATTGAAATAGAGTACGCACTTCCAGACATGCGCGCTGTCTAGTGCACAACAATACAAGGGCTTAATTGCGAGGGTAAATACGGATAAACCGCTGTCATGCATTACCCTGTCCTTCACTTGCCCTCGTATTCACTGTCCTTGTATTCTTCTGCGCTGGTCTTCAAGAATGGTGCACCAGTATGCACGAACCTTCCCTCTTCGAAGGCGGTAATTTCCAGGAACTGGGAAATTAGGAGGAGCAGAAGAAGTAGCTACGCGAATGAAGAAAACAACAAAAAAAGTGAGGCTAGAGAACATTTATGCCTCATGAAGCGCACCTTGTATATAGACTATATACCTATATAATTATACAGCGGCTGGTATAGACGAAGCAAAAAAAAAAAATAGGGGGGGGGGGGGGGGGGGGGTTGGCCGGAAGGATCCTACCAGTTTACCGACCATAGACGTCGTTGCTTGGGACCCCGCAACCGACGCATCGGATGGGCGGCGATGAAGGCAGCTTGGGTCCTCGGGTAGTGCCGACGTATATACAGCGCAGGAAACAGCGGATCGTCAGGGCGTGCACAGCATCAAGTGCATCAAGAAATGGCGCGACGTTTCCGCGAGCTTTCGCGGGAAGCAGCTAATGGGGGCACTGAGCCATGTGGTTTGCGCGTTGTGAGCGAGTACTGCTAACGCGCTCTTATGGGCGAGGCGAAGAGGTGAATTCCCAAGTGTACTTAGGTGTTATCTGGCAGCGACCGTATGCTTTTTGCGATGCAAGACGCGCTTACGGGGTGCAGCGTGGGGCTTCTCAGGCGTTCGACCTAGACCTCGACCCTCAATGGTAGAACGTTACTCCATGCTAGTCACCGTAAGAGTTGGTTAATAATGAAGCTTTTCACTCAATCATCGTTAATTCATTCGTTCTTTTGTTTGTGCATTCGTTTATTCGCTCATTTCTTCGATCATTTGTCCAGTCATGCATACGCTCGTCTATTCCTTCGTTCATTTATTTATAGGTTCATTCGTTAGATTTGTGTCTTCCCTCCATCATACATGCGTCCATTAATTAGTTTTCTCGTTCGTTAATTCGTTAGTTTATTTTTGTTTCAACGTGCATTCGGTGATCTTTTTCACATGCATTTGTTCAAGCATTCATTCCTTCACGTTTCAGGTGGCTAAGTGCGCTTCAAGTGGTCGCAATGACGTCCGCGTGTTAACGCCCGCTGAAGACTCCCCCCCCCCCCCCCCCCTCACCGAAATGATAGCAGCTTCCGTTACAACTCCCTCTCTTTGCCCTCTCTTCTTCCCCCTCTCACCTCGGTCAACAAACTGCCTGCTTAGAGATAACATTATAAAAATGAAACTAGAAGTGCGAAAGCCTTAGTATCAGTTTCTATACTTTTCTTTCGTTCGCGTTTGCAAGGTGTATACTATACCAAGCCTCAGCGAGATACAAACAACCAGCGCTCTGTGCACGTGTGCGGCGTTAAGCTGTAACTTCTTCCGAGGGAAATGAACGGTTTCCCGCGCTCAGCATACTGAAATCCCTGCGGTCGCGACGAGAGGCACGTTTGTGGATGACGTCACTGGTTCTTGAGCTGCGCAGAAGCAGGAGAGCTAGCGCGTGCTAGCTCGCACTCGTACACATGCACATATAAAGTACATACATACATACATACATACATACATACACACATACATATATATATATATATATATATATATATATATATACATACATACATACATACATACATGCATGCATGCATACATACATACATACATACATACATACATACATACATACATACATACATACATACATACATACATACATACATACATACATACATACACAAACACGCTCGCATAGAAAGCTTCTCGACGTTGTTTCATACACGTAACATGTATTGAAAACTGACGAAGCATAAAATAAACAATATGACCTCAGGAATGACTTCAATATGTGCCAGCAACGCAGTTGCGCGAAAGAAAGTTTGGAAGCAAGAGAGAAGCGGAATTCTAGAGCAGTCTTCGAATGCGAGGCCATTAATTCTCACGATCGGATATTTCCAACGTGGTATCCCTCGACGGCGATTTAATAGGATGGGAGGATATGTAAAGTGTCGGGCCATATCTGCTGCCAATGTGAGGATAACTTTTGCTGCTGCTTCTAAAGATACGGCGTGACTTCTTTACGTATGTCTCAATAAAAAGGCATTCGCGGTGGAAGCATGCCTATGCCTTTAAAGCTTTATTGTGACACAGCTATAAGGATGCGCTTGCTTAACCATCAGGGTAAGTGCGAGAAACCGCCGCACAATAGGTGCCCCTCCCTGAAAATGCCGGCCACGACGTCACCGATTCTTTCGGCAGCCCGCAGTACGGCAAGAGCCTAGTGCCTGGCATTCGAGATTAGTTTCCGTTACTCGAAGAAGCTCTTGCTTGTGTGTGTGTGTGTGTGTGTGTGTGTGTGTGTGTGTGTGTGTGTGTGTGTGTGTGTGTGTGTGTGTGTGTGTGTGTGTGTGTGTGTGTGTGTGTGTGTGTGTGTGTGTGTGTGTGTGTGTGTGTGTGTGTGTGCGCGTGTGTGCGTGCGTGCGTGTGTGTGTGTGCGTGTGTGTGTGTGTGTGTGTGTGTGTATGTGTGCGTTATCGTCTTGTTTTTTTTTTCCGTAGCCCTTATAGACAGTCCAACAAGGTTGCGGTTTGAGCGTGTGTTTATTGTATTTCGCCCTTAAAATCAGCGTAGTAAACAGGCTTGGACAAAGACGGGCACTCAATTTCGACCTGATATGTATTTCACGTATGCACTATACAGTGCGCGCACACATCCCATAGAACAGTCTGGCATCGCGCAGACAGTCAACACGCTCTTCAGCATATCCTAACGACCGTATACCGAAAAAAAAAAAAAAAGCTTGAAGGATGGTTGACTGAGTGACTGGACAATTACCACCCTCACGCCCAGTAGCCCCAGACTGGGTGGCGATGCGGGCTTGTTGTCGGCCATGTTGAAATGGAAGGAGGTGAAGGGCAACACCTGTATGTGGACACAACGAGGGCGAGCAAACACAACGGCATTACAGATGGCGACGAGAACGGAAGAAGGAACTGCAGTAGTAAGCGTTGTGTGTCTGTCGGTCTTTCTTGTGTCTATAGCACCATATCACGTTGCACCTAATACCGGACAGGGGATGAGAATCGAAGGGTTTTTGTCCATTTATCTCTCTGTGCTTCACGTATGTGCACAATTTATACAGAGATGTGTTAGCATATCGTTAGCGCCCTCCCTCGGGAAGCGCTCTTCATGTAGTGCGCTAGTGGGCCTAACGAAGCTTGGGCACCCACGTAGCAGTTTTTCAGCTGGTCGAGGAAGGAAGAAGACCTGTGACTATGCTCGTGTGAGTTCACCTGTGTGGCTTAGTTTTCGCCTGTGTGGCATAGTGAGCCTGTAAATCACCCCTCTTCTCCTTCGACTTGTGCCTGCATCACCGACGGAAGACAACAGATGTGTCACACGACTTGATTGTGCCTGTTTAGAATAGAGTCCGAAAATAAAAATAAGAAATCGGGCAAGTTTGCGCTTGGTCGCGCAAAGCTTTGGCACAGCGAAACTTGCTGGCTGCTACTTCTAGGTATTAACTTGGTTGCTGCTAGGTCTTAACTTGGTTTACTACGCATATAGGAAGTTATTCTCGAGCGATCATTTTCGGAGCTACATTCCCTTTCGCGACATTTCTTGTGACTAGAGCTAGACGCGTCGGCGCCTACGAGCGACAGCGCTCCTGGCATGCCACAAACGCAGGCAGGCTAACCAAGAATGGCACAGTGCATGGAACGCTGCTGCTTGCCGACGCCGAACACGTTGGAGGCTAGCCGCTCGATATCAATCGGCCAGCTTCGCTGTGTCTTGAGCTTTGCGTGGCCTAGTGCAAGCTTTCGCCTTTTTTTTTCTCCTGGCCGGCTCAGCGCGCCGCGGAGAGAAGAGAGACGGGGGTCGGGAAGGCAAAGAGCTGGCGAGGAGGAGACCACGTGCAGTGCGCACGCGGTCTCCTCCCCCTCCTCCGGGTTGCCATGGCTACGGCGCGTCAGTTTCTTGGCACGCACCACAAATTACGGCTGGCTTAAACAGCTTCGCTGTTAAAATAACGCAAGTAACTTCAGTAATAACGTCTGCGGCATTTCGTGTTTGTGGAAGAGAGAGAGATGAATGGTTTACTGAAAACTGGAGGTGTCAGCCCTGCTACATGCAGGGCTTGATGCTTCAGATGCACCACTCCGCAATGCGGTCGTGGCATAGTATTGGAGAGACGGTATTCTATTGCTTATACTGTTGCTGGAGGGACTGAAAAAAAAACATCGAGATCGAGATGCTTTACGACTGTGCACAAAGGAAGAAGTTAATAAGTTGTCGTTGTTAAGAAAATGCCCTTGTAGGCCAGCCGCATGTTTTTAAACAAATGCGCACTGCAAGAAAGAGCAGATCCGATCGCATTGATAGCTGCGTCATAGCTTTTCGCCGCGTTCAACAGTAACGATTTTTGAAGCAACTTTTGCAAACTTGACCACGCGGTAGCTACTCTTACCCCTCAAGAAAACTGACGCGCCAGTTAAGAGTTCGTCGAATTCATCTGTCAGCTTGCACGAGATGTGAGGGCAGTGCCGCCGCATCTTTGTGGCGTCAAACAACTGCAGGTTGTCTATAAAATACAGTTTTCAAGTCTGGTGGCAGGCGATGCGAAGACGACTTCGACATCATACAGATTATTATTTTTACAGCGAAGCTGTTAAGGGCTCAGTCTTCGATTGTCACATCCGGATGTAGAAAAAATGTCGCAGTTTCGCCCGAAAGGCGAAGCATCAATTGCGATAGCAAATTAGTAGAGAGCCATTCGGAGTAGGGATAGTAGTTTTATCGGCTGCATAAACTTGGACACATTCGCTTACTAACTGAATTAACAAGCGTGGTGTCAGCGTGCACAAGCAAACGTGAATAGATCACACTCAATGACCGCAGACAGCCACTGTCAAAACGCTGGCAGCAAGCGCAGCCACCGCAGCGAGCGAAGGTTCGTGCGGTCTATCGCTTCAACGGAAACTGAGTGGCGAATGCACAGCGCATACAAAGGTCAGAGCCGTGTGGAGATCGCTTTTAAGATACGGTGCGGGCGACCGCCGCAGCCGGGCAAAGTACAAGCGCTGTTTTTGGCACAGTAGAAGCTTCCCCCCTCCCTCCCACGCTGCCTTCCCGCTTTCCTCCTTTCGCGTGGGAGATTGAGTGGCCAGTTCCCCTTGCGCCCGGTTGCAAGATAAGCATTTGGTGGGGCAGCACAGCGTCGCCCCGCCTGCCTCCCTCCCAAACCCCCACGGCCTTTCGCGCGACGGAAGTCGCGTTTGCTTTCTGCCATGCGTTAGCTCGCCGTTATAGCGCGGGTCGCCCGCGCGCTTTCACTCGCGCATAGGGCGCGCGGCGACGATTTTATCGCCCTTGGACTTTATACGGAACCTCACGGCGACGGCGATGATGACTGCGACGACGACGGTGACGGCGACGGCAGAAATCTGCTTGAAGTGTCCATATAATGGCTATCGAAATAAAAAACTCTCATTGGCCGTATGCTGCATGTGCGAGTGAAAGCGCGCGAGGGACGCACGCTTCACAGGGAGCGAATGCACGGCGGAGAGAAAACGCGACTTCTTCCTTCGCGCGAAAAGCCGTGGGGACATGGGAGGGAGGGAAGGCGACGTTTAGCTGTGGCACCAAATGCGTATCTTGTGACCGGGCGCAAGGGGACCTGGCGACTCAATCTCCCACGAGAAAGGAGGACAGCCGGAAGGCAGCGCGGGAGAGAGGGGTTGTGGCTTCTGCTCTTCGAGCAACTTGTACTTTGCGCGGTGCCCGGCCGTCGCGCGCACCGCATATTGAAAGTGATCTGCAACACGGCTCCTACCTTTGTATGCACTGTGCTTTCGCCGCTCAGTTTCCGTTAGAGCGATAGACCACATGAACCTTCGCTCGCTGCTGCTGCTGGCGCGCATGCTCACGCCAGCGTTTTGACAGCGGTTGCGTGCGGTCACACAAACAACGCGCAGAACTGTTGTCGACGGCGGCGGCGTTTTGCCCGCGTTCGCACGGAACACGCGCGGCATTGGTGACGTGTTTATGAAGAACGTGTCAACCTTTGCGGTACACCCTATGGTGGTGTACCGTAGCGACCATAAAGCCATGGTCTCTGTGGTCACTAAATAAATGAAAACCACCGGATCATATATATTTCTCATTCTTGAATAGTTCGAATAACCAATTACACCATCACATCTTAATAGTCATAATTGGAAATACCTAATTCCCTAGCACAGCTTCTCTGGTCTTCCATCTCCACCGCAGTGGAAGGGCTTTTTTTTTTTGCCTTTTACATAGCATATTGGCCCATGGAAACCGTAGACAATAACTGACCACGAGTGTAAAGAAGAAAGGAGTACGCAGTCTGTAGAAAGCGCGTGGCGTAAAGGCACAAGTACAAAACTATTGACAACAGATAATCTGAAGGTTTATACATACGCATTTAGCAATTTGCGTGGGCCGAGGAAATGAATATTTCTAAGGTTATGACGGCTGCTCTCTGAGCAATAACAAACAACACAGATAGAGAAACGGATAGCCGGAGTAAAGATGAGCGGGCCGCAAATATAGGACAACACATGGCTGACACAGCTGTTCATGTGTCCCATACTGTCTTTACTGTCCACCAATGTTGGTTAGCTTAACGTTTTCCTCCGAATGTTCTCTCAGTGACAATCAATGTTGCAGTGAAGTCGATCTTTAGGCAATGCTCGACAGAAAATTCCAAAGCTATATCCTTTTTTTGTTCATTTATAATCTGCGCTGACAAGCCACTAACTAGTCAACATTTTCTCTAATTAGCTAGTTAACCCTTTGGCAGAAGTCGAGTGCTCACTCGGCATTCGTTTCGCCCAAGTTTCACGGCTCCGTGCCCCGACTCTACAGACGCGCGTGTCTGCAGCACCTGCCGCTTTCGCTGACTAATAAACTTCTATAACCGAGCCGCAGAAACGCGAGGCAGCCTGTACACGCCGCTCAACGCCAAAATCATGACAGCGGTGCTCAACGGCTTTATAAGTAAGACAGGGCCTCCGTGTGGGCCGAGAAGAGATTAGTTTAACCCCGTCGGGATCGAGCGACCGATTCCCGTCCGCCAGGCGCCGTGGAGCCAGACGAGAAGAAAAAGCGGCTATAAGTCACGGAGGCCAAACGGCAAGGTTACTGGAACGCAACAAGAAGTAAATATATAATGCGGATGGATTATTTTCAAGGCTCAGACAGCTATACGGCGGGGTTCATCGTATCAGACGCTGGCAGGAACCCTATCATTTTTTTTAAACGTACTTGAAGGCGTCGGCGCGTGTCTCGCCAATGCCAACTCTTCTTCTATCACTAGCCGCAACGGTGACTTCTTGGTTTATGGCCTTATGCTACCGATGACGAGGTCCTGGGTTCGATTGCCGGTGGCGAAGGCCGCTTTTCGATGACTGCGAAATGAAGAAAAAAAAAAGAGAGAAAAAAAAAACCACTGGTATGCTTAGACTTAGGAGCACGCTTTTTTTTTCTCGCTTTTTTTTTCGCTCTCTCTCTCTCTCTCTCTAAAATACCCAAGGTAGCCAAAGCTATATCTGGATCCATCCACTGCGGCTTCCCTCATGACCTCAGTATTTGTAACGTTAGATGCATTGAATCAACAAATCTTTCTCGCTGACTGGCACGTACTATACGCAAGCTGCAGAGCTTGACGTCACAAATGTGTGGTGGCGGAGCCGTCACATTCCAACAGGACAAACAAAAAAATGTTGACAAACGGAATGGGCGTGAATCTACTTGGAAATCAAGCTTATTGCTGTAGTTGATGTTTTTTGTTGTGGTCGATGTTTGCAAGCAAAAAATAGCGAGGCGAAAGAAATTCTGCCGTATAATCTGCTGTTTTTGCCTGTACTATGAATGTTTGCTTACAAACTTACAGCTTCTCTATTGTGCGGCAATTCGTACAAGCGATGCTTCTGGAGAAAGCAGCGAGTGGAGTCCCCCACTACGATCGTGGTTTTGGCACGTAAAACCCCATTATTAATCAGCGAGTGACGCACTCATCTCATCGCAAGTTCTTAGAACAATAGCATAAGTTTCATTTTCGCGATAATCTACTCATTCGTCAACCCTTGAACATTGATCGGCTTCAATAGCAGCGCGTTCCCTAAGACAATTATTGAATGAAACATTTGACCAGATAGCTTTAGTAAAGTAGCGGCTAACCATGTGACTATCGCTAAATTCCTGGCTTCTTCTGGCCCGAATTATGTGTCGCAAAGAAATACGACCTCTTCAGTCTCTGTTACACTGCTTCTTATAGCAAGCGCCACCTGATGTCTTCTCTGAGATACACTCTATTGAGTACACTTTCTCATCAAAGTAGTATCTATAACAGCAGCCTGATTACTATTACCACTTCCACACAGTGTCTGACCTTTAGCGCAATATCTTTCCTAATTACATTTCTGCAGTACCTGAAGACCGAAGACTTAAGTGCCTGGCGATAGACACCCTGCGCCTTGTCTAGTGTGCTTCATTCGTATCAACTCCTATCTTCTCTCTTGCACTGGCCTCATCGCTCTCCCCACGTGTAGGGTAGCAAACCGGACGATGTCTAGTTAACCTCCTCCCTTTCCTTTAATCTTTCTCTCTCTCTTCATAATCACTACTGGCGCGAATAACTGGCTTCTTGACATTAACAGGATGGGGGTGCGCGCACGCTTGAGCTTATCCTGAACCGCTACGCCCCGCCTAGCCTGCAAAAGCAGTGTTCGTCGCTCCGTCCAGGTGTGACGTGAGCCTCATTTCACGCGTTACGCCTTACACGTTGTGACAAATGAATCCTGTACGATGACTCAGCGCGTGAGTCTCGCGTTAGGTATGAAGGGACAAAGACCGGCATGTGCTAGATACTAGGCAGAAATTAATTCAACGGCAGCTTCCCGCTGTCAGTACCTGTACTAGCTGTCCGTCACGTATCCGCTTGCAACAGCAGTGCTGTCATCGCGGCATGTACGAAACAAAGCAACACACTTACACACAAACACAAACAAACAAAGAAAAAGCTTGTTCCCCGTTGCCTGCAGCACCCGATCGCTTAGTCACTAGACTTGGCGGTGGTAATTTACGAGTTCCGGCAGAATGACACGAGCATGTGGTGTAACGGGAACGGCCGTGGCATTTGTGTGCCCTCTTGCCTCAGGTACGCGTAGATTCGCGTAGCTTATGCGCGTGCCTTTATCTGCCAGCGTGTGCGTAAACGCCAACTCCGACGTGGCTTTTTCGGCATTCGCCCCGCGCGTTCGTGGCCTATATGGAGCTTTGTTTTCGCGCGAGGGCTGAAGATGGCACGTGCAGATAGACACGCTTCTGGGCCTTGTTTCCGATCGATTACTCCATCCGAGACGTCGCGTCTTTGTGCACCAGGCGGTGTGATCATGCGCGTGCGATGTGCGAAAGGTGGTAGCAGCGAGGCCTAAACATAAAACGTTCGATGAAAGAAGAACTTGTTCAAGCAGAATCATCGCGTCGAACCTCAATCGCTTTGCAACTAAGCAGGGAATGAACTCAGTATTCCATATGGCGCGTGGAAGGTCGTTGGCTAAGATTTATACATTTGAGTTTTATGAAGTTGTTCAATGTGAACAGCTTGCCGCTGTGTCTCAGTGGCTATATTTTCTTGCTCTTAAGCAAAAGTTCGTTTGTATGATTCCTGTTCGCGGTTGCCACGTTTCGAAGGAGGTGCAATACAAAAGTGATCGTGTACTTAGATTTAGGTACGCATTATTAAAAAAAAAAAAACTCCAGTCAATCCACGTTAGCCCGGCGTCTCTCAGGGTGCTCTATATAGGGCGTTAAAAATCATTATTTGATTCGATTTGACGCAAACCCGAAGTTGGTATCTTATATAGTTAAATGTGTAGAGCGTGCAGTGCAGTTGTTACGAGCTAATCGCAGTCTTACCTCGAGTCGTGTCTACCGAAACAAAATCTCCTTGCCACTCATGAAACATTATCATGAATGCGTGTCCCGAGCCGGCATAGATGAAACACGCTACTCTGGAGTTTTAACGCCTCCAAGTGGCATCGGGATTGAAGTAAAGGTTTTGACGAAACTCGTCTAGTCGGGATCACTCATAGCTAAAGGAAAATACGACTGTGAATAGAATAGATTGTGAACAAGGTTTCCGTATCGGAGCAAAACGTCTTGTTATTATATTCATGCTTGCTGTCGGCGTCAATTTTTTTTTCCTCTGACAGCATCGGGACTATCAAAGGCGCCCGTAATGGAGGGTATTGAATAAACTTTGACCACCTGCAGGGCTTCGTTAACCCGGGGTGGATCCTGAAGCGTCTAAAGTATAAGAATTAGATTCGAATGTGCATAACTAGAATAGAATGGTAATTCCGGTACACAGTGGTGCACGAAATGAAATGAGGTGTACAATGGAAGACATCACCCACCCCATTGGTACAGTAGCTATGGCGTTATGCTGCTACACAGGGGAGGTCGTTGGTTCGGTTCCTGGTGCGGCAGTGTGCCAATGGCAAAAGGGGACGAAAGCGAGCCTTAGACAAACAAATAGCCATCACTAGTTGTTCAGGCTACGCAAACATAAATACTACATTCAACATAGGAAACGCAGACACAAGGACAGAAACTTGACTCGGCAAATATGTTCTTTTGAAAAGCCATTTGGTAAAATGTCTCACGAAGCTATAGATTGAATTCTCGTTCAAAATATATATAAGGTGCGAAAGCCAATTTGAACCAGACAGATTGAAGTACGGACGTACATGTCAGTCTCGACAGGTTGTATGACAGATTGCACGAGTGTCAAGAGAAGAATTGTCTGTCTTTTTGAACACTAGACTCCAACCGGAAAGGCTCGGTGTATAGCTTATTGCCTTCAAGACTGACGAAAGCGCGGACAGCTTCCTCGCCGACTTTCGTCGCCGTATTGTGCTTGTACACCTGACACAAGCCCTCAACGTGTTCTGTAGCTCTGCACATATAGATAGCTGAGGATTTCACAGTACCACCATTTTACCGACGTGAAGTTATGTGTTGCTTTTTAGTGTCCTTTTAGCTTTCGCGCCGCTATAGAGGCATTGCTTCAAATAATTCAGACGTGACGGGGCCGTGTAAAACGCATTCAATAACCGAGCGAGAAGCCTCTTTAAAACGATAGGTTTCTTTGTTAATTACATTGCGCACTTGGGATAGTTAGACAGACGGCGTTCTCGGGCGATAACGGGAAAGGGAGTAAACTGGAGAGGGTATCAAGCCTATGGGGGAGGAAAGCATAAGAAGGAGGAGCGCATGCGCGGTGGGAGATAGATGGGTGCCCGATTGGTTGGCGTAGCCGACAGCAGCCCCGCTCGGCGTGACGTCACGCAGATCACGTGAGACCCGTGCCTTATCTCCATGCGCGCGGTGTGAGTGACCAGATATCGTCGTAGCAGTATGCACTCTTAAAAACGTTTGCACCCTTTGGGACTTATTTTGTTCCACAACGGTTCATTGTCGACCGCGGCGAGCCCGTTACTTCCAGGTCACGAACGGCATGCGCGGTATCAGCGTTATAGATAGCATTTTTGACAGGAGAGTAGCGAGCGCTGAGTTTTCGAGAAAGAAAACGCAAACAAGGCAGATGACGACTGTCATTGCGAGACAAGATAAGCTCCAAAGGGTGCAAACGTTTTTAAAAATGTATGAGATTTCATTTCGCCATATTATCGCAGTTATTCAGTTATCACTCGGCGCAATTGCGTGCCTACTGTGCCAAAATTTGTTTACCAAAGCCAATACTACTACACTAAAAGAGCCTTGCCTAATCATATTGTGCGCATAAGGTTAGCCGGCCTTGAACCACGGGATTGCGCACATGAAGACAGACAGTATAGGTTCGTATAAGAAAGCTGTCGCTGACTTTCACGGTCATCTACGGTGGTTTCTGCCACAACTTTTACTGTTTTTCTTCCCCCGCAAATTTCTTCCAGCCACTGTATCAGCAATAGTTCGCGTGTTACGACATCACATTTCTCGTTTTCTCTGGGCTGTCAGCAGTTGTGTCCAACTGAGAAGTCCTTCCTCAGCAGTATACAGCGAAATGACGTGAACTCGCTTCACTTGTTTCTTGCGCCGCTGGTTGTGACATTGTCATAAGACGTCCTCCGTATATCTTTGTTGATTTCTTCTTTGTTCCTCTTTGGCTCATTCTTTTGTTTATTACTCGTTTGTGCTTATACAAGCGTGACGGTCATTTCACGGGGGTGTGCCTCCCGAATTGCATCGGCGGTGTGTGGGCGACATCCCGGACCTCTTCTTCTATCGTAATATTTCGCTACGTTGCGGAGAGGCTCTGTCGTGGCGCGTGTCTATTTCCGAGATGGCATCGCGGGAGGAAGAGCTACCTTTCAGTATAGCGGCAGTATCGTGCAGCGCTTGCGGAAGCTACGGAACTGGAGTGGACCACACAGGAGTAGCCTTGCTACCACCCCTATCTGGTAGCCTAGGTACTCGTCCGGGCTGCGGAACATATACGATGCTTGCACGTGTCAAAGGATCCTCATAGGCTGATTTTTATCACCGTCGTTTCGACATCCTTCGGGTCTCTATGTGCAGCAAACGATAATAAAGTAAACGTATCGGGTATTGTGGTAATACATTATCATGTACCCCGGCTGACTTGTACTGAATTTGTAAAATGTGGTATGTTTTTATCTCTCTTGCACTTGTCTAATTGTGTTCTTTACCGGTTCACATTTTGTTTAGCATTCTACATTCGATGGGTTTTGCATTCTCGTTGGTATCGAAGTTTTCATGCTTTATATGTGTATAATGCTTTAGTACTGATAACTACAACTGTCGCGCTGTCATTAACGGTCGGTGAGGGTACAGGGATGCCCGTCAAACTGTCTGTCGGCAAAGCTTTTTGTTTCTATTCTATGCATTTCTAATGTACGATGTCCAGAAATAAATTGAAATTGAAATAATCTGCAGGCTGTATGCATGTGTAGAAACTTTCCAGGCTAGTTATCTCAAAATGTATATTTTCTTTTACCAGTATATAAGTTTTATAGCATACACAGAACAGTCGATTAATAATTCAAGGCCAAATGGTGTCTGATCAATTGTAGCCCATACAAGAGAATATGACCGTGGACTGTAACTCATTGAAATATACACCTTTAAAGCTCTTTTTCAGCCGCTCTACAGATAATTTACAGCCGTTTGTCAATCATGCTTAAAGACAGCTTGTATACAATTGTCATAGATCGTCTCTATAGCTTACAGGGCGTCTGTAAACCGCCTTTAGAGTACACGTCCTTATACCGCCTGAAGCTCATAGACCATGCGGAGATGTTTCGCCTTTTGCACACAATTTTGCTGGGTATCAAGCATATGCAAAACAAAAGGAACCAATACCCAGTATAACATATTTATAGACACTATCTAGAGATTTTTTAAAGTCTATCATATTTTATTCAGTTCCGAACTTAGGAAGCGAACTTGCGTCCTCCATACATTCGGTATATCTATGAAAACTGAGACCCACACTGGATTCTTCAGCACTGCACTGTTCTAATCTGCACAAAAACGTGGACGCAGATTTGCCGTGGGCGCGGAAACAGACGCCGGCGGTGGTGCCATAACTCCACTAACTGCCACGTGACAGCTCAAGGCCGGGTTATCGTACAGCTGCATGGTGAAATCGTGCTGACAGGACGAATCTGGGGACGTATTCTGCGACGATCACTTCGGCGATACTATCCCCTGTGCGTGACGTAGTACTCAACCAGCCAATAAGCTCATCCGATTTTGCTCAGCCAGCCAATCGGCGCGCGCCTGACGGCCGAGGTGACGCTATCGCCGAAAGTGATCTTCGCAGAATACGCCCTCGTGTTGCGGGCACGTGGCTGGCCACTTATCCACGTGCAGCTGTCGGAACAAGTTTTGCTATAGCTAAGCACAGGTTCAAGGGCGGCTCTCAAGAATGGGCGGCAGAAGACACTTCATGGTGACTTAAGTGAAGCAGAAAGTTCCTTCTTGCTTCTGCTCTGTGCGGCGATAGCTAAGTTTGCTTAGACCTGTTGACTATAAAACGATTATCCTGCAAATGTTAGCCGTGTAATGCCGGTACTGCCGCCATTCAAACTTTGTTGTAAAAGACGATTAAACCGAAAACGAAACTGGGCATTCGCGATCTTAGTTGTAGAAGCACCGCGCGGGGTCTGCAGCAATAGAGAAATGTTCTGCGCTACTTTGAGTGAGAATTGCCTGCATAAGTAGGACACTGTTGTAAGGCGTGTTGCGTAGTGGTGTTTACGGACGCAGCTAAGGCGTTGGTCGTATGTGTAAGTTCAGGTCTGTTCGGTTTATTTTTCTTAAGGATCTCCTTTTTGGGGATAATACATAAGGGGTGGAGTACAACAACATAATTTTAGTGCAAATTGTGCGAAACGATTACGAATTCGCAGAAGACGTTATCCAAAATGGTTTGTGACTCGGTGTAAAAAAAATTAATAAAATATCGCCGGGCATGCAGACATGCTAACGAAGAAGGCCGTTGCCGTCTTGCGCAGATAAAAATAAAATTAAATAAGGAAGAACATGGCTAATATTCTTGAAGTTCGTGGACGAGCAACTTAATTATACGGCTGGTCCTGTGTGATATGCGCTTTGTAAGTATGATGTACTGTTCTTGGTGACGGGTGTAGTACAGAAAAAAAGAAAGACAGTTCCCATTTTCACGCGGGTCTGGTTTACTTTGTACTAAAGTGAGAAGCGCGCCTCTTTGAACTTTCATACGAAAAGGCCGTGTGATTACTTAGATGAAAAATAGTTTCCTTCCTTTGTCTTAGCTTAGAGAGGAAAGAGCATGGTGTGATACATACCAGCAGTATACGACTAACTTCGAAATGAGGCTCCTTGATGACTGGCTATCAGTAGGAGTGGTCGGTGACAGAGCTTCGTTATCTAGTCAAACGCTTCACACCTCAAAGTAAGAGACGTTCACGATGTAGCAGCTGAAAAAAGAGATTCAGCAAGACGTACTCTGAGTGACGACTTGCGCAAAAAAATGACACCATCTTCCCGCAGGGGAACCCTGAGTAGTATGCGAAGCAGCGATGGGGTCGACTCAAGGTAGTTCTATCAGCTGTATAAACTTGGACATGCAGCAGCACCAGCAACGCGCAGAACTGTTGTCGACGCCGTCGGCGTTTTGCCCGCGTTCGCACCGAACGCGCGCGGCGTTGGTGACTGTTGCCGGTGCCTCTGGGGCGCCTACCGTCGCGCCTCTAACCTAAGCTGCTTCGCATTATCGCACGCGGAGCCGCAGGTGTTGCCATTCGTTGCGCAATCCGGAGAGAAGAGAAGCGTCGGAGAGGAGAGGAGGAATGCCGAGAGGAGAAGAGATGAGAGGAGGGGGAGGAGAGGAGATGAGACAAGGAGAGGAGGGGGAGGAGCATGCGCATGCATAGCTGGGGTGTGGACGCACGGCGGATGGATGGATAGATGTAGGGAGGAAGTGACGTAGCCCCGAGCATAAGATGCATCTAATATGTGCTAGACATTGCATGCACTAGAGGTAAATGTATAAATGTGGAACGAGCGCGTACATTCTTCGCATACACACGCCAACAAATCCAAGTCAATATTGAGCTAAGAGCGGTTGTTACCGACAGAACAGCACGTTATGGCTACGTTACAGTATTCTTCAAGACACTCTAAGATGACCAAGTAAGGCCTTCACAGCTGGCAATTTTTCTGCGCGATTATTCTTATTATGGCTACGTGGCAAAACAGCAACAAACAATTTCGCTGACATTGCCCACCTTTTAACTTCAATCCCTTAGAAACCACCACCTTAACTAATAACGCCAGCTCAGCAAAGTTGGAGCGACGACGCCACGACAGTTTCGCCGATATATTTTTTTAACATTCTTCTGTCTCAACGTGGAAGCTATTACAGCTTCGAGAAAAGATGACGAAATAAAAGTGCAATATGAAATCAGAATTGCTCAACGGCTTGATCAGTATAAGGATCAAGGGAACAAAATTGAACTGCATAAAATAAAAAAAAAATGACACCATCTTCCCGTAGGGCAACCCTGAGTAGTATGCGAAGCAGCAATGGGGTCGACTCAAGGTAGTTTTATCAGCTGTATAAACTTGGACATGCAGCAGCAACACGCAGAACTGTTGTCGACGCCGTCGGCGTTTTGGTGACTGTTGCCGGTGCCTCTGGGGCGCCTACCGTCGCGCCTCTAACCTAAGCTGCTTGGCATTATCGCGCGCGGAGCCGCAGGTGTTGCCATTCGTTGCGCAATCCGGAGAGGAGAGGAGGAATGCCGAGAGGAGAGGAGACGAGACAAGGAGAGGAGAGGAGGGAGGAGAGGAGATGAGACAAGGAGAGGAGGGGGAGGAGGATGCGCATGCGCAGTAGGGGTGTGGACGCCGCACGGCGGAGGGAGGGAGGGAGTGACATAGCCCCGAGCATAAGATGCTTCGCATCTAAAACAGAGCTTACGCAAGCGGCGACGCTGACAATGGAAACGAAGAGGCAGAACATTTTTACGCTATTTATCCTTTTTTTTCTGTAATCTCATGTGAGCTAACGAAATTATCTTAGGCGTTCATGTGGCTTTTTTTTTTCTTTATCCCTTTTTTAAGCTTGCGCAAACCATCCCACCTATATTTGCACGTTAGAGGATAAAACCTTACTGATACGAAACGTTTGGTTAGCGAGAGTCTTGAATTTGTCAATCTTGAGGCCCTGAGGTAGCATGCAATGGTCTATTGCCCAGTTGCGTGCTCCTAAGCCCACACACTACGTCACGCCTGCGGTTAAAAGTCGGGACGTTCCTCTTCTTCCGCTTTGGCCGCGAGCGTCAGTGGCTAACACTCTTAGGCAAAATCTTGTACACATATACATATACTTATACAAGTGAACTGTAGTATAGCCGCGGTGGTAATGTAATGTTTGAAGGAGCGCATCCGTAAATGTGGGAGATATGGGTTCACCACTCAACTGCGACAAGCTACCATTTCACCCACTTTCCTTTCACTTTAACTCATTATATATATTGCTACAATTCAATTAAACATAACAATTAACTTCCCCTATGTATTGCTATGTTTTATTTGGCTTCATTGTCGTCATTATCGTCGTCATTGTGTGTTATTACCGTCATCGTATTCCTTACCTAATGCGCTTACGGGAACAACGGAAATCGCTATAGACACAGAGGGTACTCGCGAAGTTGTGGGAGTAAGACAAAAAAAAATGCCGTTAAAAGAAAAACCTTACAACAAAGGCTTGCAATCTTACACCGATTCTAGCGGTCGTCAGAATATTCGAAGCTTTCCAAATAAGGAATCGATTATTCCGCTATTCGATTCGGTGTTCCAAATGAATAGGCACTATCCGTGAATACGAAAATTTCGGAATAGTTGTCGAATATTTAAAATCGCCAACTGTGCATAATAAAGCTGATATAGTTAGGAAAAATGTGTGATAGATTTCATTCCTGCAGTCGTTGTGGACGCACTCACGAGAATCTCGAGAAAACACGAGAAGTATTTTTTGTGGAGCACTCTACGTCTCCCAGAGAGCCAGATTTTATTGTCCCGTTAGACCGCTATCATTCGCACTCGTCGACGAATCGTGAGTAAGCAAATAAAATGCTTAATTGCATTTAATATTATGTGAATATCGTTTTATAGTAATAGTGAAAGCGGCTGTTCATTATTCGAAAACTATTCGATATTCAATTCGACTCGCTTTCGGGACTATCCGTTTTTTTTTGTTTTTGTTTTATTTGGTCTCGAAAATTACTATTCTCACACCACTAATCGTTTCTTTTCTTCGCAAACTTGGTTCACAAGTTACCAGTGTCGGCAACGGTCAGCTCCTAAGTAGACTGTATAAACACGTGCATGCTATAATGTCATCAGTGACTGTCCGATTCAAAACACAGCTGTGCGTTCAAGACAACGGATGAGCCACAAGCACACCAACGTATAGTTTCAAAACGCGGCACGTATGGCACGTAGTTCTCGTGAAGACTGCCGGCAACTGCACAGCCACCAGCCCCTCGAATTGCTGCTGAACCCTTTATGACCTTGACACTGGGATAGGAGCACGTGCACTTGTCGTACCACAGGCAAGTCGTAAACAACAACACAAGCAACGGCCAAACTAGCAAGAACATAAAACACGTTTATCAATCAGGAGCTCCTTCGATGCCTTTTTCGATATCTTTTATTTACTCAGAGAGACTCCGAAGGTCACGTAGAGTAGAGTATATAGCTCTTCTGGCTCGAGATAGGGGCAAAAAAGAAAAAAAGAAAACTGCACAGCAAACGACACGGCGATATACTAGCACCATAATCCCCACGGATCTCCTCGCCTTTTCGTCGTTCATGGAAGCAACAGGGAGGTCCGTTACCCAATCGTCGCGTTGGGCTGAGTGGATTTCGCTTGCATGATAGAAAAAAAAAGAAAGAAATCTCGTAGAATTGAGAGCTTCGCTTGTCAGACGTATCTGGCATCTTAGAAGAACGTTGCGTTAGTATAAAGTTCGGTAGTATATCAGTTAGTACAATTGCTGGATTCTAGGTAGCTCGTAAAAAAAAGGGAAAGAAAAACCGACACAAGAAAGAACGACACAAAAAGAAATTATTTCGTTACTTGTAATGCTGCAAGAGCCTTCTTTGTACAAGGCCGTAGACGTCGCTCGCGAGGCTGACATCGATACCAGCTTTATAGCCTCGTTCTTGCCTATCGCATCATCAAAGAAATGCTTTATTAGTATCGAAGCCCTCGTACCAGCTCTTAAATTGTGGCATGAAATTCAGCGGAATAATGCTTCAGTAATAGATACCCAAGTTAGGTGTCGCAATTTATGTATTCCCATTTACCCGTAAAACAGAAGAAACGCTGAAGTGACGCTGAATTGAATATCAATAACATGTTTCCCCATGGATGACACTGTGCTTGGACAACTGCGTCGACAACTCACAAAGGCATCATGACTGCTGATCTTGAAGTTGTCTGACAGCAGTGACCGCCTGAACAGTGGTCTGTAGCTCCGGCTGTGCGCGCATTTTCTGTTCTTTCTCCTTCGCTTATATCTTTTCATCGCCTAAGGCCCTTTGCCCGTAGGGTAGCAAACAGCATATTCGTCTGTTTGATTTCTTATGGTCCTTCCTTGATTTTCTTCTTAGTCGCATAGTTCTCTCCCTATGGTTCTTCTCGTCTTGTTGCTTCTTGCTCGACGGAGGCTCAAACTGGCTTTTCTACTGACCGGTTTTGGCTATTTCATCTGACGCCGGCTAATGGGGCATTTGAACAGGATGTCTTGTAACCAGGAGTGGCAATGGAATTGAAAGCGCGTCACCGCACCGGGATTCCTTACGGCCACTTGCCTCTCATAATTCACCGCGCGACCGACTGACTGACTGACTGAGTGACACACATTTGCTAAAGATAGTTATGGCACCAGTAAGTTCTACTACATTTTATAAGGCATTTTACGTTCTGTTGTATCTACTCGACAAGACTGCCTGCTAAGACTCTAGTCAGCGGGCGCCAATCCCACGCGCGATGGTCGCCCGTAACTGATTTTAAAAACTCCAATCTTAGCTGTTTGTAACCTGTAACAGAAGTCTGAGTGTCGTCATTTTCGAGTGCGGTTCTCCGGCAGGCATCGCACCAACCAACCATAATTCCGCATCGAAAATTCTCGCATAAATTCTCGTCGCAGTATATGCTGAACGTCCCCGCAACACATGTGACTTGTATGAGTGAGCAAACGACGCACTAAATTTTTGTTGCATTGGAGGTTCTAGCTTGTTCCTAAGCATTTTTTCTTCCTTTTTTCCTGTTTCCTTTTCTTCTTTTCTTTTTCTACGGAATGCAGGATCACCGTAAACGTCGACAGCAGCACCCGCAGTGTAGCGCGATCTCCTCACGTTTTATTCAACCGCGAAGCATTTGGATCATCTTTGTGTTGTTGATTCATTCTTCTCGCAAAGGTGGCAAAATAGCAAAAATCCACTATATATGCCAATTATTACTGGTGCCTGCGCCATTGCGCCACAAGATAAGTAGAAAATGGTGGTGGCAGTTATAGTTATATCATCACCGCTGCTATACGCTCGCATTTCTTCCCTGAATTCCGGAATTTAATAAGCTGTAGTACTTTTACAGACAGAGCATAAGTCGGGGTGGAGGAGCCCTTGCCGTGTCATAATTATATAACGTGAAGCAGACTGGCAGAGACTCCCTGTTGACAAACCCCACGAGAGGGGAGACGTTGGGGTTGTTTACGACCCTGGTCACAGGAGCGAAGCCATCCGCCGCCGGCCTCAAAGGGTCTTTGTCATTGATGTAAACTTTACTTTTATGTTCCCCTTCCCCTACCCTGTGTCCCTCTTCTTTCATGAGCGTGACTCGCTACTTCAGGCAAGGGCACCAGATGCGGCTCTCGCATTGTCGCCCACTTACGAGTAAACTTGCTTCGCCGTTCTTAACGTTCTTTGTCGCCGATCAACCGGTAGATGAGTGCCGCTGAGCCGATTTCAAGGAAACACGCCAGCAATAGCTTTCATATTGAATGACGACACAATGAACATTATGGCTCATAAAGAAGACGAGAAAAGAAACGATACGAAAACGACTTACATGCATCCTCCATCTTCATCCGCTCCTGAATTCCTTAAGAGTAGGCAGGCGTGGTTCCCTCTTTCAGTGGCAGGTGTCAGCCTGCGCCTTCCCTTTTCATCGCAATTTATTTGTTTTAGAACCAAACAATAATAACTTAAACGCAATGTTGTGCTTTTCGCGGTGCTGTGAGCACAGCGATAATATTGTTACAGGAGAAGGGGGGAAGGGGTGGAGGGGGGGTGCTTCATGGCGGACAGTAGGAGTTAGCGAGAGGTGTCCTCGCTAAGTAATGGGTTTCTTCAATTGAACGCTCGAAGCGGGAAGCATCAGTGAGACGAGGAGCATCGGTAAGTTACGGCAGTCCTATCCTTGGCTGCGCGTATAAGAATTTAATGCCCTGTCCAGAGGTGCTCGAGGTACCCATTATTAAAGCTGCACTTGCCTCGCGAACCCCCCCCCCCCCCCCCGGGAATTTCCTGTCCATGGCTGCCGATCCCACCATCAGGCCCAATGGTGGGATCGAACTTCGCTCCCCCCCTGCACAGCAGCCCCATGCTTTAACCATTAGGCCACAAGTTTTTAGAGTGCAGCTCGCGGCAGGAGGCGCCCGTTTCTGCCGCGGCGGCGACGCCTACGAGATTTCGCCAGAGTAGCGCGCGTCGTCTGTATGGAAACAAAGCGCTGCATGAGCGGAGGTCTCTCTGCGGCGGCTGCTGTGAATCGCGCCCACGCGTCACCCACGATCTGCCTCTCGCGATCTCCCGATTAACGAGGCAGTCGCGCCACACTTCGCTCCGTTTGCAACGTGCCGCACGAGACAGATTGTCCGCGCCAGACAATATATCGCGAAATTACAACACATATAGAACTGCGCTCAAATTTCGCGTTAGGGAGTACCGTAATCATCGGTGAATTTTTTTTCTTTATTGATTAGGCCACAATCGCTTGTATACTTCTATCATGTCTACGCCAATTAGCTTTTTGATAGCCGGATGTGCAACATTGCGTAGCACGGACGCGCGAGAGCGCATGCGCGCGCGCCAGTTTCCTTTATTCTAAAGACGCAGGAATGAAATGAGCGAATTTATAGCACTTCATTAACCGCTTCACGAAAGCTTCGCTTCACATATGTTCAAAAATGTACGTCGTATATGCGTAATTTTATAGGAGGAGGAAAACTGTTTTAAATGTTCTTATTCTACATCGCTATGAATACTGCGATAATTTTCATATATTTCTGGTACGCTTCCGCGAGGATGCTATTCAAGTCGAAAGTACGTTTGACTTCTCATCAGTGGTGACCACGTCCTTTCCATCGTGTCGGCTGAGTCGGGCTAAGGGTGCACATTACGACACTATGTACATTAAAGTGACGCTGACATCAGACTCAATTGATGTGCTGGTCGCAATGGGAATTCCCTGAAGCGACGTAGAAGAATCCGCGCCCACGCTATTTTTTGCTGTAGTAAATTAACAAATACGAAAGGTTGTAACAACGCTTGCTGCAATTTTACGAACGCCTCTACGTGAACATGTTGTCTTAGGTTTGACTACATTATCGGATTTCTTCCCCAAGTTTTCTCACATGTCTACGCTAGTGAGTCTTTTCATGATGTTTTCACAGCTTACATTAGATGACAACTGCTAACGTACGTACGAGTAAAACAGCAATTTTAGGCCGATATTCTCAACTAATCTAACTTAGCAACCGGTAATGGTCGTGTAATAAAGGAGCACCTTTGCGTAGAGAGTACGGAAAATACCTGCAGTATTACGTTCGCACTTAAAAAAATAAAATGAGTAATAGCTACGTCCGAAGTACGTTACTGTGTTGCTTAGTATGATCTGAAGAGGCGAGGTTTAGATTTTCTGGGCACAATGACGCGCCCCATTTAAGGCCATAATTCGACTGACTATAATGCATCAGGGCGCATTCAAAGCTCTCTCTTTTTTAAAGGTTTTACTTTAATTTATGCTGAAAGAGGCAACACCTAGTGCGTTTACGGTGGAGTGAAGGGCCACCCACCAAGTTTCATCGTCATCATAATGATTATGACAATGAAATCAACTTTATTAAAAAGATAGAGACCGTGGTCTTCTGTATGTCGCCCTCAAAGGCGTGGCTTCCTTAGTCCGAGATGCCATGGCCCTGGGCTTTCCGACTTGCTCGGTCCACCAGTCGTCGCTGGTATTCCGGATCAGCGCTGATCAGCAGTTCCTCCCACCGCTCTTGAGATGGCGCTCTATTCGCTGGCACCTCCGTGACAACGTTGCACTCCCAAACCATATGATGGAGCGTATTGGGTATTCAGCAGAACTGACAGTGGTATTCGTGTAGTGAGAGATGTATCTTGTGCGATGATGTGGCGTGTGGGAAGGAACTTGTTTGGAGTCTTCGTAGCTGCACGGCTTCCTGTCTACTAAGGGTGGGATGAGGTGGTGGGCATTTCCTTTTGTTTAATCTGTAGTGTTCTAGAATGCCTCTGTATCGTTTTGGGATGGGCGTTGGAGTACGATCGCCTCTCGGGGATACCCGCTAGGTATGACCTCGGGCGGCAGCATCAGCCGTTATGTTCGCCGCAAAGTAATCGTGTGCAGGCGTCCACACAATATGGATGTCTGGTGTGTTAATGTGTACCTTGAGTAGTATATTGAGTGCCACTGTGGAGATACGGCCTTTCTGCATGCTGCTTGCGAGTCTGTAAAAATTGTAATTTGTCCCTGACAGGTTGTCGGTGGCGAGTGCAGGCGCTGCCTCTTCTGCCAAGTATAGGTGTCGCTCAGTATGAACTTTGCTGCACTAAGCTATTTTCCTGTTCTGTCTGTGACGCTCACCGCGCGCGCATAAAAAAAAGAACACGTTATTACGCAACAACTCTTCGTAAGAGTTAAGCTAGATGCAAGATGCATGCGAATCGGGACGTTGACTGACAAGTATTGCCGGACACAATATTGACGAAGGCGGCGGGTAAATGACAGACACAATTAACGAACACAAAGCTTTGCGAATTCGACACCACGTACGTGGCGCGTACTCGTATGTCATGAACCAAACAGCGATGTCACGGGATCACTTATTCAATATTATATCGGGTGTTTGCTGTTTTGTTGTAGTTGAAAATTTAATATATATATATATAAGTTTTTACATAATGGGGAAAAACAACGTTTCGCTTGCTCATTTACATTGCGTTATACAGCTTGTTGAGCTGCAGAACAAAGCACTGGTTTCAGTCCCCAGATTTGGATCGAATCGGAGGTGCACAATATTTTCCCCTTGATCACACCAGCTAACGAAGCGGAAGCTTATAGTTGCCTTTACATTCGTGTTTTGTTTCTTTCTGAAGGCTATGCATTAATCGTTCTCTCTTTGCACAGAAGCCCGCATTTGTTCCCAGCAACAAGCGTCCATGAAAAACGGGATTTCGTCCCCGCATTTGTCGTTCAGGGGACCCGGCTTGTTTACGCCCAGCTCACTCGGGCATTTAAACGCTAAAACTTTCCGCTAACTTGCCTCCGACAAAGAACGATATACGGCCAAGGTTTAAACTCGCCAGGGGTAACATTCAAGTTAGGGAAATGGAGGGAGGTCGTTTCTACATACGTAGATTATTTGCTCGCCGAAGAAAATGAAGAAGAAAAAAAAAAAAGGAGAGGAACGCGTCTGCTTTGATCTTACCGAAGAGACTGGTTATGTGCCGCCCCTAGGGTCCACCCACTGCCTTTAATATAGGGGCGCGAGTATAAACAAAAGAACGTGGCCTATTTGTTATCTTCTGTTAAGGGACATTTTTTTTTTGCGAGAACGATTAATGTGCACCGCTCGCTTTAAAGGAGATAAAGAACAATATGCACGCTGACGACTTGGCACCATCGCTATGGCTGCGAGAAGTGTTGGCACAGCGACAGCCCGTTTGTCAAATATGATTGCCGTCAGCTAAACGACACTAAAAAATTCATAGGAAAATAGAGACTCGAAGTGGTCAACTGTGCTCGCACATGGGAAACTTGCACTCGTGGCTTCATCAAGAGGACTTCAGTTTGTCCCGTTTGCGACGCACGCAAGCTTCTAAAACGCTTTCGCACATTTGGGGCGGTCGACGTTAGCAAATGCATTGACGTTTTCGGGGCAAAGTATAGCCGTTCGTGACGAATTGTTTTGTCACGTCGTGCCTATATATACACAACGTGGGCCCGTCAAGAGAGAATCTTTTCTTGGGGCAATGTTTTATATTTTATTTGCGGCGACAAAACGGAAAGCTTGGCTAATAAGTATCTCGCTGTTGCTCCAACTATATATTTGTGGTTTTATTTTATTTCAGCGTAGACAGCATTGTTATTGTTGTTGTAGTTGTTTTGTAACTGATCCGAACCTAGGTGAGTAGGCCACCGTCCAAAGGACCGGATATCCCCAAAACCATAAATATAAACCCTAATTGAATGAGGAACCTGAAAAAGACAGACAACAAGGATGTGAACGAAAAATGGGTCAAACATATAAACCGTTGCGTAAGTCGAATTGAGCTGATGTTTAAGTTTGAAAGCGGGCTGTGTGTTATTTTTGATGCGTATATTCAGAGAGCACCAAATACCTGCTATTGCCGAAGCAAGGCGAGAGTGCAAGAGAGGGGAACAGGAGTTTTAGGATTCCTGCTAAGAACACGTGACTTCGGTACTGCTTGCCTTAAGTAAATACCAATTACAATATCATTAATTCTTTTTAATTAACTACCTCGATTGTGCGATTTGTCGTGCAAGTATTGCCCACCGCTTTTGACGAAGCCCCTGGACAGAATAAACTGCGCTATATGCTCGATATATATATACGCCCTCAGGAAGCAGAATACCGCTTTTAAAGCTTTATTAGCTAAGGACAGTCTGTACTCAGTGTCCTCGGATTCTCTACTCCGACATGAAAAGATATGTACAGTGTAGACCTCTTTTTAGGGCTGATGCAGCGTGGGCACTCGCAAAGGAGATCGTAGCCACAGTTATCGCATGCAAAGCTGTCGGTACTTTCAATGACCAATTATTAGGCAGTCTGAAGGCTCTGAAAATAGTGCTGTGCACGTGTACGCCATTAACGCTGCACATTTCCCTCCATACACAAAAGCGAACCATATTGTCCTGGCGGCCAATGTTGAGACAAGGCTCAGAGCGTATTGAAAAAAAAAAGGAAGTTCCCAATAATTTACATTGACATGATTGTAAAGTAAGCTCTCAAATTTGTCAGCGTTTGGAAGGAGCTGTAGCTCTGGGACGAATTCGTGCAAGCCTTCTACAGCACTGCAGAGAATTGGTGCTTCTGAGCGTAACCACCCGTCGCTAACGAATGACCTGCGTAGCATCTCCAACTAACGCAACTAGACAAACGATCCTGCGCAACGTACCGTGTCTTGCTGACGAGATCGCTGGCAGCGTATACCACGAACGCGACGGACGCGACAGCGCTCGGCATGGACTCATGCCTGTCACGTGCTAGGCGGTTAGGATAAAAAGGGGACATAAAAAGGAAGATACGATCGATCTTCCTCCGTGACGACGCAGCTAATCTCTCGCGGGGCTCGCAAGATTCCCATTAAGGCTGCCGATATAGCTCCTGCTCCGTCTTCAGTTGGCAGTTCCGAAGAGACAGTTATCTCTCACCCTTTATTAATCTACTCGCAGTGTCGTGTTTCGTCACCGATTGATCACCAGCTGAGCAGAAGCAATTACCGGCAGTCACACATGTTTCAGGAGAAGCCATACGTGCAGTCATAATATACACCAGGCCCCTTCCATCCGTAATTAATCCTCTAATCGTGAGTGCCTCAAGCACATTGCCAAGAAAACAATGAAACTGGAAGCGCTTTTTCTTCAAACACGACTGCATTTAGGCCTACTGGCGGATAAGATATCGGCTTCTATCTCCTCTGATGAAACGAGCACGTATGCAAATGTTGAGTTTTGTGACGCATGTAAGGCGAGGCCTCTCTGCGCGTGTAATCAATCAGCATTTGCGCTTTCAAGCAAAACGATGCTGACAAAATCACGGCAGGATGACGTGATTGGCTAACGAGTCGGGAAGCGCTGATGTAACATGTCACTACGTAAGAGCAATGCGCAATGCTCTTGCGTAGCTTATGTCAAGCGAAGTTAGCTGAGACTAACGTCAGAGTAATTACTAGTGAAAGCGTGTATTGCGTATGGATACCGATAATGAAACGAATAGGTACGCGTTCGACCACTTACAGTGCCAACACGTGGTTAGTCATTAAGCGCTCATAGTAGCATAAATTGAGCATGAGATGCGGCAGGCTAATCGCTAACGAATAGACGTCCGAATTAGAGGGGCGTATGGTGCATTTTCGCCATAAAGCAAAAGAAATGCTCAAGTTATACTGACTTGAATACTTATGACGTGCCTTCCTCGAGTGATCGATTGACCCTCTACAAGCATATATTGCCATGCATTTGTCTTTTTCGTCTTTAAACGTAAGACAATACACGTTTGGTTAATTGCCAGCAAGTGCTCTAGCTTTTTCACGCAGCTGGAAAGTCATTCTATGATTAACGCATTCGGGAAACTAGATGGTCGGCCTCTGAGTGAAAAGATTATACTAGAACACCGTCCCCACCGGTCATCTGCTCAGAAGGCAGCGAAGGCACTTTCGTGGTTTCTAAGAGCGTCTGGTTTTTACGAGCGCCTTTGACTCTGCAGTACGGTCCGTGCACGTCTCCATACCGCCACCCTCTCTCTCTCCCTTCTTTCTCTTCCCCTTATCTCTTCCCCCAGCGTAGGGTAGCCAACCGGACTCTTGACTGGTTAACATCCCTGCCTTCCTTATATGCCTCTCTCTATCTCTCGTCAGACCTAACCAAGGTGGCAGCTAGACCTCAAACTATGATACAGTAAATAAGGCGTCAGCACGCGGACTGGCACCACCAAAACATGCATGCAGCCGCCATCCGTCGCACGAACCATCCCAGCAATTGGTGCGTACGTGTCCCTCAGCTTCATCGGTGCTATTATAAAGTCCTCGGCCATCTTGGCTAAGGGCAAGTTGGATGCGTGGAAAAAACCTTACTTCAAGGAATTTCGAACACTGTCCTCCGCAAACGAAGCGATGCAAGTTCAGCCTCATGCCGAGTGTATGTCACTGACAGGTGTGCGAGTTTGTAGATTATTTAGGGCGTAAATGAAATGGCAGGCAAATTGGCACACTGTGTCGAACAGAATGGCGCTTCGTATCCGACAGACCTGGTAACAGGATTGTATGGGGCATTTTCCTCACTTTTTTTCTCCGTGGCGTTTTCAGAAGAGGTTCGTTTCTCACTCGCCCAAGGCAGCCCACGAACCCATTCCTTCTTCACAGCGGTTGCCTACTTCATAACCTACTTCCTTATTCAGTTTAATAACCTTGCACAGCCTAATTCCCAGTCATTCCTAACATTCTGTAGCCTTCCAGAGATACCATTTTAATATTTAATATGGAATACTCACATATCTTAAAACTCTGTGCGTACTTTCTACGACGGTATTATTATCGGTGCGGATACATTCAGCGCTGACATTTCCTCCCGTCGTAAAGCTCAATCAATCTTCACCGACGTTATCGTCGTCATCATCATCATCATCATCATTACTCCTCATCAATACAATAGCTTTCCGGGCACTGAAAACTAAAGGAGCAGGAAACGAGCAGCTAAGTTTTTTCATTTCTTTGCGAATGCGCTCCTCTTCATTTCAGCGCAGGACGGTCTCAAAGCTTCGTGCGAGCTGCCGATAGTGCCGAAGTTCGCACTCGCCTTCTGGAACGCCGATAGTGCGCTCAGTGACAGCTCCAGTTTGAGAAAGATGACCGGTCCAACTCGGGTCGACCCTTTCTTCGCCAAGTGATCGAATGAGACGAGACAATATAGTGGCGCACTGCTAATGCTGTAGATATCGGCTTTCTGGTTTTGGGCCGTAACGACCCGCGACACCGGACGAGTTCTCCGTCAAAAGCACCCATCTAAATGTATAAGGATATGACATTATCGGTTTCCAGTTTTCAACGATCTCTACGGATTGCTGGACCGGGCAAAAAAGTTTCATTGTCACGTTCGAAAGTAAAATATGAACAGCAACATAAAATCTGATTCTCGAGCGCGACGCGGTGACTATTTCTACTTACCAGGGGGTCCGGAAAGTACGTAGTTGCGCAGTGGAAATGGGGGTCTTAAAATTTGAAGTCTTACGGCAGTGCAGCGACCAGTATAGGAGATGCTGAAAAATGTCCGCCACCGGCTGGAAGACGTGTCTGCACGCGACGTTGCATACTGTAAACACTCGGTAGAGAGGGTTGCTGGAGTTATGTGAACAGTGTGGCTGGGTAATGGCTGCTTGTAGCTCCTACAGTGTGTGAAGATTGTTCTCGTACACTCGTCCTTAGAGCGCTCCTCACAGACCTTTTGAGACGAACTACAGGTATCGCGCTATCATATACCGCGTGCGAGTCCACGATGTCATTCGCAATTATTATCATAATTTTGTTTATTTTCTCACTGCACAGTTACTTTCGGACGTCCTGTATAAGCTGGACTCTTTACTGGTTAACACCCCTGCATTCCTTTTATCTCACTCTCTCTCTCTCTCTCACTCTGTATAATCTCACTTGAACACTGTGCCTTTACTTAGCCACTTACAAAATTTTTCTCGCCTAAGGCGTATTATAACTTGTTTCTTTTTTTTTTTTTTGGAGGGGGCGGGGTGGTCATTTTCGCCTAGGTTTTATGATGCAAGGAATCAAAATTTATTCTGTCTCCTCAAACCATGGTAACTTAGAGTAAAGTGGTGGACAGATACAAACACAGAACACGCAAGTGCGAACGGTACTACCAACTGCTTAATAACACAGGCGGCAACCCGCCTATGCATGTGCTATCATCATCGCCTAACTGCTCAATAACTACTACATGAAAATCGTACATGTCAAACAACGGCCTTCATGAAATCACACGCGAAAGTGTGCAGACTTGTGGACGCCTCGCTGATACAAATAAAGGCCTTTTTGATAAAACAAATGCCTTTACAGCCAACCATAGTTACCATAGTGAGAAGGCAAGACCAAATATCCGAACCACCGGTCCTCCTAATCGTAACAGACTATGCCCTCGTATTCGTGAGTCTTTTGCATTGTGCGATTTTCAAACGACCTTCATTGAATCATTCATTTAGATGAATGTTCCGGAATAATTCTGACCACATTGGTTTAAGCAGCGAGGATATGAATCCAAGTAGACAAGTGTTCTTGCATTCTCTCCCCATTGAAATCGTGTTGCCGGGGCCAGAAATTGCACCCGCGACCTCGCGCTCAGTTCACCACTAAAGACACTGTTTCATTGCGCCGGTTTGATCTTGTATAATTTCACCAAGGTGAATATTCTGTGTTTTTTTTTTCGGATTATTTAAGAAAAAGTCACTTATATTTAAGCTTGTATTGAGCGATATATACACATATTGGTTCGTATTCATGTAGTCAGCCTATGCTACAAGCCAAATACAAAGTCCTCGTAACGTAAATTCGAAGGAAAGTTTAATATTCGAATTGATCGGACAAGAGCCTCAAACTCGCGACCTTCGTGCAGCGCTCGGCGTGCCCGGGCCCCTATTCTTGCTTTCTTCTATTTAATTACTACATAACGAGAGTCTCGAATCCGGAAGATTTGATGACTTCAAGAAGAATGTGTGGGTTGTGTGACCTGTTGCCTTCACCAACAAAAAATGACGTATTACGTGAAGTCTGCGGAAGTAACATAATGAAGGCATCGGCAGCAACATAATGATGGATGTATGAACTATTTTAGTGCCTACGAAAACAACACGAAATACAAAAATAAAAGTTGGCCGCATATCTGCTTGCTTCGCTGCAAATGACATCGAAAGACGATAGTCTTCTTCCACCCCTGATAAGTAACACCCTCTCTTGTCCACCCTCCCTCCCCTCACGCTCTTCCCCTCCCCTCTCACTCCTCCCATGATGGATGCAATGGCGATTTTGCTGAATTCAATTCAAATTTACCGCGTTCGTCCTGCTCTCGCGCCATCTGTTGGGACCTTTTATTACCGTTGACTTAAAGCCGGCTGCAGAGCCGCGGCTTCAGTCGGCTTCTTTTAACGCGTAGCGTTTCCTACACCATTTCTAACGCATTCGACGCCATTTCTAACGCATTGATTTTTCATTTACTAACGCAAAAACCAGTACAATATGTATTCCTAATTAAATGAACGCTACGGATTACGGTTATGTGCCTCAAAACTCTGTACTGCTAAATTAGCCATCCTATACTCCGTTTCATACATCAGCCAGGTCCAACGCTGTAAAAGCTGCGCAAGAAGTACGGCCATTAAAATGTATTACTCCGCGTGTTCCGTCTATGCAGCGGTCTATGCTTCGCTGCGCGCCAGCGGCGTTTGCTCGCGCGAGCTTGCACGTGAGGCTGCAGCGACGGGCTGCAAATAAAACGCGCATAGCATGGCATTTTCAGCGCAGCTTAAGAAACTAGGGTCTTTAGAGTTACGTATCTATGTATTTTCTATTAAAGGAACACACCTCCTAATACTTACCTAGTGATGTTGCGCCTCAGATATGCGTAATATTTACTTTGTGATCGATTACGTTCACAAGTATGAACAGCCGTACCAGTTTAAGTAGTGTGGGCGGTAAGCAAGTGGTCCAATTTTGGCTGGGTGGCTGAATCGGGTGACAGACAGACAGACAGACCAAATTTTCAGCGTTTAAGTTCCCCAAGAAAGACTATCGTCTTTAAAAGGCAGTGGTGAGTTAGCGGTGAGTGCGAGAGAAATGCGTTAGCATTACGTTGCACCTCCTTGAGGTCCCGGATACATGATTCACCACGTTGCAAAATGCAACTGAAGGTGGTCCTGAGCAGACTACCGTCAATTTGACATACATACAACACACACACACACACACACACACACACACACGTACGTACGTACACGCTCTTTCTCATCTCCTCTCTACCTCTTTCCCTTGACCGGCTACCCACACTTCACACAAAGCCACCTTTTCCCACTTTGACGCTCCCAGTGCTAACGCATTAAAACGTCTTGGGCGTTTTGTGTTTTCATCAACCGCCACAAGATGACTGCCACCACCTTTCCGGCTGACGTCAACGTCTTAAGCGTTCCGGTGTTCCATAAATTGATATATATATGCGTTACACAGGACAGCCTCACTCTACTGTCTCTGCACGGAAGCACCCTATATAGATCACTCCCTTCATTTCCGCGAAGAGTTTACGACGTGGCAGAAAGACGATAAAAAAAATCTTTTCCGTTGCGTGCAAGCTTACGTGACTGTTGTAGGGCAGCATTGACCTCCAGGCCTTAAGACAATAACCTCTTTCGGGGAAATGACCACGGAGAAACGGGTCACTGTTCGGGGTTGTAAACAAATGTGATGTCTTCTTTGTTGACGCCCCGGTCAGTACCGAAAATGGAAGAACCGAAAGAACTAAAAGAAACTTGTGAGGCAAGGCACAAAGCGAGCGAAGTAGTTTTACGAGAAAAGTTGCATAGTTCAGCTTTTCCGGGAGTCTTCTCCCTTTCGTCTGCCTCTTTTTGTTACGTTCGTCATTCGATTGAGGAAATTATGTGGCAGCACTATACCGAACTGGAGATCCAATGTCCTCTTGCCTTCTGAGTCTTACAGAACTGACAAAGACGAGCAGGCGGAGGGACGTACAAAAAAAGTTCTCGCTCTGCGAAACGGAAATTGAAGAAAAGTTTTGAGCGTTGTCGGCGCGTATATGGCGGATTTAGCTTGGATACACGTACAGCGCTATGCGTACATTCTGTCTTGCACGATTTCAGCGGCCCACAGTCGTTTTAGTAGTGAAATATCTATTCTACGGATCAGTGACGGGAGCTCGAGGACAAAAACTGCCCTATAAAAGCCCCTACAGACAGACAAGCAAGCAACATACACATACATACATACATACATACATACATACATACATACATACATACATACATACATACATACATACATACATACTACATACATACATACATACATACATACATTACATACACACACACCACACACACATACACACATACACACATACACACATACATACATACATACATAACATACATACATACATACATACACACACACACACACACACACACACACACACACACACACACACAGTGAATACACAAACGAACAACCAAACACAGTTATACGCATTGGCACACGGACTATAAGTACTCTAACCCAATGTTTCAATTCTGACGTTACCTGGTTCTCCACGTTTTCCTTCACATACTAATATCTGTCGCACTAGAGCGCTTGTGTCTCCTTGCCTGAGCCCTTTCTTGATTGGTCACTTTCTACTTGTGGAGAACCAAGGTAGCTGTGGAATCTTTGTAGATATTTGCCAAGATATTGTCACGGAGTAGTGACACTGAACAAAACAGTCGTAACACTGTGTATGACGAAACTGGTTGTTTATTGGGCGAACCTGTGCCCACAAAAGCAAGCTACACTCAAAGCACAACGATAGCGGCGAACACAGTCGGCGATCGTCGAAATCTGATCAGCATTCACGTATGCCTCCTGTACTCCTTTATTTCGCAATGCCTCTATGACTGCTGGTATCTCTACTGAATCAAATGCCTTTTCATTATCTATGAAAGCCATATAGAGACGTTTATTGTACTCCGCAGACTTCTCGATTACCTTATTGTTGACTTGGATATGATCCATCGTAGAATATCCCTTCCTGAAGCCAGCCTGTTCTCTTTGTAGACTGAAGTCAAGTGTTGCTCTGACTCTATACTAAATTATCTTGGTAAATATTTTATACAATACTGAAAGCAAGCTAATATGTCTATAATTCTTCAATTCTTTAACGTCTCCCCTTCTTATAGATTAGTATAATGTTGGTGTTCTTCCAGCTCTCTGGTACACTTGGAAGTCGTGAGGCATTACGCATAAAGGGCCACAAGCTTTCAAGCATGATTGAGGACCTTAACCGAGAAAGTGTAAAAGTGGGGTTTAAGATTAATATGCAGAAGACAAAGATAATGCTTAATAGCCTGACAAGGGAACAAGAATTCAGGACCGCCAGTCAGCCTCTACAGTCTCTAAAGGAGTACGTTTATTTAGGTCAATTACTCACAGGCGACCCTGATAATGAAAACGAAATTTACAGAAGAATAAAATTGGGTTGGAGTGCATACGGCAGGCATCGCCAAATCCTGACTGGGAGCTTACCACGTTGAAAAGAAAAGTGTACAATCATTGCTTCTGCCAGTGCTAACATATAGATCAGAAACTTGGATGTTAGCAAGGAAGCTCGAGGACAAGTTAAGGACCGCACAAAGAGCGATGTAAGGAAAAAAGTTGTCGCAGTTTCACCTGAACGGCGAAGCATCAATTGCGATAGCAAAATTGTAGAGAGCTATACGGAGTAATGATATTAGCTTTATCAGCTGTATAAACTTGGACATGCAGCAGCACCGGCAACACACAGAACTGTTGTCGACGCCGTCGGCGTTTTGCCCGCGTTCGCTCAAAATGCGTGCGGCGTTGGTGAGTGTTGCCGGAGCCTCTGATATAACTAGGCACTTAGTGCCACAGCTAAACGTCGCCGCCCTTCCCCCCCCCTCCCCCACGGCCTCTCGCGCGTCGGAAGAAGGCGCGTTTGCTCTACATACCTATATGGTGATTGTAAAGGAGGAAAGAGACGCCTACTTCTGCAGCCCTTAAGCGAGCACGGCGCAGAACGCGCGTTTGTTCTCCGCCGTGCGTTCACTCCCCGTGAAAGCGCGCCCCTCGCGCCCTTTCACTCGCACATACAGCGTTCGGCGCGCGGCGACGATTTCATCTCCACTGACGTCATACGGAACCTCACGGCGACGGCGACGGTGACGGCGACGGCGACGGCAGAAATCTGCTTTTGAGTGTCCATATAATTGCTATCGCAATAAAATGTTAGGGCTAACGTTAAGAGACAGGAAGAGAGCGGTGTGGATCAGAGAGCAAACGGGGATAGCTGATATTCTAATTGGCATTAATAGAAAGAAAATGGAGCTGTGCAGGCCATGTAATGCGTAGGATAAATGACCGGTGGAACATTAGAGTTACAGAATCGATTCCAATAGAAGGGAAGAGCAGTCGAGGACGGCAGAAAATAAAGTGGGGTGATGAAGTTGGAAAATTTGCAGGCGCAAGTTGGAATCAGCTAGCGCAAGACAGGGGTAATTGGAGGTCGCATGGAGAGGCCTTTGTCCTGTAGTGGACGTAAATATAGGCTGGTGATGATGATGATGATGTGTCGCACAGTAAAACGTGGACGCCCCTCTGATATCAACAGTGTGCCTCGTTCTGTCTCGAAAGTGAAATGCTTCGTTGTGTTTCAGTTTTTTTTTTTTTTTTAGCCACAGTGTAACACCAAGTTTGGCTAGCCCATTTTCTCTAGAAGCGATTTCCTGTTTGGCAAATTGCTTCGCGTCGATTCTCAGCGTACGTAAAAAAATACCGCAGATTATTTACTTCTTCCTTAGTGTTACACGTTTATCGCTTCTTATAAGAACTCAGATGAAGATTCGCGTACAATGACAGGAGATCGTAAGCATCGCATTGAAAGCTGTTATAGCACACCCGTATGCTGCACACACTAAACGGAAGGCGTTTTAGTGTTCCTTGTCTTCGTGTTTGTTTTTATAACTATAGCTGCTTAGATTTTGTTCTGCGCTTCCTCTGCCACTGTACCGATCGAATTTTTGACCTAGAGAAATAGAGGTCCGAGTTCACTGACTAAGTCGGGCAGAAGAAGTAGAAATGTGAGTGACTGTGGCAGTATGCTCTGTTTGCAAACATGCACAATGCTCGATAGTGGGAATTTTAGGGGTTGAAATTCCTTGTCATGTTCAGTCTTGATGGTTTCGAACACCGTTAGAAACAGGCAGTATACAGGCAGTCAATAAATGAAAGGTCAGGAAAAGTCAATATAGTCACAAAATAAATAAAACGGCCCTGAAGAGTGGCCCACGAAAAAAAAAAACACGCCAGGGTATTGAGTGCCTTCCAATAGATTACTTCTATTGTCGTAAAACTTTTGTATTTTTCCGTTTTAGTTATCTAACCATCTGGTAAGCTGGCTCCTTTTTCTGTTATACACATGTTCCAATTGAACGAAGGGCTATGTACTACACGAAACCAGTTGCTTTGTGCAAGACACAAAGAAAGTAAGAAAGAAAGAGGAAAAGGAAAAGAAACAAAGGAAAGAAAGAAAGAAAGAAAGAAAGAAAGAAAGAAAGAAAGAAAGAAAGAAAGAAAGAAAGAAAGAAAGAAAGAAAGAAAGAAAGAAAGAAAGACGATCGCTCCAAGAAGTTTAGCAAGTGGGCGTTTCTGCAATGGTGAACCGAAATCCGAAGTTTGTAAAGAATGACCTCTGTCTCCTGTCTCGCAGTGCTTCGTGAATTCACGATATAGAACCCGAGCTCTGTATCGCCTCCACGCTTGGTCAGACCTCTCAATTTGCTGTCTATATTTGGACAGGCCAACTTCCCATCTTTCCGATGTACGGGTCTCTGCAGCTGTCGGAAGCGCGTATCTTCTTTTTCCCATACACTGAAGCTACCATATACACCGGGAGTTTCCTCATCTATACGGCCCTGCAGTGCTCCAGCTACTCGATACCAGAGTTTCCTTAACTTCCTTTTTTCCCCATCTGCTCGGGGGAAATGGCTTGAACAAGGGAATCCTTTTGTCCCCGATCTCTCTCTCCCTCTTTTTTCCCCCTCCTAACTGCTCCTCTCAGAGGTCGTGTACGCTGCACTAACAAGTCCTTGCATGTGCACAACTGTCCCGCGTAGAATATCGGGGCTTCCCTGTTGCTACCCGGTGGTGGTCCCCCGCCGTTACGCAGTCTTTCTCGTTTCCGTCTTGTGCGAAGATTGATTGCATAGACGTAAGACGCTGACACGTTCTCACCGTCAAGACCTCCCCTGTGATGACGTCACGTCACCACGTTCACAAAGCCCTGGTGTTCGGTCGAAGAGGTCACTGACAATCAGATCGCCTACCTCTGTTTTCGTTGAACAGTTTTTGTAAAGATATACGCCCAAATCTCACTGACGTTCACTGCTTTCTTAGAGCCCCACTTTCAGTGAAAATAATACGTATCGGATTCTTAAGGTCGAACATGAAATTGAGAAGCTCTGAAAATGAATCGGCAGCCGTTTTATGCAAGAATCGGTGATCTCCGCTCCTTTCAATTGCAGGATAATTCTGACAAAAAGTGGGCGGAGAGAGAAGAGTCAGCACTGTTTAATTTTCGCTGGAGAGAAGCTATACAACCTGCACAAGCTACAGCTCCGTATATCACAGGCCTCGCGAATTCGAACAAAACTCGGCTCCTAAGAAACCATGCTCATTTTTCATGATGTCCATAGAAAGCGCTTCACAGTAGTCTCTCCATGTTTGCTGAAATATTGAAATCTTCGCCCCTGTGCTTGCTCAACGCTATTGCAACGGCCAACCTGACAATTACTTCTTGAGTACTTGAACAAAAAAAGTGCGGACACTTTTGTTAGTTCGATGCATAATCCGGCGATCGATGTCCACTGGCGAAGGATCAATAAGTCTTTTTCGCGGGTTGCGCCGTTCTCATTAATTGTTTTATAAAACTAAAGCCAGTTCTTCTGTATAACCAGCTAGGATTGCTCTCGTGAATCTTTAGCATCTAGTCCGATAAAAAGGCTTCTGCCGTGATTAAGTTTAAAAACTACAGGCTTTCGAAAAATTCATTTTTTATGAACTTAATGAAAAAGTAATTTTTCGCATTTACTGAAGAGGCAGCTTTACGCTTGAGCCTCCCTATTCAAGTCATGCGAAGCACATAAACGTTCTAATTGGGTGCCGCTGAGCCGATATGAATAAGTTTGTTGCATATTAAAATTTAAAAAAAATTATTTTAAAAAAGCTTTAATCACACCGGATTTTCAAAGCTCAGTTTTCAATTCCATCCTCAATTTTCTTAATTTTTTCGGAAATCGGCGATAATTGGAAAAATTCAAGAAAAAAAAAAAAGAACCAGAAGAATGTTTGTACCCATAACTGCAATGGCAACAGATGTGTCCTAGCTTCATAAACGAGAATATCCAGGAACTGCGCTATTTAGTATTTATGCTGGGCTTTGAGATATCAGCAATTTGAGGCAATGAATTTTGTAGAGTCGACGTCAAGAGTGAGGACATCAACTGTAAACAGACACATTATATGTGTCCAATTTATACGCCATGAAGATTCGGTGTAAAGAACGGTGTTATCTGTTTTAGTGTGAAGCTCCAGAGTTGCTCTTGATATCCAAGTTTATCTCCTTCGATGAAAGTTATTGATTTTCAGTTATCCTAATCAAACCATCATTATTCGGTGGCGAAGACAGGTGAACAATACCACTCGAGAAATACAATCGCAAACTCACGTACAAATGCTAAATATTGTTTGTAACTCTGCGTTTCGTATCGTCTATGTAGACCTTTGCAGCATGCTATAATTACTCATTAACGTGTTTCACCAAGGAGCCTAACCCTGTAATTGTTCTTACATTTTCAGATAATTCCGCAATTAAGCTAAAGTTTTTCTGAAGGAACTTACTATAGTTTCTTAAGGAACTTCGCTATGGCCATAACGCTATACTGACGGGGTAACAGCAGCCGATGCAGAACCTATGTAATAGTGGACGTTTCCGTCTACTTAGGAGCGCCGCGCGATAGCGTTTGGCTCAATATTGTGGGGTCCCGAATTCATATCGCATCTTAGACAATTTTTCTTTTTTCTGAATGTTGCATGCATGATAATTTTCATCGTTTGGGTATTGCAGTACTTATTTTGTCCTATGCTTCAACACCACGTCTGACACGCAGGACTATTTCCGAGAGGAGCGAAGCGACCCGTTGCGTATAGCCCAGGTGGAGGGGGCTTTTGGTAGATGCCACTTTAGCGGCCGCAGAACGATGAATATTGACACCTAGTTGCTGTGCGCCCCGATGAGATGGGCCAACCACTGACTAGCGAAACTCTGTGCGCGCAACAGGTGATGGAATAAAAAGAGGCCCCTCATTTTAGCAACTATACACGGTGAGGGGGCCCGCCGTACTAGTGCATATAGACTATCATGACGGGCCACTTCACCGTAGTCAGTGCCTATTCTGAAATATACCGAATATAGCTGACAGCGTAGACACCACGAAATTGTGCGGAAACTATCGTAGATGATTGTCAAAATGTAAGCGAATATCCTAACTCTTCAAGAAAGCTATTCGCTACATCAAAGGAATAATGCACCTGAAGCAATATATTTGCTGCAGCGAGGATATTCAAGGTATAGGGTGTACTGTTTCACTGCGTAATTCAGTAGAGAACAGAGCCGCTAACCAGCACGTCTTTAGCGATAGTATAGGGTAGACCGCATACGCGCCTGGAAGACTTCCAATGTTATCCAGCAAGGAACGTGCCTTGTAACTGTATTCGGTGTGCTCCAGCGTAACTGTGTTACGTGTGCTGTACGGGTGAATAAATTACGGTTAAACTCGGGTGCGCAAAGGCCCGCGCCCTTAGCGTCGGCGCCTTTGTGATGCGAACACGGGCGAGAGAACCAAGTGAAGTTTATATGTTGAGGTCCCGCATAAAAGAATCCACTCTCAACACTTGCAACTATTTAGCTATCCGTTTTGAAACGCAACAAACTCAATCAAATTCTTCGCGGCGGTTGCATAATGCGAAGTAAACATAAGGTTGTTCCTCTTTAGGCTAGTTTGTTCATATTGTACTGAAGAAATTAAGGATGAGACAACATTCTCTTGCGGCTTTGTCTGAATGAAGTTAATTTTTCTTTGGGCGAGAGCGTATCAATGTAGAAGCGAGTCTTCCCGAAAATACTAGTTGCAAGTGAGCGCTTGTCCTGTCTGCATCTTTGTACCCCGGTCTTCGTTTTCATTTCGCGCTCATTGATCTTTTCTAAAATATGACATAACATGTTTATGACTGGACATGACGCAAGAGTAATAAAATGCGCAACCATAAAGGAAGCTGGTCGATACGCATCAGGAAGTGACCGCGGAACGGCGGACTGACCCGGAAGCGTCGTTCGAAGAAGAAGACAAAGGTTTTCTGCTTGGATTTGAAAAGTTATCGGCTAAACTTTTTATGTTCCGTTGCGAGCAGTAAAAATGTCCTTAATGGATTCCCGGCCGAGTAGGGCAAGGACAACTCTATCTGCTTCGGAAACATGCTTTCAACCGTTTTTGTGACGCCTATCCACACTCGCTATTTATTACTCTGCTTTTAGAGGCTGGCTTTACGATTAGCTAGAAGGGGCCGAAGGGAGGAGAGTGTCACTGAGTATTCTTCCGCCAGTGTGTGTGTGTGTGTGTGTGTGTGTGTGTGTGCGTGCGTGGAGAAGGGTACATCTCAATTGTACAAAATACGATCATTAAAAGCGATTGCGAGTTCAAAGCTATATGTTATTAACACGTGTGTGTCAATTTTTACAGTGGCGTCCCTTTGGCACATTCATCCTCTTATGTGTCACCCTCATCATCATCAGCTATGGGCACTGCAGGACGAAGGCCTCTTCCAGCGATATCCAATTACCCCTGTCTTGCGCTAGCTGATTCCAATTTCTGCCTGCAAATTTCCTGATTTCATCACCCCACCTAGTTTTCAGCCGTCCTCGACTGCGCTTCCCTTCTTTTGGCACCGATTCTGTAAATCTGATAGTCCACCGGTTATGTACACTACGTAATACATGGCCTGCCCGGCTCCAGTTTTTTTACTTGATGTCAATTAGAATATCGGTTATCCCCATTTCCTCTCTGATCCACACGGCTCTTTTCCTGTGTCTTAACGTTACGCCTAAGATTTTTCGTTCCATTACTCTTTGTGCTTCCAAATTTGTGCCCCATATGTTAGCACTGGTAGAATGCAATGATTGCACACTTTTATTTTGAACGACAGTGGTAAGGTCCTAGTCAGGATTTGGCAATGCCTGCCGCATGCACTCTAACCTAATTTTATTCTTCTGTAAATTTCCTGCTCATGATCAGGGTCCCCTGTCCATAATTGACCTAGATAAACGTACTCCTTTACAGACTCTAGAGGCTGACTGGCGATCCTGGATTCTTGTTTGCTTGCCAGGCTATTGAACATTATCTTTGTCTTCTGCATATTAATCTTCAACCCCACTCTTACATTTTCTCGGTCAAAGTCCTCAATCATTTGTTGTAATTCGTCCCCATTGTTGCTGAACAGGACAACGTCATCTGCGAACCGAGGGTTGCTGAGATATTCGCCGTTGACCCTCACTGCTAAGTCTTCCCAGTCTAATAGCTTGAATACTTAGAACTTCTAAGTATGCAGTGAATAACATTAGAGAGATTGTGTCTCCTTGTTTGACCCCTTTCGTGATAGGTAACTTTCTAATTTTCTTGTGGAGAACCAAGGTAGCTGTGACATCTTTGTAGATGTTTTCCAAGATATTCACGTATGCCTCCTGTACTCCTCGATTATGCAATGCCTCTATGATTGCTGTTATCTCTAGTGAATCGAATGCCTTTTCATAATCTATGAAAGCCATATAGAGAAATTTATTATACTCCGCAGATTTCTTGATTACCTGATTGATGACATGAATGTGATCCATTGTATAGAATATACCTTCCTGAAGCCAGCCTGTTCGCTTGGTTCATTGAGGTCAACTCTTGCCCTGATTCTATTGGAAATTGTCTTGGGGAATATTTTATACAGTACTAAAACCAAGCTGATGGACCTATAAGTTTTCAATTCGCTAATGACTCCCTTCTGATGAATTAGTCTAATGTTGGCATTCTTCCAGTTCTCTGATTCACTTGAAGTCGTGAGGCATTGCGTATAAAGTGCCGCAAGCTTTTCAAGTATGATATCTCCTCCGCCTCTTATTAAATCGACTGTTATTCCATCTTCTCCAGCCGCTTTTCCCGGGGTCATGTCTTGCAAGGCCCTTCCAACTTCATCGATAGTTATAGAAGGAGCCTCTGTATCCTGTTAATCACTACTGCGAATGAAAATAGCTTGACTGCTTTCATTGCATGTAACACCTTACAAAAGAAATGGTGGAGAAGTGCATCAGCTGCTCATTGGTGTCGCTATCGCCGAGAGAATTTGCTTAAAATTTCAAAGCAGCTGTCGGAGCAGCGATTGACTATTACATCTTTGTTTGTACTTTGGTATGTACTTGGTTTTTATTGTGTATGTTTCTCCTGATCAAAATTGATATCGGTCGAAGAGAAGGGGGCTTGTAGCCAGCCCCCCCCCCCCCCCCCTTCCCTCTGTCCAGTATTCGTTGTGCCATTTCGCTTTTAATAGCTTGTCATTGGCTGCTGTTTTAGGCACGTCCCCGTTTTATCTGCGCAGTTTATAGGGATAAAGTCGTTTCACTCAACACTACCGCAATAAAAAGACGGATAAGAAACACAGAGAAATCTTGAAAAGGTTAGCAACATAGAAAAAATGCAGTGGACAGGTGCAGGTGTTAAGTCGATGGATAATAAAGGATGGGTAAATTTGAACGTAGCGTCCTTCTTACCACTGCACTCGATGTCTTGAAGATATATTTTATTGGATCCATATCGCATGCCGCAAAAAAAGGGATGTTGAACATCGGAATACCGTCAAACCTTCTACCAATTGCGAGATTTACAAATCCCGTTGTCTTCATCGCAAGCGTTGTTACTAACGTGCGCGTTAGTAACAACGCTTGTGTTAGTAACTCTTTTGTTATTTCGACAAGATACGTGCGGCTCTCACGTCGTCTATTTGTTGTACTAACGCTTTTGTTTGTTTCTTTTCTTGTCTCTTGCGCAGCTTCGGCAGATTACCGTGTTCGCGGAGAACGTACGAACCGAGCACGACGGCACCCCGTCGCGAGGAGCCGTGAACAACAGCCGTTCCGACGAAGCCCTCTGCACGGCACCGCTCAAGGAGACGCCAAACCTGAGCGAAGTGGACCGGTGTCGGCGTCTCAGCGCCGACTTTTACAAGCGGCACTCCAGCCTTTCGCCGACCAGCCCAAAGTCCAACGGCATCGTTTACACCGACGAGAACGACCACGAATCAATCGTCAAACACAACGGAACGAGCCACAAGATGAACCAGGAGGCGAAGAAGCGCAACGACCCTGCGCCCGATGTTGGCGACAACGGAACAGCGCTGAAAAACGGGCACGTCGGGGAGTTCGGTCACTACAAGAAGAAACGACGGAAAAGTAGCGACAGCCACCACCAGGGTCGCCGCATGCACCTGTGCAACAGCGACCACCGTGACAGCGACTGTTCCCACTGCTTCCCGCTGCACCTCCACCACCACAGTCAGCAGCACAAGCGCGAGGTTCGCACGGCCAAGGCCCTGCTTTCCATCGTGCTCTTCTTCATGATCTGCTGGTTCCCGCTGTACACGCTCAACTGCGTCAAGGCGTTCTGCGCCGGATGCGACACGCCGCATTGGGTCTTCGACGTGCTCATCATTCTGTCACACGCAAACTCGGCGCTCAACCCGTTCCTGTACGCTTACCGTATGAGTGACTTCCGCAACGCCTTCAAGCGGCTCCTGAAATGCAAGGCGCCGGCGCCGCTGGCCGAGGTCTTGCTGTTCTACCGCAACGGCGCCGGGACACCGCCCGTGCATAGGGCTTCTGGAGGAGGACTCTGCCAGGCACTCACCGTCGGAGAAGCTTCGACGCCAGTGCTGTAGATACGCACGGACTTCGTAAGCGTGATTCGTCGAAGGAAGGTGCTTGTGATCCGAATTCACCAGCGATGAATGTTCACGTCTTCTTCTAGCGTTCACAAGAGACGCTGGTTTGCTGGAAATGTGCTCACGCACCCCAGTGGCAACAGAAGAGACACTCAGACAAAGCTATTGCCAACCTCGATCGCCAGGGGAAACCCACCTGCTGCCCCTTCCCATCCATGACGACCATCGCCAGATTCAGGCACCTTGTTCTCGATCGGTCACTTTCACAGATATCACTTTCAAGTACAAGTTGATTGGAAGCGGAAGCGGATGTGACGAAAGGAAACGGCACACCTCTCATCAGAGTTGTTTGCACAACTCGGACATTTCTGCGCATTCAGAAACACAAGAGTGAGGGTCCGCGCTTGAAGGTATGTCACGAAAAACAGGGAAAATAATATCGACCGATTGAGAATGCGGTTTCCCTGCATGACAATGTGTCTCCAGACCGGCACGGTAACTCGGGTAGCCAGGGTAGCAGTCCTGATTCGTCGCCTGCTTTCTGCGTCACCCATCGAGAGGGGTGAACAAGAAGCCGGTCTTTGTGCCACAGAAACTTGACAGAGATCTTCAAGACTCAGCAGCTGCGCGGGTACCAGAAACGGTCAGTCTGCACTCGTGTTGCGCAGTCAGTGCGCTACTTCCGGGAACGCTGTGCTACTTCCGGGAACGCTGCGCTACTTCCCGGAGCGCTGCGCTCAGACTCGAAGGAACGCCGTGGAGTGCAGATGTCTGCTCTGACTGAGTGTATAAGGAAACAACTGTTCCTGTTGTGCTTATTGTACCGTGTTCGAACCATTGGCAGTAAGAGTTGATCTGCCGTTCTTTGTGTTATGCTATGCGTGTGTTTGTGTGCACCCCCTGTGCAGTGACTCTACTTAAATCGACGAATGAACGTTCGTCAGTGCGCTGTAATAGTAAGCCAGAACGAGACAGAGGTTCAGGGGAAGTTGGAGGCTAAGAGTGATCAACATTGGTAGAACAAGGCGTGGTCGCTGAACCTCCATTCCGACAATGGGAAAAAATAAATTATGAGGTTTTACGTGCCGAGCGACAACGGGACTTGTCGCTTGTCGGAAAATTGGCTTCCGTGACATTCCTTGTTCTACCACTGCTAATCAATGTAAAAGCGCAAGCGACACGCTCCGTAAGTCCTTGCCAAAAGTTCTGAAGTCACTGAGTGCGTTACCGGACATGTCGTCAAACCTAGTTGTGGGGTCCTCGTAGATACTTCGTCGCTTCAAAGCCCCAGAGATTGTACTGTACAGTCCTTCTTAATGGCTGTCCTAAAGTTTGGCACACCTGGCATGTCACAGGAACTTTGCCAGACCTAGTGAAAAGCCTTGTGCTTCAGTACACAACGGCTTTATCAACGCTCTTCCCGAGAAATGTACTTAAATACGTGTCAAGCATTTTCAGTGCTCGTGTTTGCGTAAAGGAATGTCGAAAACCCCCGTTCAGTGACTCCCATCAGTGACTGTTTACACGGACAAGAACCGCAGGGACGAAGACATTGTAGCTCTGATAAAGTGCGTTTAGGGTTTCCCTTAAGAGAGTGGCGAAATCGAAATTTTGTGGGATCAGAGTTGGAGAATTGAAAGGACACAAAATAAGACTTTTGTTGCGTTTCTGTAGCAGTAAAAGGTCAGTCTTACCGTGAGAGCAGGCTTGGTAAAGAAAGGCCCAAGAACGATAAACAAGTGGCGACTCCACCTAGATGTTTCAACACCAGCTCTCCGGGATGTAATTGATCTTTCAGAGCGTCAGCTCGTGCGTAGCAATTGTTTATCAGTAATGAAGGATATCATTATATTTTACACGAACCAAAGAACTAGTCTAGCATCTTTTTTATATTTCCTACTTCAGGATGGCCTAAACATGACAGAGCACTTCGAAATACGTGACGTCTCACTGGCGTACCCTTGACAAGATTTCGGTGAAGAAAGTGGAGCTTGGTCTTCGTTATGGCCTGTAACGATAAACTTTTTCACCCAAGAACAAGCGAAAATGAAGCCTTGAAATAATACTTTACTTGTCTAAATGAACCTAATGTTGATTGTTTAGTGTCCTTTGAAGTTAAACGCTTTATAGAAGTACTATGCTAGCTTTTCCGCAATGTACGATTGCAAACATTGTTAAAGTAATAGTTACTGGGCTGCTGGTGAGGTTTTAAGTGTTACATTTGATGGGAAGGATTGTACGAAATCAGTTATTCGGTAATCTTAGCAATGCGGAAGGAGTACAATTAACTGTACGTGGTTAAGGGGATAAAATTAACGGTACGGGCGTAATTATCACCAATATAGTCGAAAACTAACCACACTGCATCATAGACTGTGCAATCTTCGGGATCTGTCGACAAGGTCGACATAATTGCGTTTGAAATACGATACGAATAAGATTCGAACTGAGCGAACAATGAACATGAAAAAAAAGAGAAAGAGGCAGAATTAATTGAGAGATATAATCAACATTTAATCATGAAATCATTTCAACAACCATGAGTGTCGACCTTCTCATCTTTAGCGCCGACACTTGGTTGATCTTTCTTTTTTTCTTCCTGTATTGCATTATCTATTATCTATTCAAAGAAACGTATCAGAGGTGGTCCTGAGCTGAAGCTTTTTCTTAAATTGTTATCAGCGTTATCTTTAGCTACCTCATTCCGCTCTAGCGCGAACGTTTGGCAGCTAGCTGACAAGTGTTGCTATTGTGGACACAGGAGCGGCAGACGATCACACCAAAGAAAGGAGTATCAAAAGCTTCGCCTTTAAGAGTGGAACGCGATAGCGTTATTGGACGCCGTTGACGCCGACACCGACACAGTATTTTCTGCGACATGGGGCCCGATCAAAATTTAGAAAGGCTCGGTTTTCAACATTCCCCTCAATGTTGCCTAGAACCAAAGTACAGCGAAACACCATCAGAATTGGAGGATGCTAAAGCTTCGCCTTTAAGAGTGGTCAAAGATCCCTGGCTGTTTATCAGGCTTTTTTTTTCTCGTATATTCAAATTACAGTCCGACGCTATCATGTCTGTAAGTTGCGGTTAAGTCGTACTTTACGATTTTTCTGACAGATTAAATTGAGAAATTTGAGAAATTAAATTTTTGTTCACTAACGCCTTGCGCCATGCGAAGGGCCCGCCTGGTCGGGGTGGTTCGGGATGATGTGGTTCGGCATGATTATTTCCGCCAGACACTGATGCTTACGCCGACACCGACGCCAGATTTTCTGCTACACGGCGCCTTTAACGCTATCGCGTTAAAACATGAGAAGGATATGCTCTCATCAGCTGAATTAAATAAAGAGAAATTGTCAATCACTTTCTGTTGGTTTCGACGTAGCTGTGAGCTAATAAGTACGGTGAAATTATGGAGCGAGACAAATTTAAATCGTGTGCCTACAAAGCTCAGATGAAAATTCACTAGCAAATTTGCACGGCCCTTAATGTCTCATAGAAGGGTGGCAGTTTGGTCTAGTTGGTATTCCACATTCTAATAAGTATAAAAGCGCAAACGAAGACGTGCTTGCCTGTGTTTTACAGCGTAAGCTATTATGGGCTCATTCCAATAGCCGTTTCTGGTCGCGATGATGCCGACGCCACTACGTAGCCGCTATCGCCGGAAAAGCGAAAAAAAGATCGAGCCCAGGCCCGCTGCGTGGGAGTCGGATACTTTACTACTGAGCCACGCAAGCGCTTGCTATCATGCAGAAGAAAAATTCCATTTATACGCGCCCTGCGCCTCTGCGCCTGCGCGCATAGGCAGCTGCGAGCCGACGACCCGAGCCTCCGCAGTATGGTAGCGCCATCTAGTTAAAGCGCCTGCAACCACCGCGTGCGACGAGATGCGATTCAGACGCGATGCGATTCAGACGAGGCGCGCCATCAACGCCATCCTGATGTTAGATGTGCGCCACGTATTTTCTGGGTACCTCTTGGGTACACGTCATGGCGTCTCCTCGCAAGGTACGAACCGCTGCTGAGGAAGCGAATCGTAGAGCTACTTGCGCGGCTACAACCAGGCATCATCGGGCTCAGCAGACTGCTGTGCAGAGAGCATTAGAAGCCGCAGCTCGCCGTCGACTCCGACGCTGGGCGGACAGTTGACATCGGTCTCGTCAAAATCGAGGCGAAGACACTTTGCCGCGAAGACCCTGTTGTGCGTGGTGCCGAAATTGGAGCTACTCTTGCGCCGCTCAACCAGCTTGCGCTGTGACTGTGCTGCGTGTGCCGCGCAGGCCTGTGATTTTTTTTTTTTTTTTGACGTCCCGTATTCGTTTGCGCATTTTTACTTACTACACTTAATGTATCCTTTTACTTCCTCCTTGTTAACTTTGCGGGCTCTTGCAGAACGCTGCGTTCACATTGGTTATTTACTAAACGAGATAGGGGTGTGCGAATATTCGAAACTTTCGAATAACAAATCGAACAGTGTCCTATTCTATTGAATACTGGGGTGTGGATATCGTTTTGTACTAATTGTGATAACGGCTGCTCATTACTCGAAAACTATTCGATATTCGATTCGATTCGCTTTTGGCACTACTCGATTTGTATTCGATTCGTTCTCAAAAATCACTATTCGCACACCCTTAGAGAGGTATATTAGCCATGCTGCACTATAGCACTGGCGTCCACCGCAATCCAACGCTGCTGATAAATATCGGCACACCGCGGCTCGGCACGCCAAGTTGTGCGCAGGCGCCTCGAGATGGCGCCACCGCCTGCGGTGACCTGTGCTCAAACGTTCATTAGCCATGCCACCAGAACCGTGGCGTACTTTATTTAAAAATAAAAAAAAAAAACACGGCGGCGTAAGCTGTCAAACATCGGCAGCTCAACCTCGATCTCCCATCATTTTCGGCGACGCACAGTGTATCCACCATTATACGGGTATCATATCGTTAACGTGTTTTTCGTGAACCATTGTAACTTCAGTGTGATACGTCGTCCCTTTTACCTCTTGTTGTCCCGAATTGTTATTTGTGTGTTCTGCTATTGAGAAGTCACACAGTCACGCGAAAGAAAACATAATTACATATTTCCCCCGCTTCGTCTTTTGTGGCACCACTGTGGCCGCGTCTCGTTCGTGTGTTTCTATTAAAGCATGCATCACGTTCTCTGACTCTCGATCTTTTTTTTACTCGTACAGAAGATGGAGACTGACATCAAGGTTTGTATGCTTTTCAGTTTGAAGAGTGAAATTCTTCTTGGCCTCATGCTGCGCGGTTTCAAAGAGAATCAACAATCCAGTGAATATCATTGTGAATCCCGCGACAATACGAATGAATATAATCTGTATACAATCTAATTAATCACTTTACCAAAGCTTCGTTTCCCATACCCGTGGAAAGTAAGTGTGAAAAAAAAAATTGAAATTTTTACTGCAGAAAATGCCTTTGAAAGAATAATACACTTATCTTTTAATTTTGAAAATGATCTTTTTTCTTCTATTTGCTTCTAAGCACAGAGTTTTTTTTTTTAAACAGAATTTGTCGTTGGAATGTAAAGCGCAAAATGTGTCGAATACTGCTGAGTGCACTCTATATGTCTTATTTCTGTACTCTCCTCGACAAAGAAAAAAAAAAAACTGTGCTGCTTCACCACCGACGTAAGTGTAGGCAGACCGATCTCACATTTGCGAGCCAATTCCTCTGAATTTTTGAAACCGATATAGCTAGTCACCCGGCTAGTTGTCATTGGGAGCACGGCTATATATCCCTGTATTGACGAGTGCCGCCTACAGGCAACATACCAGAATGGTCTCCCCTTCCCTTTTCCCCAGTACAAAGTAGCAGACCGGAGCACACTAGCTCAGGTCGACCGCTCTGTCTTTCCTATCAATAAAATCTACCTATCTACCAGAATGTTTATTTATCTTGCTGAGTTTCGGTATCAAGTACAAAGATTTTTAGCTAAATGTGATCCGGTCATCACTGAATGACAGGGAGCAATCGTCATTTGTTGGTTTAGAGCAGCAACACTGGACAAGCAAGACGAAGTTTGGCACGCAACCCACTGTCTTTTGGAAGATAGGTCAGCGGAGACAGACCGATGCAATTAGCTCTCTAGCTGCAGTGGTGTCAGACACGTGATGTAAAGCAAATGAAACATACACCTATGTTTCACATATGACGAGACCCGTCTGTGCAAAGTCCAAACGAAGGGATAGGTGGCTTGCGGTGAAGATGACTTCCAGTTTTCTGCCTGGTGTAAGTTACCGCAAAAAAAAAAAAAAAAAATGTTTTTCTTCGTTGGCTGAGCTTCTTTTCGATGCGCTTTGCACATTTACGTAGACAATAAACATTTATAGGGGTATTTATTTGTACCATCATTAAAGGGATACGTGCTTATACAGTTGATGCTTGTATGTTTCGTGTAGTGCGAGGTGTCTTGTCGCTCTTCATGTGTTCACGCAGCGCGGTTACGTATACTTGTATGATGCGCACAACCGCGCTGCAGCATTTAGGTCTTCCGCACTCCTTGAAAGCTGTAGGCGTGAGTGGATTCATGATGTAATGACTAACGAAGTAATGATGACAGCAAGCCATCAGTATATGTCACTGATATAAGCTATACGATTTCTGCACTGTAAAAAGAAATGGTTACTGTAAACGTTTCAGTATGTACAATGCGTCTGCATAATTATTCTAAAAGAACTGATGGCCTGACTCAGAAACCTGCTCCCAAAAGTGACTATATAAGTCAACTTTTTTTTTTTTCTTTAAGTGCAACCAATTCAATTCAAATCGGTCCCCCAGTGAAGAAAAGTTTCCGTGTGAGTCACTCACTTCAATGAAAGAAACAAGTCAACAAGTGTCGCTCACATAGAACAAAGCATTTATTCTTCGTACTTTCGTCTGAGCAACAAGCACTGCGCAGAATGAACTCCACTGTACGCCTCAACAAGTCGGTAATGAAAGGCGCCGACGACCCAACATTCAATTCGCCCCTCTGATCTCAGCTGAAGGAAGAAGGGGCCTCCAAAAATGGGTAATTATCAAACAGCGCTATAAAGATGTATTGCAGACAAAGGGCTCTGGTTAAACAGCTTTCCGGAGAATAATGGCGAGAACGAATGCACTAAACACAGGTAGAAATAAAAGGAAGAAAAGGTAGTGAGCGTAATTCAAATCTAAAAAGCAAGAAAAGGATAAAAAACAGGCATATATTATTTCCTATAATCATAATTTACACCTATGTACACAGAGAACGTAATTCACACGCGACATATACGAAATCACTACAGCGCTAGAGGAATAGAAGTATTAACACCGGGTCCACATCTAATATGCACGAGTGCACCTGACATCGAACCACAACCAGTTAATTTTATAGCTTGGTCTGGGAAGCATAAGAAAAAGAAATAGCATCTTAACAGTGCAGCTCTCGAGAAAAATGTTCTAGACGTGACGTCGGCAGTGATACGCTATACCCACACGACGGACAAAGAACACAAATCAAAACTACAGAAACAAACAGTTTGTTCTACGACAGAAAAAAAATAGCTTAATCAGGCTCATCGCATCCAATAGTAGGCCCCCTGGATCGACGGTTTTCGAAAGGCAATAAGAGGCTCTGGTAAAAATAAATGGCCAGTTGAACTGGACAGTTCACTAACCGCCTCTTTTCTGCTTCTGACAAGTAAGTTTCTATTATTTACCAATGGGAATGGGGCACTAGACTTTCTGGTTGGACCAGTTGAACTTACATGTTTGTTTATGAGGGATGTGGGGTAAGGGAACCCCCCAAAACCCAAACTAGCCTTTCAACCATGCCTCTCTCGGTGCCCAAAAGAGGCGGGCGCTTCAGACCCCGTTCTCTTCTTTGACTGGCAGCGCTACCTGCCGAACGCCGATGGAAGCTGCACAGATTCAAATATGGCGCCCAGTTCAAACGGATTCCCGTGGCTACAGCATGCGCGCACGCGACAGGATCCTTCCTCACTGATTTGTAGGACTGGCCGGGAGACGTGTATAAAAGAACATGGGCGTCTCACGCAGACTCACTAACGAGTGCCTTGAGACGGCTGCCTTGAGAACAGTGCTCACGATCTGGGGACGTCGTAGATCGCCCATTTCACAGTATACCGTCAGTCAGCCATTTGTCACAATCGCTAGAATGAGAGAGACAACTAAATTAAGATCAAAGCCTTGGTCGGGGCCATTACACCCATGGCAGTGGCTGTTGTTTTACATAGACCACGCCGCTAACTAGAAATTCACTATTTCGCTCCAGTGCTAAGCAACGCGCAACTCACTCGACGTTGTGTGTTGTCCGGTCAGCACTCGGTCTTGGGACGTACCTTTGAAAAGAGGCCAAGGCGCATACGTTGAAAACACGACGGAAAGAACAACGCAACGCACTGCATAAAGTTTTTCGAAAAGCAGAGGGAACGAAAACAAGAGTCCGCTGGGAGGTCACGTGGTCGTGGAGCCGCGGTGAGCCCACTCCGATGGCCACCTCAGATGTCTACATATATGACTTAGTCATGACGCGCGGGAGAACTGACAGCATGTAGTCTCATAAGACGCTGTCTCTCGGGAGAGGTCATACCATGATGATATGCGTGTCAGGATCGCCCTGTGAAGAGCAAGAAGAAATGGAAAACAATAAAGCAGCTCCAAAGTCATTGGCAAGATTTCTCAACTGCTTCAGGTACTAAAGTTCAGTGTTGCCAACATAAGCAGACACGAACCATATTTGTAAGCGCAATCCATCCAGCTTATGTCTTCATATACATCTTCCTTATGGTAGAGCACAGCGCGGAAACTAATCCGGTCCCATACCTTGCTACAGTTTATCGCGGGTATTACATGTCCCTAATTAAAAACAAAGGTAGGGGGGAGGGGGGGGGGGAGGCAGTGAATATTTTACTTTAAAAGGATAACAGACACTTGTAGCTTCAGAGGACGCTTCGGAAGTAAGAAATAACCTGAAAATGTACGGATGTCAACGCCATCACGACATTCCCGCACCAGGTCGACGCGACGTCATGGATTTGGACATGTGTCTAATCTGGTTATAGTTAATTGTTCATCACTAAAGGGAGAAGACATAACGTTCTAAAAGAACCCCCCCCCCCCAAAAAAAAAAAAAAAAGTAAGAGCAAAGTAAACCTACCACGTTTCAAAAACGGCCTAGAGAAATTCGCTCTAAATATGAGAAGATACATATACTGAGATTCCTGCCGTCCCACTGCCGTACCAGCGCCGAAATTTTGCAAACTATGAATACCTCGCCTTTGATTTCCCCAGTAAAATTGAACTTCTCTTAGGCAAATTATAATGAAAGTAGCCTTTTCAAGCAACACTGTACGAGTCTGAACTGGCTTACCGTGGCACTTTGTGCTTACTTTTTCCCCATTGATATAAAAGTAAAGTTGGCACAATTACTGGCATCGGCTACTCCTTTTGGCAGGGCAAGCAAAACTAAAAGCACGAGAAAGAAGTGATAATTAAGCTGTGGGGACGTATTCTCGGATGGTTCCTTTCGGAGATATCACTTTCAGTGCGCGCTTTTGGCTGGTTGAGCAAACCGGTTGAGCTTATTGGTTGGTTGAGCAAAACAGCTCGAATCATCCAACACGCCGTCTACCACACGTCACGCGAAAGTGAGAGCATCGCCGACAGTGATCGTCCGAGAATACAGCCCCTGGAAGCGCAAAAAACTCGGATCATCCAACATGGCGCCTACTACGTCACGCGAAAGTGAGAATATCGCCGAAAGTGATCGTCCGAGAATACGGCCCCCTGGAAGACGGGCCAAATAGCACGAACATTTGATAAGTTCGGCGCACTGAGAGTAGAAAGGAAGCTGACAGACACACACAACTCTGTAAACAAGTGAAAGTGCACAAAAAGAAAAGAGTCTGAAAGCCCGCTCATAAGGTTTAGTTTCGCCGACGAGACCGCTTTGATTTCCGTCGATCGTGCTAGATAGCTACTGGCACGCTGGTGACTCGAGTGGGCACTTACGAATCCCCTCCTCCGGCTTCTCCTCGAGCGTCCTGTGGGCGGTGCCTCGGTGATGACCGTGGTCAGGTACTTCTGGCCATCGCTGGTCTGCTGCACGCTACGCGTCACGTTCTTGATGGCGGTGCTGGGACGAACCACCACCGATGACTGGTCTGCAAATATATGTGGATAGAACCGGTCCATTAAGCTGTAGATAGATAAACTGTTGGCTACACAGTTCCGCTGATTGGATTATTATTAACTGATTGGAACTGCGTTATATTAACGAAATGCCGTAACCTAATCAAATTTGCAATTCGAGAAACGCAAGCTTGGAATATCGGATGAAATGCCCAGTACGTTTTTCGCGCCTAAGCGTAATGCTACATTTAAGTCCGTTGAAACAATGAGCTTATAAACTTGCCTATAGAGTTCACCACATTTTCCCATCAGCGCGAAACGGAAACTTTTGAAGCAGCCCCAAATATTTTCCTACGGCAGGCAGGCTACTGTTGCGGCCACGTAGACTGGGCTGCTTTCAGAGATTAGAAGAAATCGAAAGCAAGACACATGAGTAGATTTAGCTGAAGCAGAATTATTATTGCGAAACATGCCACATATTACGCGAAAATCCGGTGTCGCCGGCGTCGCCACCGAGCGATAGTACCAAAAATGACCGACGGCGCAAAGAGTAAAAACGTGTCATAAGTGCTCGAATTGACGTCAAATTTTTCAGGGAGGTTCCTGTAAACAAATTTAATGAATGGCTTTCAAAAGAAAAATTGGTAAGAATCGAACCCGGGCCTCCGGGGTTCGAGACGAGTACGCTTGCCGGACACCACGGCGGCTCCTTCTTTTCCCCCTTATTAGACGTCACGGCGGCTCCACGGTTCTAGTTGACTAAAGGTGTGGCCTAGTGCGCGCGTCATTGGGCACGTGATGGCGCAGCCAATTGAAAGGAGGTGGCGCCACGTCATAAGCGTAGAAAATAAAAAGAATGAATGTCCAATTGAACGCCGCTGAGCGGTCGTTGGAGTTATGAACTCCTCGCGAGCAAGCGAGCGCGTTTTGATTTGGTCTTACCGAGGCGCGATTAAAATGCAGGCGAGAGCTTGCGTGGACAAGGAACGCACGGAAAAGAACGTTTCTCCAAAGGGACTATAATGATTTCGCATTCCCACACGTCAGCAGTCTTAAGTGTCTTGGACATTTTTTTTTTTTTTATGTAAGAGGGATGAAACGATTGAGCACATGTCTCTTGAATGCTGGAATTCCATTTTTCTGTGTGATGTGCTTCCAGCGTAGGATTCCAGCTTCCAGCGTACGAAAAACAAACGGGGTGGAACGCCCGCTTCACCTTGAAGGAATCCATCGTTCTACCTGTCGAAACACACAATGGCACACCTTTCTATGTCACTTGCCCTACATAGCATATCGAAATGCAGAATTGTCGTTTAAGCACGTAACCCAACACGGGAGCATTTTAAAGAGTGCACCAGAAAATGAATGCCCAAGAGCGAAAGACACGTTGGTGAATAACGGAATGGTTTCCGTACGTCGAGGAATTGACCACGTTGAAAGAATTTTAACTTCACGCCGCCATCCGAGCAATAGCTGACGTTTTAGGGGCGAAGCTCCTTAGGGTGTGGGTCGTTCCCTCCTCTGTAGTAGTAGTAGTAGTAGTAGTAGTAGTAGTAGTAGTAGTAGAAGTAGTAGTAGTAGTAGTAGTAGTAGTAGTAGTAGTAGTAGTAGTATGTAGCCACCTCTAGTTTATGAATTGCTCAATAGATGGCGTTGTGTGTCCGTTCACTAGAAGTCCGTAGCTCTGGTTGGCATGGAGACCGCTATGCATGTATACGCATATATACATATATATGTATATGTATAGTATAACCGGAAGCCGACTTCCGCATCCGGTTCCGCTTCCGGTTCCGCTTCCGGTTCCGCTTCCGGTTCCGGAAGCCAGCTTCCGGCTTCCGGAGAACGCTTCCGGCGTTTTTCTCTCTCGTCCGTAGCTAGGTGCGCTGCGGTGCACAAGGGCGTTCGTTCCCGACGCGCGTTAATTCTCTTTCTCTCGTTCCCGACGCGCGCTCTCTTTCTTTCTCGTCCGTAGCTAGGGGCGCTGCGGTGCACAAGGGCGTAAAGCCCCGATATAAAAAATATAGGGGCTTTACAAGGGCGTTCGTTCCCGACGCGCGCTCTCTTTCTCTCTCGTTCCCGACGCGCGCTCTCTTTATCTCTCGTCCATAGCTGTGGTTTACCCGAATGATCCCCCGGTGCTTCGCCCACTCATCATCATTCACTTCGTGGATATGCTGTGATTTTATTGCGATAGCAATTATATGGACACTCAAAAGCAGATTTCCGCCGTCGGCGTCGTCGTCGCCGTCGCCGTCGCCGTGAGGTTCCGTATGACGTCAATGGAGATGAAATCGTCGCCGCATGCCGAACGCTGTATGTGCGAGTGAAAGGGCGCGAGGGACGCGCGCTTTCACGGGGAATGAACGCACAGCGGAGAACAAACGCGCGTTCTGCGCCGTGCTCCTTAAGGGCTGCAGAAGTAGGCGTCTCTTTCCTTCTTTACAATCACCATATATGTAGAGTAAACGCGCCTTCTTCCGACGCGCGAAAGGCCGTGGGGGAGGGGGGAGGGGGGGGAAAGGGAGGCGACGTTTAGCTGCGGCACCAAGTGCCTATTTATATCAGAGGCTCCGGCAACAGTCACCAACGCTGCACGCATTTTGAGCGAACGCGGGCAAAACGCCGACGGCGTCGACAACAGTTCTGCGTGTTGCCGGTGCTGCTGCATGTCCAAGTTTATACAGCTGATAAAGCTACTATCATTACTCCGTATAGCTCTCTACAAATTTGCTATCGCAATTGATGCTTCGACTTTCAGGTGAAACTGCGACAACTTTTTTTTTTCAAACATGACATTCCTCATTTATTTCTCGATGTGTGCTTGATCCTAAAAGCGTCCTCGTTCTGTATTAATAAACAGGTAATAAACAAAAAAATGTTGTCGCAGTTTTACCCGAAAGGCGAAGCATCAATTGCGATAGCAAATTTGTAGAGAGCTATATGGAGTCATGATAGTAGCTTTATCACGTTAGCAGGGAAGAAGTTTGGGCGTGTTGGTGGGTCATTGTAATTTTAACTGGGATTCATAGCGCTAAAACGACACAAGGACGAGGAAGAACACGGGACGAGCGCTCGTCCCGTGTTCTTGCTCGTCCTTGTGTCGTTTTAGCGCTATGAATCCCAGTTAGCTTTATCAGCTGTATAAACTTGGACATGCAGCAGCACCGGCAACACGCAGAACTGTTGTCGACGCCGTCGGCGTTTTGCCCGCGTTCGCACAAAATGCGTGCGGCGTTGGTGACTGTTGCCGGAGCCTCTGGGGGCGGCTCGGAGGTTTTCGACGACATCAGAACGGGACACTCGTCGAACAGCGTCGGAAGTCTTTACCACCTTCTCTCCTCACAACGTTTTAACACGAAAGTGTTTTATGCCGGGGTCCACCAAGACTTCACTGACGTATTTCCGTCACGGATATGACGTTCTTACAATGTACACGAACATAATACAAAGAAAGAAACCAGAAGAAAAAGTTCCACAAACATGCAAAATTTGGAAATCGAACCCACGACCTCTCGGTCCGCGACGATGGATCGCCGAGCGTTTAACCCATTGCGCCACAAACGCATTTGCAGAGAGCTACACAGACGCGCCTTATATATCTAACACTCCTCCGTGTACCCGCGCTCTTGCTCGGGGCGGTGCCGCCGCCTACGAGCAGAAAAGAGAAGTACTGCATTATGACACTAACGCGCACCGACAGTGAACGCTTCGGTGGTCTCAGCACTACGACGCCTCGATGCCAGCATTCGAAGGGACGCTGGCATCAAGAAGCACTACCAACGCCACCTAGGTGGCGTTCACCGTACTCAGCACAGCGGAGCGTGGCCTCCGCAATTAGCTCTGAAAATGTTTCTGAAGTTGATCGCGGAGGCTGCAATTACGACGCGCTGTACGCGCTGATTTGACTCGGTGACGATTCAGTTACGTGCTTTGTCTTGCGCGTTGTATTAGTGTGTCAGTTACGTGCTTCGTCTTTCGCGTTGTGCTAGCGTGTGCAGCGTAGTGCAGCTTCCATATGCACGACGGTTGCTCATGGTCATCGACGTTGGTAGTCGTGATGGAGGAGACGTGCCACCAGGCGTCAGCGTGGGTGCATCAACGCCTAAGGGCGCTTTAGCCACAAAACACCAATAGACATTATATATCAATGTGCAATAAACATTACACTACTTCTGTGAAGACACGTTTCACTTTCGTGTTCTATACCGATTCCTATATAAGAGGGATCAACCACATTTTTACATAAATACGCACTTGGTACCGCAGCTAAACGTCGCCTTCCTTCCCTCCCCCACGGCCTTTCGCGCATCGCAAGAAGGCGCGTTTGCTCTACATATATGGTGATTGTAAAGGAGGAAAGAGACGCCTACTTCTGCAGCCCTTAAGGGAGCACGGCGCAGAACGCGCGTTTGTTCACCGCCGTGGGATCACTCCCCGTGAAAGCGCGCGTCCCTTGCGCCCTTTCACTCGCACATACAGCGTTCGGCGCGCGGCGACGATTTGATCTCCATTGACGTCATACCGAACCTCACGGCGACGACGACGGCAGAAATCTACTTTGGAGTGTCCATATAATTGCTATCGCAATAAAAAAAAAACACCGCATATCCACGGGGTGAATGATGATGAGTGGGCTAAGCTCCGGAGGGAATCATCGGTAAACCGTGAATCTTCCGTGTAATTCGCCCAGTCTCGCCGCACTAAATCGAACGATTGACTTCCACCAATGACACGCGCCATATGTGACGTCATTCCTATTTTATAACAGCGCCCTTCATTATAATTGCACCATCTCCCGCTTAAGGGGACGCTAGCACAAACGCGTTAGAAACGTGCAGTACTCTCTAGTAAGGGGGAGAGACCACAGCGTCTTACGCAGCCGTTTACACATGCCGGAACGTGCACCGCGTTTGCCGACGCCATCACATGACTGCTGAGAGAGTATAACCTCCGTATTCATAAACGCTCCTCGACTTGAACTTGACTTGCCACCGCCTTCAACGCGTTTCGAATGCGTTACAAACGCGTTAGAAACGCGCAGTCTTTCGTTAATGTTGGGTATTTATTGGCATCGTGGTGCGTGTGTCCATGTGCGCTTCGTGGCGTAGTGAGTCTGGCTGCCAGGATTTATTCCCTGTAACGTGTTATTTCGGCAATAAAGAAAAAAAAAAAAAGCTTCGTGGCGTAGTGGTTAGCGCCGCGCGTTCGGAAGCGAGAGGTCCCTGGTTCGATTCCGCGCTACGGAGACAACTTTCGGAATTTTTTTTCTTCAAAAAAGTAGACGTGGCTACCTACTACGACGACTACTACTACTACTACAGAGGAGGGACAGACCCACACCCTAAGGAGCTTCGCCCCTAAAAAAAGGAGCCGCACGCCTCGAGAAGCGTCGTAAGTACGAAGCGGCCAGGTGAGTGGATTCAGATGAGGATAGCACCCGAAACGTGTTCAAGTCACTGGACGACAACCCCTTGTCCTTCCGCCTCACCGACCATCTTTTTGTGGCAATTGAGAAACAAGATGAAGGCTTTCAAAATAAATGCGTTACACATTAAAAAAGTTGTCGCAGTTTCACCTGAAAGGCGAGGCATCAGTTGCGATAGCAAATTTGTAGAGAGCTATACGGAGTAATGATAGTAGCATTATCAGGTGTATAACCTTGGACATGCAGCAGCACCGGCAACACGCAGAACTGTTGTCGACGCCGTCGGCGTTTTGCCCGCGTTCGCACAAAATGCGTACGGCGTTGGTGACTGTTGCCGGAGCCTCTGAAAAAGTTGTCGCAGTTTCACCTAAAAGGCCAAGCATCAATTGCGATAGCAAATTTGTAGAGAGCTATACGGAGTAATGATAGTAGCTTTATCAGCTGTATAAACTTGGACATGCAGCAGCACCGGCAACACGCAGAACTGTTGTCGACGGCGTCGGCGTTTTGCCCGCGTTCGCACAAAATGCGTGCGGCGTTGGTGACTGTTGCCGGAGCCTCTGATATAAATAGGCACTTGGTGCCGCAGCTAAACGTCGCTTCTCTTCCCTCCCCCTCCCCCCAACGGCCTTTCGTGCGTCGGAAGAAGGCGCGTTTGCTTACATATATGGTGATTGTAAAGGAGGAAAGAGACGCCTACTTCTGCAGCCCTTAAGGGAGCACGGCGCAGAACGCGCGTTTGTTCTGCGCCGTGCGTTCACTCCCCGTGAAAGCGCGCGTCCCTCGCGCCCTTTCACTCGCACATACAGCGTTCGGCGGCGCGCGGCGACGATTTCATCTCCATTGACGTCATACGGAACCTCACGGCGACGGCGACGGCAACGGCGACGGCGACGCCGACGGCAGAAATCTGCTTTGGAGTGTCCATATAATTGCTATCGCAATAATAAATAGGCACTTGATGCCGCACCTAAACGTCGCCTCCCTTCCCTCCCCCTCCCCCCCTCCCCGCCACGGCCTTTCGCGCGTCGGAAGAAGGCGCGTTTGTTCTACATATATGGTGATTGTAAAGGAGAAAAGAGACGGCTACTTCTGCAGCCCTTAAGGGAGCACGGCGCAGAACGCGCGTTTTTTCTTCGCCGTGCGTTCACTCCCCGTGAAAGCGCGCGTCCCTCGCGCCCTTTCACTCGCACATACAGCGTTCGGCGCGCGGCGACGATTTCATCTCCACTGACGTCATACGGAGCCTCACGGCAACGGCGACGGCGACGCCGACGGCAGAAATCTGCTTTGGAGTGTCCATATAATTGCTATCGCAATAAAACAAGTTACAGTGACGTTTCACTTCGTGAACGCGAGTTACGCGTAAGCGTATGGACGCCGCGAACATGCACAGCGAGCACCGCGTGTCAAAGAATTATAACACAGTGCTTGGGGCCTCCGAAATCCTTGCTTATGCGAGCAACTTCGCCGTAAAGGTCGCGCACCGCACAGCTCACACAAGAATCGGAACAGAGTTTAATGTTTTACAGGGAAGGCCATTCCGCTCCGGTGCTGTTCATTGTATAGATAGAGGCGCTCGACTGCAGTTGGCTTCTGTATATGAGAGAAGCATGCGAACGGTTTGAACACTGGACTGCTTGCTGCGCCAGCGGCGTCAGGGAATAATTCCATCCCACTATCGACGCAGCGGATTTGACGTACCGTCATTGGAGCCAAATAATGCACGCACAAGCATACGTGCCATCGCTCACGACCACTGTAGTCACTCTGGTTCTCCTTGTAGGCTTCTGACAAGTACTTCGTCAATGTCTTATTAACGAGAAAATCAGAAAAGCTTTCGTGAACCGCTTCTGTAGCAACCAAAGCCTCTTAACTCAATACCTCCCATGCAAAGCCCGTAAAGAGCACAAACGCGAAGTTCATGGTCATAGTTCTCAAGAAAGCGCTCTTGTGAGAGCCGGAAAAACACAACGCCGACGCCGGCTTACATTAGCAAGAACAAATCGCATTACGTGAATGTCACCGTCTAGCAGGTGTGGTGTTGCTGCTGTTGTGATAGTTGCAGTCAAGGAGGTTTAAAAAAAAATTTTTTTTTAGACCTCCTTGGTTGCAGTGACCCAAGTTGGCGTCAAAGAGGTTCATCGAAGAGCGGCACATGCCTGCTGGTCCTCAGGGCAGACACCCAGTAACACACACCCTGTGGCATACACCAAATGATCCCACTGGTATATCCGCCTACATTTTTACAGCGACGCTCTTTACCTCTAGCCCCCGTATGCATACCCGTGTGCGCTCAAAGAGGGGTACCACAGGGCGGCATGCGTCCGTACCGGGGACAGGAATAGAGACGATGTGATTGGACAGGAATGGAGACGATTGTGCACGTGGCAGGCGCTTCTGTGGTTATCACGTGACGCGCGTTCGTAGGGAGAGGGGGAGAGTGTGGCGACGGCGCCTGTGCACGTGGCCTATGTTTCTGTGGTTATGACGTCACGCGCGTCGGAGGGGCCAGCGCAGCTGCAGCAGAGGTTGCGGCAGATGCATTCCAGGTGCGGTGACCGCGGCGGTGTTTGTGTCGGCGTGGTGCCCGGTACCGTTTGAAAAAAAAAAAATTATGGCTTCATAAAATGTATGCCGCCCATGTATGCAGCCTAAACAGCTTCCCTGGTGATTAATTCCTTCCCCATGTGAATGTTGCGGCCCCACGATTTTCTTTTACTGCATTATCTTCGGTGCCGGCTCACGACAACTATATTTGGGCGCGTACAGCTTCTGTTCATGGCTGCTTGAAGACTCGGTATTCAAACCACGGGAGTTAAGCTATCACTCGCGCGAGGTACCCGCATAAAATTAGGCAGATATGTCGCACGTGTTGGAATCCTCCTGAACCGAAGCCATGAAATGCTTCGCATTTAAAAGCATTAATTTTAAATTGAACGCCGCTTAGCGGTCCCTCTAGTTACGAACTCCTCGCGGGCAAGCGAGCGCGTTGCGACGCTTGGCGCGTTTTGATTTGGCCTTGCCGAGGCGCAGTTAGAACGCAGGCGAGAGCTTTCGCGGGCAAGGAACGCGTAAAAAATTACACCAAAGGGACTCTAATGATTTCGTATTCCCACGCGTAACCGATCCATCGTCTTGAATCCATGTTCGAAATTTCAAATATTCGCACATCGGCTGTTGATCGATCGATTTATTGATGGATTGAGTGATATACAGTCGAACTTGGGTGTATCCCACATATCACGAATTATTGTGTATAACGAACCGCAGTAAGATCCCCTTGAAAACTTTTGCATCGAATTTTTATTTTTTATATCGAATTACCTATATATGGAACTTGCTTGTGATCCCCTTCAGATTTGATATATCCGGGTTCGACTGTACTGAATAATTTATTGATTGAATTAATAATTGGATGTCTGATTGATTGGCTGGTTGGTTGATTGGTTGGTTTATCGATTGATCCTGAACGGCTTCCAAAGGTCACTTTCATACTACCGGCTAAATGTTCGTTGGCCCCGACTCCACTCACCGTAGATCTCCTCGATGATCTCCCGCACACCTCCGGCCTTGCCGCTCGTGCCGCGAAGGATCTTGGTGGTGACCTTCTTCCTCAGCGTCTTGGACGGCTGGCTGCTGTCAACCTTGGTGACGAACTCCACCTCCTTGGTCGAGCTGCGCAGCGTGTCCCGAAGGAACGACTCGATCCGCTCGTCCGTCTGCACGCCCATGGCTCGGCCTCCGAAGCCGCTCTCGCCTCGCCTCTCGAAAGTCGGAATCACACCGTTGGGAGTCTGCGTGGCCTGCGACGCCGTGGGCTTCTTCGTGGGTCGCATCCTGGCTCCCAGGTTAGAGTCGCTCATGGACTTGGTCGCCTTGAACGGACCCAGGGGCCTGCGGACGTCGCCGTTGCAGTATTCTTTCGTGGCAGCGGCGAGGGTTTGAGCCGCGGCTCTGGCGTGGGCTCCCCTGAGCGTTCCGTCTGGACCTGCCCATGGACGTACGAAAGGGTTAGCTAAATGGCAAGGCAGCCGGCAAGTAGAGTAAACTGCGTTGCCTTGACTAAGATGATTGGACAAGGAGATTCGGCAAGTTTATTTTCATAAACCAAATATAGTATTAACACTCACGGATGTGACTGCATTGTGAGCACTTGCAAATATTCGTGCTTGTTAACTGTGCGCTTTCTTCCAGTTTGTAAGTTGGCTCGATTGTTCGATTCAACTCGCATACTTGAAGTCGAATAAGAATGTTCGAGAAAAACGGTATTGAAATATAGATATGAATAATAACTACATTTATATTCCCAAATTTAAAAACTCGCAGGCATCCATGGTACGCCTTAGCGACTGTAATACATTACGATCGCTCAAATGTAGCATGAACGTCTATCTAATGATAGGAGCTTCCGTAACATTAGATAGGGTGAAAAATCACAGAATGATATGGAGTTTCGGCGATCGTTCGGTGATTTCTCCATGGTACGTCTCCTCCTACCAACGCGCCAGATGCTCTCCCATCGAGAACAATACTTCCCTTAATTACCTAAGATAATTTTCATCTGCATAACGCTACCGCATTAAGACCTTGATGACTTGCGGAATTCTGCACGCCCTCTACTGAGCAATGATCGAACTACAAAATTTGGTTGGAAAACAAGGCATATCCCCGCTTTCGCTATCGGTGATATTAGACAGCTTCTCGGCCGGCTGAGTTGGGCTGAGTCACTTGCGTTTCACGAGATAGCGATATCGCGGCCTATTGAACACGCGCTCTTCACCACTGGTCAGTCGCTTATGCTGTCTCAAGGTAAAAAGAAAAAAAAAAGCACGTCAGCGCCTATCTACGGCGACTCATTCCGTTTCTTAGAAAATGGCGGAACGTCCAGATAAGTACCTTTGGTTGGAAAATACATTTTTCGCGCATGCGCATAATATTTCAGCAAATGGTCAATTGCACTTTAAAAAAAAATCTCTCAAGGATATATCGTGAGGACGCGTCACGACGCAACAAGCTTCATTGAAGTCATTCGGGCGGTTGTATTATGATAGCGTTTGTGCATTTCACATCTACTCAAAAATATGGACGTGAGAGCTGGCTCTAGCTGAAGCTTGTTTTTAACGAGATTGCAAATTTTTTTTGGGTATTTGCTTTTCTTATTTACGGAAAATGTCGCTTACAGGAACGACGTCAATCGTTACAAAATTCCAATGACAAGGGCACGCAAGAACAGCAAGGTGTATAAAGAGAAAACACTAGGCGACTGTAAAGCCCAGTATTTATGTGGCCGTAGAAAACGTTTTGGACGTGAAGCTACAGTAAGACGCCACTGATGATTCACTTATGGCAACATTACTAGCATTACAGGGCAACATCGTCCCCTACGTCATCTATAAAACCACCCCTGCCGTCCCCGGCGCCCTGTGGGCTCGGTGGCTGTCCTTCAGCGCAGACCACTAATCAGCTGCATTTCGCCGTGAAGGTTAGTGGAACGTATCATTCTTTCAGGAAAAAAAAATCCAGCAACTATTTTCTAACACAGCTACTGAGCCCACGGTGATGCGACACAGTTGTCGAATGTGTTCATGTCATGCATTCTTTGTTGCTTTTGTCGGGGGCTATAGAAACCCTCCTGATATTGAGGACGTAATGACTGAGTTAGGAAAGCTATCTGCTGGCCAGTCAAAACTGATTACCGAAGTACTAGACCTAAAAAGCAAGCTACTGATAACAGACAAAATCGCCTTATCGGACCTAAGTAATCGTATGACTGATTTGGAAGGACAATATAAAGTCATTTCAACCCTACGAACCGCGACCTAGATACCACAAGAACAGATACCACCCAAATGGCAGGCCAGATCGCTCTCCTTGCTACACAGATCAACGGTACCGAGAACCGTCGAATAATCTAATATTTTATAACATCCCCGATCCTAACCGGAAAGAAACATTTGCAGAATCTCAAAAAATCATCATCCGCCACTGTAATGGACACTTCAATTTCGTCATTGATCCCAATCACATCGCCTTGGACGCCAGAAGGCCGCGCTCGGCCACTCGTCGTCAAACTAATTCAATTCAACATTAAAGAATCTCCTTTCTAGTGGCCACAAATTTAAGGGCAGCAATTTCAGCGTCCGTAAAGATTTCTTTCAGCCCATCAGATTTGCTCCCAAACACCTTATCGCTTTTGCCAAATTAGAAATCCACGCCCTATTCTCTGCTCTTCAAAACATTGCACATTGGTACCAAACGATACGTGTTTGACCATTCCACAGCATCTGTTCAGGAACTATCGTAGCAACCGCCTAGTTATCAAAATGTGCCTTCCCACCTTCGGCCCGCCCCGCGTTCAAACTTGTTGCTTTCCGCTACCTTTACTAACATACGCAGATTCATCCCAAAACGTGGCATTCTTTCTAATCTGGTTTCGTCACCTTGCAGCCACTGTCTAATATTAACGGAAACATGGCTTACAGGAGACGTAACGGACAGCGAGGTGCTCGCTGACCTACCAAATATCAACTGTTTCGAAACGATCGCCGCTTCAGTAGGGAGGGGGGGGGGGGGGGGTACTTGTCGCTGTGAGCCGAAATATATCCTGTACATCCGTCAACATTGTATCCGATCTTGAAATCCTATGGCTTAAATGCCATGCTGCACCTCATTCAGTTTTACTAGGCGTTTGCTATAGGCGCCCCTCATAGTACCCCAGACTTCTCTTTCAAGCTGAATAACATACTAAGTGAAATAACCACCAAACACCCTAACATGCATGTAATTCTATTTGGATACTTTAATTTTCCCAATATCGATTGGTCAAGCCGGTATGCAGCAGCGGCTACATCAAGGGAATCGAACGAGTTCCTTGAGGTATGCCTCAACTTTAACTTATCCCAAGTGCTCACAGAACCAACCCGTGTTACCAGTAATTGCCAAAATATTCTGGGCCGTGTCTTAACAAGTAATCCCGAGGACGTGTCATCCATCGCGTATCTTTCCGAAATCACGGTTTATAGAGTCATACACGTCGACTTCGTAATTAAACCCGTTTTGACCACGACTGTTAAAATAATAAGGACAATTAATTACCAAGCAATTAATCATGAACGGACACAATTTTACCCTACTTTTGAAAGTACCCTTCCTTGTCATAACGCAGGCGAAAATTGGCTGATATTCAAAGAGAAACTAAGCGATCTGGTTCGCACATTCATTCCCCAAATTAACATTCACTCGAATTCAACACAACCCTGGATCAATAAACACTGAAACGATTGGAAAACAAGAAAAAACGTCTCTTCCGCGCAGCTAAGTCCTGTAACACCCCTGATGCATGGAATAAGTACAAAGCCGCCGAAACAGCTTATCTGGAAGCCATACGTCACGCTAATCGCTCATTCTTTCATTCTGATGTGCCGAACATGCTTAAGAACAACCCGAAAGAATTATGGCAAGTCATAAACTCACAGGACACGGGCACTATTACCTTATCGAATGAGTCAGGTGATGCCCTAACCAACGCTGAATGTGCTCACCTGTTTAAAGCCACCTTTGCATCATTTTTTACTCAAGAAATTAAACTGTCATTTTCTATTCCCCATGCGAACTTTGAATGCACCATGCCACCAATTACATTTTTTTCTTCTGGCATTTCATCCCTAACAGACAATATCAAACTTGCATCATCAGCTGGTGCGGATGACCATTACGTCACAACTTCTAAAAACACTAAACATATTTATGCAGCATATCTCTGTTTACTGTTTTCACAGTCAGTTTCAACAGGCATGCTGTCTCGAGATTGGAAACACGGAAAGGCCGTTCCAACCCACAAATCAGGTAACAAACACTCCCCATTAACTTATCGCCACATCTAATTAACCAGTGTACCGTTCAAAATCCTTGAACATATCATCTACACACATATCATGGACTTCCTTGAGGCTAACCTGATTTTTTTTTCAGCCTGCGCAGCATGGTTTCAGGAAAGGTTTTTCCTGAGAAACGCCGTTAGCTTTGTTTGTTCACGACCTGCATGTAAACCTTGACTCTAACTTCCACACTGACGCAATCTTCCTAGATTTCGCAAAAGCTTTTGACGAGGTTCCTCATGAGCGTCTACTAGTAAAACTTGCCGCGTTACATCTAAATGCCGATATCTTAGCATGGATTAAAGAACTCTTAAGTAACCGTTCACAATCAGTCTTTGTTCAGAATAATTTTTTTATTAAATTATGGGGTTTTACGTGCGAAAACCAGTTCTGATTATGAGGCACGCCGTAGTGGGGGACTCCGGAAATTTGGACCACCTGGGGTTCTTTAACGTGCTTTAACCTAACCTGGGGTTCTTTAACGGTTCTTTAACCTAAATCTAAGTACACGGGTGTTTTAGCATTTCGCCCCCATCGAAATATGACCGCCGTGGCCGGGATTCGATCCCGCGACCTCGTGCTCAGCAGCCCAACACCATTGCCACTGAGCAACCACGGCGCGTTATTTGTCCAGAATCAAATATCTAACTCTACCCCCGTAACCTCAGGCGTCCCTCAAGGGTCCCTCCTTGATCCACTTCTATTTCTAATTTACATTATTCACCTACCAATGCATGTATCTTATAACATCCGTATGTTTGCAGACGATTGCGTAATTTATCGTAAAATTAACAGCGTTTCCGATAACCCGTATCTTCAAGACGACCTGCGAAGTATGCAAGAATGGTGCAACCTTTGGCTAACGGAACTAAACCCTAACAAATATAAGACTGCCTCCTTCCACCACTGTAGAAATGCACTTGTTTTCTCGTACCAAATTGCTGGCGCCAAGCTTGAACTAGTTCCTTCCGACAAATATCTCGGAGTGGCGCTTTGCAATGATTTAACCTGGGCAACGCACACTACGAACATAATTTCATCTGCTAACAAAACACTCGGGTATTTAAAAAGCCATTTGCCCCATGCCCCTTAATATGTAAAATTACTAGTCAGGACGAAATTAAAATACGCATCCCCCATTTGGACACCGCATCAAGTATCTCTCCTCAATCAACTCGAATTGCTTCAAAATCGAGCTACAAGATTGATTCGTTCTAAGTACTCTTACGAAGTCAGCATATCGGCACTGAAAACAGAATCCGGTTTGTCATTGCTTGCATCTCGTCGCCGCATTGCTAGTCTTTGTTTTTTTCTCAAGCTTTTTTACAGCTCGCTCGGCAAGCCACCATATATTCTCCCCCCGGCACGCATCTCTAGTCACACCGGTCACTCGCAACAAGTTGCGCGTCCGCGTACGCGCGCCGTCACTTTTTTGTTTTCATTCTTTTTTCGTGCAGCAACAGACTGGAACGGCCTTTCTAACGAAATCACAGTCATAACCTGTCTTTCCCCATTTTTGAAAACCGTAAACCGCAACCGTAACCCCTAACCTTGCACTGTAATAAAATATGGCTTTCAATTTTTCATGTATTTACCCACGCCTTATGTAATACCCCTTCAATGGGGTCTTTAAGGTAATAAAATGAAATGAATGAAATGAAAATAAAAAAAAACACAATTCACGCGAAAGCTGGCAAACAATTTTATTATTATTATTTATTTATTTTTTTGCAATGGATGCTCGTCTACCGCTTCACATCAACGTCTTGTTACCGAAAAAGCTAAAGAAATGTATGTTTATTTCCTTTCGTCCGAAATAGTTGTTTCCCTGGCCTTTACAGTGGACCGCACTGTACATATAAAGATACGATGTCACGTTGGAAAACAAGTTCTTACCTGTCGTGACTGTAGAGCTAGCAGGACTGATGCAGGACGGCCTCTGGAACTTTGAAGTGACGGACGCCCCCTTGGAGCTGGACAAGACGGTAACTCCGTTCGGGGCTCTCTTCTTGAGGGGCTCTGTGTGGAACCCTCTGTCTACGGCATCGAAGGACGTCTCGAGAGGTGGACTGCGAGGTGGACTGCGATGGCCGTTCAGCATGGGACCCTTCGTCGACGAATCTGGAGGAGTCACAGCCCTAGGTGGTGTGTAATCTCGCGGCGGCGATGAGACTCGAAGCGGAGAAGCCGCCTTTGGTGTTGTTTGTTCACCGTTAACCTGCTTCGAAAACGGCGGTGATTTGACGTCACGCAGCTGGATCGGTTCCTTTGGTTCGGTCTGGGGCACCGAATGCTTCCTACTCGACGAGTACATGGTGACCTTTTCGTCGCTGACCACTTCAGTCTTGTCTTCGGCTCGGGAAGCGGACCTCGACTCGACCCGAGACGAGAATCCGAGCTCCTCCATCACGTCGTCGTCGTCGGCGAAAGGTATCGGAGACTCGGAAAGGCCTGACAGGACGTCCTCTTTCTCGGAGCGAGCGCACACGGACTTGAGCGACTGCTCGTCGATGGCGCGCCTTGACACCGTCGTGGACTGCAACGTCTCCATGATGGTCGTCGTCTCAACTGTAGTGATCTTGGACACTCCCCCTGCGGTGGGCGTCGCCGTTCGGGGCCGGCTTTCGTCCGGAGGCTTCCTGTCTTCCTCCAGCTTCTTCTCGACCTCGTCGAGGAGGCTTTTGGTGTCACCACCAGCCATCGTTCCGTAAGCCGCGGATGCTGGGCTCGGGGTGGGTCCGAAGTAGGCGTCGGTGGAGGTCGACTTGGACTCCATGGTAACCTTCTTGGTGATGCGGTCGTCGTCCCGAGCAACGAATATGGCGGGTGTCGCTGGGAATACTCCGGTCGCCGCAGCCGCTGCCGGCGTTGGCGGCAGTGGTATCGCGCGATCGGAAGTCGGCGTCGTCCCCGCGTATATGGGCATGGCGTACAGCGATCCGGACTGAAGCTGGATCCCGCGGTCATCGAGGAGAAGAACCTGGTTGCCTCCGGGAGCGACGAACGGTCGAGTGTAGGTCGCGAAGGGTGTCATCGCGTGCAGCATGGAACCCGGGCTGAACGCTTGTACGGGTGACGCCACCTGAGCACCGTAATCCACTGTGTGTGTCTGCGTCTCGCTGTCCCGCTGGCAGACGGGAGCGACTAAGCGGCCGTCTCCGGGCTTCTGCAGCTCCTGCTTGAACCACACTTCTTTGGGCTTGGACCAGAAGTCGCTCGGAGGCAAAGGAGGCGGCGGCGGAATGGAAGAACCACCGCTTATCGCCGTGCTCGACGGTTGTTGTTCGGTCGATCTCTGAGCAGCGGTCGGTGGCGTTTTCCTGGAGGCTTCGGTTGGGCTCCTGGACTGAGGACGCGGTGTGGCACTGTCGATAACGTTAGCCTCGTTCAGAATATCCTCTGCAGGGGGGTAAGACAAAGTGCACCATTATGCAAACAGGCATGTTCAAAATGAGCTGGTTGTCGTGAAACAAATGGCGTAGTACATGGGGCGTTCTGGAGTAAACAACGGTGCTGTCACACGGCACACGAGGTGAGAGAGTGCAAGGCAGAAGCGGAGGGTTTGTGCTGGTTCAGTGTAGGCTTTTTGTCGTACACTATATATCTGCAAGTATTTTAAATGAAAAATAAAAATACCGACGAAGGGAGGGCGTCCATCTTGACGCTGTTGTGTTTTATTGAACCGTTACGGAACGCAATCAACAGTCATTGTCAGACATCACTATGCGGATTTCTTTTCTTTGCTTGGACGACCCTGGCGCCCCCTTAAGTACACCGAAAGCAATAACGATTTTATCACAAGTTCTCGTTTTATTTGTACAGTAAAGTGGGGGATCAATAAATACCGAAACTATCACAATTCACGATCTTTCTTGGAATTTGTTTCCAAGTGGGTAAATTGGCTCACTGAATGGAAGGGGCTCTATAGCACTGTTTTAGTGGTTTATTAAAGCTATAAGAAAGCCATGGTTCACGTCATTGTGGTGAAATAAATTGCTACGGTCATAAGGTCCTTATTTATTATCGCTCGCTATAACTGTTTGCAATAATGGCTTCCCGAAATCTACAGCTCATTTCCATTAAACTCAGTTCCCTTAAGATCTGTCAATCGAATGTCTTGCTTCTTTCCTCTTACTTTCGTTCTAAGTGCCTCGGAATGCATTATACACAAGTATGAGTTAGGCGTGACAAAATATGGCAATCCCACAACGCCGCATTACGCAAACTCGTCTACATTGGTCACCCGTACTAAGGCGAAGACTGTTAGGGATCAGGTAATCTACTAAAGGCGACGTAATGATTCACAAGGATCAGTATGACAAAAGTGGCTCCTACACCACCGACGTTCTGTACCAGCAACAATGCTTGCTTTGACAATGGCGGATCACAGTAGCGCAGCAACGATGTATGGTTTTTTGTTCAGCCTATAGTCAACCTATAGACTTCGAGCTGAGGTGAAATCCCCTACACCAATTAAGAATGTTATGGTCGTCCACTTTCTTTCTTATTTTTTCATGTGGGCCACTCGGAACCATAACTACTTTTATATTTCAATTAACATTCTCGATAACTTTAACCTCCTTTGTATGCTGTCTTCTCAAGTTTCGCAATGAGCATCATCGGTACGGCGTGCTGTGGTGCGCCAAGCTGCGCCGGGGGGCGACAAGCTCGCAGGAACAGAAGAGGAAGCATCAACACCGACACTGGAACGCTCGAAGCGTGCCAGCGAAGGTGGTCCGGCAAGCGCCGACGGACACAAACACGGAGACTGCGGGCGCTCGTGATTACCTCTGAGGACCTCCATGGTGTAGCGCTTCTGAAGTACATGCTTGAGCTCCTCCATGAGCGCCTGCTTGGGCGAGTGCATGTTGGCGGCGTGAACGGCCGCGACAGCGGCGGCAACCGAGCTACTCGTAGTGGTGGCAGCGGTTGCGGTAGTGGCTTGGCTCACGCCGTCAACTGTCTGCAAATTTGTGGTCTCAGAACACTCCGCGACTTCGACGGGCGACTTCGACGCGCCTTCCTCGCGATCAACTTCTTCCGCGTCTTTGTCTTCGACTGGTCTGGCAACCCTGAGGGGAACGTTGACGTAGATCTCGGCGTCGCCTCGCTCGTCCTCCTGCTGCTGCTGCTGCTGCTGCTGCTGCTGCGCCTCCACTGCGACCGCCGGCTCACAAGAGGGCAGCAGTGCCGGGAACGGAGTGGTGCACGACTCCTCGGCCTCGCTGAAGATTTCGTCCAGCAACGCGCTGAGGTTCTCGGGCCAGTCGACCGAGTCATCCCGGCGGCTGCTCGGCGCACGCGGGCAGCCACCGCCGCCGAGGCTTTCCAGCAACACCGCACACGGAAGGTCATCTGGACGCCCGAGCGTTGGCCCGTTTTGTTCGTTTCTTTGTCTATGATATTAAGCTAACACAGATTAGACTTGCCCTTCCCGAACCTCGTTTTCTGCACCATATAAGCCGGGTAGAGCTGCTCATCCTGTCCCAATGGCAATTAACTTTGGCACAAGGTAGACCGTTATATTCTCTAAGCATCACCAACCGCATTTAATGGTAAAAGCAATGGCTAGAAGCACCTAGGTAACCTCGTATTCACAGCTAAGGGACGCCTATTTTGACAGTTACACTTTGCTAGGCGAACTCGATGTTGTCTCAAATGAAGAAATCTCACTGCACATTACGTGAATGTTCTGGCCTTTTTCCTAGCGGAAATTACTATATGGCATAAAACTTTTAAATGCTAGACAGTTTGTGGTTGCAGCATGATCTATAAGGCAAAGCACCGGTGTAGCGCTAGTGTCAAGGGGTAGGCAAACGCACCCGGCCAAGGCCATAGTTGTGGCGATTTCGCACGTCAAGCGGGGCAGATGATGATCACAGAAACTAAGCAAGACATGATGATGATACGTAAGGTTTCCTGTCATTACGCAAAGCTGGTGACTGGTTGCTGGTGTTTTAGGTTGCTGGTGACTTTCTCCAGCAATGCTACTGCTGCTTGAGCTGACTGCTCGAACAAGCTGATTTTGCTAATATGCTGAGTACGAGGAGATGAAAAGACAATACGACCACCTTTCCGTTACTTCCGGAGGACGGAACACAGGTCAGATGGGAAGAAACAATTTGTATCAAATGTACAGTTGTGTTTTCAACGAAGAAGTATTGCATGGCTAGGTCTCCCACCAACCTATTGGTAAAATCGGCAAAAAGTAGCACAGCTACTCGCACAGTGTTTAATTAGTTAGGAAACGGTCAAGACTGAAGAACCAGATAAGGGATTGCCTCGCAAGATATTGCAATATCTCCGGAACTGCCTCTTTGTAGCGAAGCAATACTTTGGCAACCGTGGGAAATTTGTATGCTTCCCTCTATCTTTCTGGGCATAAGCCATACGTCGACTTGTTTGACTTCGCGGTTTCCTAATGTAGAGTCTTGTGCATGGTTTCATTATCACACAGACGTAATATCGGCCTACCTCTCAGAGTAACATCCTGTGAACTAACGGATCTGTTACGAAATAGGGGGGGACGTCATTGTTTGCTCAAATTTGAACTGCTCTGTCCACTAGATCCACCTAGATATACCTTGAAGGCTCTCACAAAGCGTTCAGATTCTTTGTTTATCTACATGCCCTTTATAAGGCTAAATCATTCCGGGACGATCTTGCGAGCTTCCAAGCGCACAGACAACTTTAAACACATTCTTGTGCGTCTTCACCATAAGCTAGTAGGTTAAAAGAGATATTGAGCCCCCCCCCCCCCTACCCCCCCCCCTTCTCCTCTCAAGATTATGTCCATATTTCTTACTAGTATCCTACGATCAACCTGATTTTCTCCCCGATTCCATGGTAGCCAGCCGCATCTCAGATCCCCATAACGTTACGTCTTTCGCTGAGTGTAATGCCTGCGGTGTCGATGAGACTATAGAACACCTACTATGCTACTGCCCATCTTTTCAAAACGAAAGACATGACCTCTGCAACGTTCTCAATAGGCTAGATAGAAGACCGTTCACTTTGAGCAAGATCTTGGGACCATGGACTCGAATATCACAGCTGCAAAAGGCCACAAAAGCGCTGCTGCGATTTTTAAAAACTACAGGACTGAGTGACCGTCTATGACCCGGACTGATTGATCATCAGCGATAGAACAGAGATCTGTTGCTACGTCGGCGATATCAACAGCGGACTTTCTATTCTTTTCTTAATCTCTTTCTCCCCTTTTCCCTTCCCCCAGTGTAGGGTAGTCAACCGGGTTCAGTCCTGGTTAACCTCCCTGCCTTTCATTAAATCATTTTCTCTCTCTCTCGCCCTACCACTGTCATCTATCTATTCCTTCTTAAATTGAAGTCATTTACATTATTCTGGTTCATCCCGTGCATTTGGTATCGTACAATTAATAGACTAAACTTTTGTCATTATATTTACGCACCCGGTTTTCCTGCACATGGTTACCTTCAGGTGAGACCCGGTGTCGCTGACCCATCCACGGCGGGCATGATGTGTGGTCTGTGGCCACAAAAATCCAGTTTTGATGAACATAGCTGCCCTATGCTGCCTAACTACAACGCGATCCCGCGGACACACGTTCACACGCAGTGATGCCTACAGCTAGCGCACACAGCAAGTATACGCCTCATAGTAGGGCAACATCTGTCCATTTGTCGTAAGGAAATATATACTCCTGCTTTTTACCGACCTTTGAACTTCTGCCTTTGACGTGCGATAACCACAACACAGCGCAGCGGCTATCAAGCTTTACTTAGTGCCAGAAAAACGACTATCACCCGCCATTTATATCTGACCGTCTATTTCAACTAAAATAGTGAGAGGATGCTCAAGCGACGGCGATACTTTATACCGAACGCCCATATGAATAAAGAAACAAATTTTTAAACCAGTTATTTTGACTTGATCACATCCTTGGCTGCGACGAACACTGCCTCAATATAGTAATTTGGTGGGTTAAATATGCGTACGCATGCCACTATGGATGGTAGAAATGGACTTCGAACTTGCATTGGCATTTAATGCTTCGTTTTGTACGAGAAGTTAACCATGCGTTTCGGGTTTACGAATAAAAGGCCGCGAAATCTAAAGCTGCGACTTGTGCGACAAACTGAAAAACTTACAAATAAAAGATGAGAGCTAAAACAGTTCACCTGATAATTAAAATATCGCACAGAAAACGAGTAGAGCAAAGGGAATTGCATTGTCTCAGCTTGGAGCTCTCTAGAAGCTAGTAAAGTTCTTTACAGTAAAACAGTTTAAAGCTCGACATTGGGATCTACCCAAAATAATTTTTCCAATAAAATAATTGTTAAAAATTTAAAAAGGACAGGATATCTCACCATGAGTTATAGTTTAAGAAAACAAGGTCAAGGTGAGATTATCTTGTTATTTGGAAAACGCGTTGTTAGGTGACATAAATGAAGTAATCACCAGCCTTTCACCTTGAAAGCCAATGGCCATTTATCATGCTTCACTCAAGATAGCATGCTTCGGTAACTATACAAAAAAGGCCGCGACAGTCTATTCCTCCCGAAGAATGGAGACATTAGACGGGCGATCGCGATGTCAGTATTATGGTTGTACGGAAAATTGTGTAAATTAATGTAAACATACAGCACAGAAAGAATACAGCCATCACCGTGACGTCTCCAATCGTCAGAGAACAGCCCACACGACAAAGGAGTACAGAAAGTGACAACGAACAGAACACTTTTCCAAACGTAGCAGTAAGTACCCAGATACTTCCGCATTCCGCATTCCCTCACCTCGTGACCGAGTCGTGTGAAAAAACAGCGTCGAAACAAACACACACAGAGAAAGAGAAAGAGACACCTCCACAACCATGCTGCACGTTGCAGGCAGGTCGACGGGGACAAGCAGCGCGTTTTGTATTTTTCTTCCTGCGAGAGAAACCACCTCAGTGAAAGTCCACCCGAGTGTGTTAGCGTTCCCAAGGAAAGAACGACAGGCTGTAAGAAGTGAGTGAGGTCTTCGTGCGAATCAAGGCACCTTCGGGAGACGAATTGCCGCCGTGGGCACCGCACACGCAATCTTGAGGGGCAAAGGGCTCGCAGTCATCGTAGTCCCCGTCGTTGTCGTGTTGGTGATGGTTAAGCAGACCTTGCTGAGCGTCTGCCTCGAGACTGTCGACGGCGAACTGGTCCGGGGTAATACTGATGAAGTCGGGTTCTCTCGGACTAGAGCCTGTTTCAAGAAGGGGGGTGAAAGGTGCGCGAATCACGCCGCGAGGTCAGGACACCAAGGTAGTTAGGCGAACTACGCTGGCTGAGGCCTCTGTACCGTATGGGGCTTTAATGATGCTGGCAAAGCCGATTCTCCGAGCGTTTTGGGTGCATGACTAGGTGTATAAGGAGCCGGTCACAACAACAGGGCCCATATTTACAGAAAAGCTGTTATGATAGAATGATGCGTACGATAAAATTTCAGCCAATCCTCATGCTGGACATATCATAAGCGAAGGCGACAACCCAATGGCAAGGAGCAATAAAGAACAAAAAGCTTTGTGAATTCTGCCCCTGCTCTCCTGGCTGTGTCAATGTATGTCAATGTGTCAATGCGCCGTTTCAATGTGTCAAAATGTAACTTTGTCTTTGTCAAGACTAATTCATTTTCAGTCAATGAAGGCAACTGCGGTGGCCAGTGAAGGCAATCCCAAGGCTTTCTGCGAAGGCTTTGACAAAGAAGAGGCCACATGAAACGTTGGAACTAATACGAATGCATTGCACGTTTCTGTCTTAATTATCTACCGCTGAAGGTTGCCTCTTGATTGCCACAGACTGCCTTCATTCGTTGATTTGGCAAAAAATATCGAAGCTATCATATACAAGAGGGAGCGCACCCACTGAAGTACATGTGAATTGACTGATCAGTGTATTAATGTGGGGTTTTACGAATGGCGTAAGAAACTTGCTTGTTCAAGATCTGAAGCGCTGCAGAGAAGAAAGTGTTGACAGCATAGGAGATTTACACGACTAACTGTGTGAACACAGTTCAACTTTGCATGTAGGTGACATAAGTTAAGCCTTTGCTATTCAGAGCAAGAGGTTATCTCAGTTGTTCGACGCTAGCTTCTGGTAAAACACTTCCAGCGCTGAGTAAAGCAATGACATGAGTCTATGCTACTTGTCTGTAGACTCATATGAAAGTATAATGTATAAACGAAGAAATTAACACCCTATGGAAATTAACACCCGCATTACTCTTGTTGCACGAAACTCCTGAAGAAGCTGACATCCATGTCGTGCTGGTCACTGGCACCTTGTTTTCGCCATGATCCGATACTCACTACACATAAGAACTGAACTGTATAAATGTCAACTCAACTGGTTCGTGTGACTTCGGAATGGTGGTTGTTCAGACGAAGAGATCCTTACAGAAGAGAGGCTGATTATCATGCACAAAGCTAAAAGCTCAAAAAATTGTAATGTTTCGGCCCCAAAATTCACATATTAAAAAAGTTTGGAAAAACATAGCTCGCACGAAAAGTACTTTAGGTACCAGGAGGCCTCAGGAATCTCAGGAAGATTCTCCATAGCGGTATTATCCGGGCGTAGGAAGTTCAGAGGATTCTCTACGTCACTAGAAAAATGGAGGCACATGCATATTCAAAGCCTCGTGCAGTCACACGAATGTAAGATTTTTGTGATTTACGTACCTGAACTCCTCGAGAGCCTGATGGAGGCGTCCTCCTGCTTCTTCCTTCGAATCTCCTTCAGCCAGTCAGGCACTACTTCGGTGGCCGAAGTCGGCTGGTGAAGACATTCGCTGGACAGGTTTGTCGCCCGCTTGCCACCGGACTGAGACAGAGACTTGTCTGCGGCCGAAAAGGAAGAGCAAGACAACTTTATTGGAGAAATGTTCTGCTGCTGTTGTTGATACTGTAAATGTTTGCACTCGAAAAAAAAAACAATGGTGGATTCGGTCTTACGCTTTTTACCGTGACATTCAACTTACTTAGACCTGACGTCCTTGTGTTAGGTTAAACGCTGAAGCTTACAGGCGTTCGAAGTAAGCGCTGTGCGAAACTTAGCGGAAAGCGCCCCCAGCTATTTGCAAGGTGGCAACCTCGCTATCGTACATGCAACAATATTTCACTTGGCATGCTGTCCATTGTGGCGAGAAATATCACTTAATATCGGAAGTCTGTTAATCCTCATGAAACACGCATATATTACAGAGGGGTGCGCATGGCAAAACTTGTGAACGTTTGCACACCGTGAATTACTACCAAATAGCGAGTGTCCTTTTCTGAATTGTCGATCCCTTAATGACACAGGCACACGAAATTCCGCACCCGTACATGCTGGCACTCGTGATGGATTTTAACGCGATAGCGTTAAGGGCCCCGTGTCGCAGAAAATCCGGCGTTGGCGCCGGCGTCGGTGTTGGCGCGGGTGTCGGCGTCCGCGGCGGAGAAAATCATCCCGAACCACTCCGACCGCGCAGGCCCTCCGCGTGGCGCAAGGCGTTCCGAAACGTCAAAACAACTCTTTTTTGACTTGGTCAGTGACCGTAATTTTCATTAACCCAAGGTGTTAGTGAACAAAAATTGAATTTCTCACAGTGAAATCCGTCAGAAAAATGATAAAGTACGACTTAACCACAACCTACGGACATGGTGGCATCTGATTGTAATTTGAATGTACGATAAAAAATAATTCTGTTACGAAGAAACTCAAACACAAACCCCTTTTCCAGCATTTCTACCATGCCAACAGCAGCTCGCTCGGGTAGATTGCTTGCAAAAATCCTATCCAGATGGCGCACGCATCCTCGGCAGGCCAAATTGGGACATAGCCTGCCTAATGCGTTTTGTACACGCGCGCGCGTCAGGGCAATAGCAAAAAATAATAAAATAATAGAAAAAAAAGGTCCTAGTGCCTTCACATTTTAATATAAGACGACTTACATTGCCCCTGAAAAAACGTCCTCCCAGCAATGCATTTCTGTTTTAAAGTGAAGCCGACTTTAAGGGGATCGGTGTAAGCTTGGTCTCTGTAAGCTGGCTTTCCCACGTTCTGCTTTGCAGTGAAGCCTACTCATAAAGAAAAACGCGATGCGAACGGGGCCCGATAACGCTGTCGCGTTCCACTCTTAAAGGCGAAGCCTAAGCGTCCCCCATTTTTTTTTTTTTGTCACGTGCGGAATGTCTCGTAAAGCTTTCGACAATGCCTGCAGATTAGAACCTGCACTTGTCTATACTGACGCCGATCGTGTCAAATAAAATCCAGTTCGTTTTTCATCATCACATAAAGACTACTGCGATGAAAACCTAGACAGCTTTACTGCGCTCATTAATATGGAAACAATGAACAACGAATAAAGTTATGCTATCAAGTACTACACGAAACTAAGCTCATATATAGTCATGTAAACTAAAACAATATTGCAGAGGTTAACGCAATGCTTACTTCCACGCGCAAAAAAAGAAAATAAAGAAAACATATAATGATTGCAGAAGTAACACGGTGCGAGTCATATATACACAAGTTCTTGCATGACGAGATGGAATTTTATAAATTGCATTGGCAACCTAACGTACAACGAATTGAACCGAATGACAGTCACATACAACCATTAGCCATCTGAACGGGAACGCAAACTCCGTTCTCAAGCAGCCATTATTGATGACGTGTCGATTCGGACCTGACATGCGGATTTGTAGCAAGAAGCTTTCCCTCAGAATACATTTCCCTCCATTTTCTCCCTATTTTTTTTCGCTAAACACGAAACCTTGGGCAACGCTCTCGTGTTCGGCATAGATCCGTGAGTGTAATTCTTTCCCTACTTGGTTGTCTATCACGCGCTATCTAGCTACGACATGCATAGATATTCAGACATTATGGTCTCAGCAATGCAAATTTGGATGTTTCCTTTCATATTGATCACGGCGGAGAATTATAACTAGTGCACACTGTGAAATTTTTCCAACGAGAAACGGCCACCTTCTCAAGCCCAACCGAGTACAGTGTATGCCACTCTTTTGCCACTGAGCACCATGCGAAGGAACACGAATTCATTTTCAAGTAACGATAATACACGATGTGTCGATTTGGAACTTCATTTCGTTTCGTTATTTGATTCCTTACACCGTGTCCAAGAGGATTTCGAAGCTAAAGGCTAAATATAGTCTGACGAGGCATCGACTCTTTTTACAAATACACACACAACATAGTTACATACTACACTGAGCCCACCTACGTGGGCTCGCGCAAACCATACTCAGTATGTGAAAAGTAACTTGATGCGCAAACATATGTGAATTAGTTTTCCCTTCGGGCACTTCTTCCTTTCTCTCTCTGCTTCTTTTCCCGATGAACGTGAAGTCTTGCGGAACAACTTCATGTTCTGCATAGATCCATCTGTTTCCGTTTTTCCGCCCTTGATTGTATTCGCGCGATAGCTAGCTGCGACCTCCATAGCTGTCCAGCCACTTATTGACTCTCGAATGCAGATTTGGATTCGTTCTTTCACATTGCGCGCATCGGTAGACTCCCCCGAGCAGCACGAAAGGACAGTGCCAAGAGGCGCCGTCTACAATGCCGCCATCAATGAGCGAGCATCTCCTTGTCTCACCTAGGCGAGCCCAGTCTATGCCGCTCTTCTTCTTTCGTTCTGCCTCGAGGATCCACGACGGCGTGACGGCCGAGTCCATCGTGTCCCAGGGTGAAGCCCGGCCCGCCGACATGGCCTCGCGGCTGCGCATCTGGACGCTCGAACTCCGTCGCAGCGGGGGACCGCCCCTGACGCCACCTCGCGGAACTGGGCGGAAGCGAGCGAACGAATACAAGCTTACGCACTAGTTCAGCAACGACGTGGTAAAAAGCAATTGAAGACACCACTGTCCTGGTTTGGATGACGTAAACAGGACGCGATGCGCGGTTTTGAACATCCTGTCGCATACAACACGGTGGCTGTGAGCGGCGTGTCACTTGCGGCTTTTGCGCGACGCGCTGTATGTAACCAGTAAAGCTTCTCGATCGTCGGCGGTATTTGTATACTGCGTGCGGCCGTTAGGGTGGAGCCGAAAGGAAATCCTGCGCGACGCGTTTAACCAGTCAAAAGACAACGTGCAATAGTGGGATGACGTGTTCAGTTTGGTGCGTTTGCATTCCGTTGTATATCGTGCAAAAAAAAAAAAAAAACTGACAGACTCAGTAGCCCCAAGCCAATGACTGGACTAAGTAGCTCCTCTGCAACGTATTCCTTCACATGACCTAGCTAACCCAGTCATACAATTGAACGAATGCCCACATGATCATACGGCCTGCATTAGTCTTCACTTAAACGCCACTGTGCAATGCGGTTCGAGTTATCAGTGACACGGGGAAACAGGTAGTTCTCCGTTCCGTCAGATACATGATTCAGGAACAATTCTCTCGACAAAGAAAAGGCATGTGAATGGACAGGTCACTTGCATCCGTAGCCTAAATGTGACACAGATAATTAAGCCGTTCATACCAAATTAAGCCGTTCTGGCGCGGAATGCACAAAGATGTTCACTCCTAAATGCTGTTTGCCATTGGCCAGCAGTCTTCGCTAATGATATGTACGACACCACAAATGGCTGGCACGTGCTCTTATGGAACCTCGTTTTAGCGTAAGAGCGTTGTAAACACGTGCCCGGAATCTTGCGCGACATACCGCGTGTGTGCACCTGTGATTATGGCAAGAAATTGCTTCGCGCCGACGCTGAGCTCTCATGGCGTGAGATATCGAAAAAAGCAAGAAAAGAGACCACTGGCGAACACAGCATATAAACTTGCAGCGCCATGGTAGACTGGCAGACTTCAATTTCCAGGCCAGTTCGGTGGTCCAGTGTGTAGAGCATATGGTTAAAGACGCGTCATTTTCTGATTCAATTACAATTTCCCTTCTTGTTTGCATAGTCTAACGTCCCAGTGCAGCATGCTTGTTCGGCGTGCCAGATGTTAGACTGTGTGCGTGTTCAACTCGTTAAGCTTAGACAGCAGGCATATTTAGTGAGTATAACGTGCGAAAACCTGTTGTGGAAGGCGCGAAACACTCACTGTGATCGGACAGAGCGGTCCGGGTCGGGCTCCCACGTGCATGGCCCCCGGCGTCCTTCTTGGCGGCAGGCTGAGGAGCTTCGATGAGCTCGACGCGCTTCGGCGTCAAGTACTCGGCTACACCCAGCGATTCCGACACGGTCTGGCGGGGGGAAGGAAGACATTGCGGATTTGATACCCTCGCCGTCAACGAAACAAAGCAAAAGCGAACAGACCGAGACAGAACTGGAACAATCGCGCTTGTGTTCCAAGCGGAACGTCTTATGGAGTAACGATGTACAGCGCTGGAGCAGACGAGGACACTAGAGGTGGACAGGACACGAGCGCTCGTGTCGTGTCCTCCACTACTGTCCTCGTGTGCTCCAGCGACATCGTCACTATGTCACACCAACAAGACGGAACGGCACCACTGATCTTATGGAGGTACGTTACACTTACCACTAATGTGTTTCAGAAGGTGAACCGTCAAATTAAGTGTAACCTGAATACCTATTGGGTCGACTGCACAAAGCTATTCCTTAGCAAAAACTGCTTCACATCGGAGAGCTTCCTTTGCGGATAGTGTGTTGTCTATCACGATATCGCGAGTCTGTTCGTGCTAACCACTCTAGCGTGAGAATTGCTTCATGAATGAGGGATTGCGGGGTGCATCTAAGTGCCACGACGAGTGTGCAGTGACCAGGTTTATTTCGTGAACATCGAAGATCCATGCGGCAAAGGCGCTTTTCAAGCAGCAAGACAGTGACACCTGTTATATTTGGTTCAAAATCACGATCAGTACTTAAAAGCACAACAGACAAGAATTCGTGGTTTGAAAATGTAGACGTAAAGAACACAGACACAAGAAGAACCAACAGGACAACATGCAAGCTATTTAGCACCTCACTGGTGGCCGAACAGTCCAAGTTTATGTACTATTTTTTTTATTTCTGAAGTGTTCGCACTTTCTAGGTCTACCTCTTGAAACAGTTATTACTTACCAACTCGTAGACTTTCCTCTAGTTCTCAGAGACAATAACACAATGGCTGCCAATAAAACTGCCGTGGTCACCGTGTTCTTGTTGCAACTCAGAAATTTTTAAGTGTTTCGACGGTTTTTTTTTCTTTTTCTTTTTTTTTTCACCAGACAAAATAGCGACCGAGCCATATTAGAGGATTCAAGGGGAGTAATTTATGAAAGCTCCTTTACTAAATAGGTTAAAATAACTTGCGACATCTACTCGTAAGAAAATTTCATTTACAACTTCCACGTGTAAATACTACTCCCACGACCGAAAAAAAGAAAATATTAAAAAAAGAAACGCCGATACGCACTCAAGTCGTGCCCTCAAGCCTTTTGACGACACTCGTCAACAGACACATGACGACCAAGTCCCACTAGCGGGATCAAGCGGAGTAATGACGCCCTGGCTATTATAGGCAAAACACTAGTACGTGTCGCTATAACACACGTAAATGCCCCTTAAAATTGCCAAGCCCTTGTCAATGTCACGTGTAACTTCCGCTACTCTTATTATAACTTCCAACTAAACGCTCGTAAATTTCACGACAAAAACGTCTGTACGCACTCTGGTCCGGCCGGCGGCCGCGGTGGCCGCTCTTTCGGACCTGGCCGACGCGGCGGAGTGTCTGTCGGGCCTCGTCGGCGACGGCGTGGTGGCGGCCACGTTGTCCTCGCGGTGGCTCTTCCACGTGAGCGTGGGCGATGCGGAGCGGGGGGCGGGCGCAGGCTCCACGGCACCGACGCCGACCCCGCCGCCTCCGCGCGTCTGGAAAACCACGTTGAGCGGCGGGGCCTTCTCCACGTGACGAAGCTGGACGTTCAGGAAGCTCGGCTTCTCGTCCTCGGTGGAACTGGCGCCCGCCGACGCGGCGTCCGACGACGAGGACGACGAAGAGACCAGCACGAACTCGTCCGAGGAGCGACGTCGCTCGGGGGCTGCACGGAGGAGCGGGAAAGGTTTTGTTGAAAAGGTGTGCCTTAGCCTGAAATAAATGTACAATATTTGGGGCTTGGAGAGACAAGGAAGAGCGTTGCTAGCTGCAGGCAGAACTATCATTGGGAAAAGCCGCTGGCAACTGCTCCGTCCGAGCGCCGCTTGTCAAATGCGGTATAGGGTCTGACGGTGGTCACAGTATACACACGGGAAAGTCTGGCGGCGAGGAAGGAGTTCAGTGCGGGCGCAGTAAGCTGCACGCTGTTCGTACTCCTTTCGCCCTTCTAGCCCACCCACAGGGCTCACCGTTCACACTCCCAACTCTGTATCGCTTAATAAATTGAGAGGGAGAGATAAAGAAGGAAAATCAGGGAGGTTAACCGTGGCTGACCCTACACGTTGGGAAAGGAAAAAGAAAGGTATCGAGGAGGGAGTGAGGGTCATTGAGCGCTCACCACCAGATGAATGTTCACTCACGCATAGTCACAAGCGTTCGTATAGAGTACAGTGGAGTTCAATAAGTCGAGGAGGAGCAGAAACACCTCCACCTTAAGCGTCACTTCTTAAGCATCTTAAGCGCCCAATGTCCTTGCGGGGACTAAGTTTCACCTCACCGTTTGTGCGGGGTCATCCTATACGCGCCGAGTCCGTCTACTTGCACTCTATCTACTGTATCATATTTGGAACACTGTAACGAATAATGGTAACTGTCACCCAGAGCATCACAGTGCACACACGACGATGACGTGCTAAGTCTTATCTTGCACCGCCACATTGAAGTGTGCGGCAGTGATACAGGAGAGAGAAATACGCATAGAAGCTAGAGATTGCTATAGCCGGGCTGATCATCTGGCATGCTACTCCAGGTGCTGGGTGGTAGTTACGGTACACATAGCGATCACAAACACAAACAGCACATACACCTACAGACACACACATACAGAATAAAGCTATTCGCGAAGTTTCGTTAACGCCGGTAGACCTTGGAAAAACCAGCAGCGTTTTCTTAGCGAGCAACGCGCATTTGGTGCTCCCCAAGTAGCCTAAAATGCCCCCACAACTTTGAGCTATAGAGTTTTGTATGCAGATGCAGGGCTAACTTCAGAGATTGACTCTCTGACTTGTAGCGGCAGCGCCCACACAAGACACGTTCTAAGCCCAACGAACCTTGCATACAGATCACATTGGTTGAGTGTTTCCGCTGAATTTTGCAATTAAAGTAGTTCGTGTAAGCAACGTCAAGGTAAATTCGGTGAAGACGTGCTTGTTCTTGCCCATCGATACGCTGAACGCACCAAAGCAACACCATCGCTATAAAAATGGCAGTATACTGGCCGGAATAACCTAGACCACCCCTGTTTCTTTAACGTGCACCTAAATCCGAATATACACGAAGGCGTTAAATTTCAACTCTGCCACCACTGGAACGCGCCTTCCAGGGCCGGGAATCAGACCCACGACTTCGAGCACTAAGCAGAAGAACCGTGGTGGGTGTACAAGCCACCGACCAAGCCACCGCGGTTATTCTAAAGTTAGGCTAAATTGACTAAAGTTAGGGTCTAAAGTTTGACTAAAGTTAGACTAACGGGTCCTGGGATACAGGGGCTTGGGATAGCATGGGGCTCAACGCAAAGAAATGTTTTATTTAATGGATGTTGGACATATTTTCTTTTGTCACACGCCTCGCATGTTAACCCAAATGACAACGGTGATGCATGAAGTGATCTACTACATACCTAGTACAGACGTAGACAGCACACACGAGTAAGGAGCCCAAGCAGGCACGGTAACATGGCAAGCATTTGGTTCAGGCTAGTGTCCCGGAGCAATACTAAGCGCGCCTTCATCGGGCGCTAAGAACTAGCAGCGCCTCTTTAACGTCTGTGCACAAGGCGGTGCTAGAACGATCTACTACGGAAACGTGAAGCAGATTTCAGAGTAGATTTTAGGCAGCGAAGCACTTGCAGAATCATTAAGTAGAATATAAATCAACCCACTGTGTTTCAATAATGGACGTACACTCTCATCAATGTAAGTGCACCTCACCGACGGTCCGTTCGCTGTTGTGTTCGAGCGCTTTCTTTACACAGACAACTATAGCGCTTTCGACCCGCCCGGATAAACAGAGAGCGGTGAGGAGATGTAAAGTGGGTGCCATTTACGAGAGGAAAATGAAACGAGGCCCGTAATCAGATCACAAAAAGGAAGTACTACGTCGAGGAGATGCATAAAAGAAAGAGTAGAAACGACAAGTGATAAGAACGCAGAACTGAATGCTATTTATAGCACTAATTTGCATAATTGAGGGTGAATGTAGGAAGTACTACATTAGGCAAGGTGGAAGAAAATGTTAAGGAACGCCAATTCGACAGAATACACATTCTGCTGTCAATGCTCCGGGATAACCCTTCAGTCGCGCATCATAATGGACAGTCCATAAATGTGTCAAATGCACATAATTTTATTCCAATGTGGCGCTCACTCTCTTGAAAGAAAACCGAAGTCGTACGAGTAAAATGATGATTTGTGATTGCTCATAGTATTGCCAGTACTCAAAGTTACGGCGTAAATAACTATGGATTAAGCGTACAGTCCTCTACGTCGTTTTTTTTTTTCTTAATATACAAAATTGAATTCCAGGCTCAAAGCACACAAACATGTTAATTATTGGTTGCAATCATTACGAGAAAGAAAACCAATTATTATTTCTCCAATGCTAGCAGAACGCCGCACGTCGAACACTGCGTCAAACTTAACAGGGCCTTCGACAAAGTGGAGGTGGATAGCGATGCTCAACGCAATAAAATTAAATGGGGTCATAATGAGCATGCAGTAATTTAACTTAAACTGCCACGGCTTAATGTCCTAGGTTTTCGTTTTGCCATGACTGGACAGAAACGGCAAGAACAAGCAGCGCACACAAATGTGTACACTGTGAATGAAGGGTATAAACGAGCATACATGACAGTAATGTCAGGAGACTTTAGTACTATGTTGGATGAGATTGGGTCAAACGAAAATGTGAAAACGCAGGGCGGAAAAGGGCGAGCCCCACCTCGCAGCTGCAGTTTGTCTCTCGGATAAACTAGAGCGACACGCGGACACCGCAATCGAAATCTTTAGTCACCTACGCCGGCAAAGGAGGCTAAATAAGGCCTTATGGATCAGAAATCACTGGTTTCTTTGAACATGACATCCATCCGTTCCAGAGTTGAAATGTTGACAGTACACGCGAATTAGATTTGTTCTGCGTCCAAGGAACAGACTAAACGAATCTAGGTTAGCCAAATATTGAAATAAAAGAAATGGTTTTTTCATAATGCGGTCGAATTTTTTTTAAAGGTCTTGAGCGATGACCAATAATCGATTTCGGTTTTACAGCCCAGCAGAAAAAGGTGTTACTATATGGCACATTTTTTGTCAACACATGCCACTTTTGGATTTACGGAAGTATAGGGAGACGAGCAGAAACGGCTAATTCCCTGCTACAACACGATCGAACTCAAACCGACGACCTAAGAGAAATTGCTTTAAGTTAAATCGCCGCTGAACGTCAAAGAAGAAGGAAATACCTGAAGGCACAGATTTCAATCCTCGACGAAGTACTACGTCGACGTCGTATCGTTCACGAAGTCTAGTACCACGGTGCACACACAACTGCCACTATACGGCGACGGGCTCCCTCCGACAAAAACGCCGCTGTACACGTACGGCTGGCTAACCGAACGCAAAGCCGCGCGAGAGTCTTGGTCGTCGTCGTAGTCGTCGAAGGCAACGAGATCGAGGTGGCGGGAAAGGAAAGAGCCGTCGGCTAGACGAGTTGGCGAAGAAGCAAACACAAGAGAAGACTATACGACCAAGTCGCTCCGATGATCAAAGCCGATACAGAGACGAAAAAAAGGGGCGACTGAAGCGCGAGCGCCGTCGCCGTTTCGAGCGCCCGCGTTTAGCGGGGGAAGCGCAGATACGTTGCGTAGATCGAGGTGGAGGAGGATGGCGGAGCTAAGTGAACCCGGGCAAGGCAAATAATGGAGTGTACGCAGTCCCGACGAAGCAGCCGAGAGGATGAAAGGATAATACGGATGGCAAGGGGGCTGTCTCGCGAATTGGGGGGTGCCCTGCCTAATAAACCAAACACGAATGTCGGCGAGGAAGCTGCTTATAAGAGAGCGGAGAAGTCGCGGAACGAGTTAAGAAGCTTAGAAGGGAGGACCGCGGTAACGGGGGTGTAGGTTTCGAGTTTCCCGCCCGGTTCTCTGGACGAAGTTTGCTGAGCACACGGCGACATCGTTTCCCTACTCGTGTTTCTGTCTCGTTTGGAAATACGATAAAAAGTGACTGGCCGAGGGGCAGCCGGTGGTCTTCTTCCTCGACATCGTCTTCGTCTCTCTCTCACTCTTTTCGTTCCGAGCTGTGGCAGTCAGGAAAGCGATAGACATCGACTTTTGCTTTCCAAAGCTCTCGTGCAGGTTTTTTTACGAGGTACTGCTACGAAATAAAGAAGGCCTCCGGCCTATAGATGCAGAAAGTGAGTCCGCGGCGTGACAGCCCTAAGGCTTCGGTGTACACCTAAGAACCTTTAAGGAAGAAACTGCGTTGTGTTGTGTATATAGAGTACTAAAGGCGGTGCGAGACACGTGCTGTCGAATTCAGGTATTACGAGTTCCTGCATTCATGGTTGGACATTGTAAAAGAAGCGTGAAAAAGGTCGCAGACACAGAGGCAGTGGAAAGGGCAACACAAGCTCTGCGAAAAAACTTGATTAAAACACTGAAACGAGCGCGACGAACGCTAAATTGCGTGCATACGCAAGAAAAGTAGGACGAGTTGGGAGGTATTCGTGGCTGAAGTGGTAGACGCCGCGCGATAAAAAAAAAACTTTCGGTAAGCGTAAAACTTGCCGTAGCGCAAATGTAAGCCACAGTGATCAAAACTTAACGAAAATTCATCGTGCTTAAGCGTACTTGCTTCGTTCAAATTCCTCGCTGAATAAACTTGAAGGGTGGTTTATAAATTATCAGTATTTTTTCGAGCCGACGCAGCTAACTGAGCAAGAAGTACATCCGAGAAACACGCATCAAGAACTCGTGATTTGAAAGAGTGATTCCATAGGACGGAGTCTTAATACAACCCAGAACAGCACACAGAACGAAGAAACAACATGCGAAACAGGTTGAAAAAGCTCGTACGTGAGGAGGAGCATTAACTAGGTTTCTTCTGAAGCAAAAGACCCCTCCCCCTCGGGCCTTTATTTAGAATACGAACGCAAGGAGATAATAAAGATATTTTCCGCGTTTACTTCGTTGCCGAGCTCGGCTGCGGCTGGACGAAGAAATACACGACGTCTCACAAAAGTAGGAACGCATCGCGAACATATGACTTCCTCCTGTAAGCGAAAAAAAAAAAACGTTGCGCCGGACCAATTTGCTGTTCACAAAACAGACACGCCAGAAAGCTTCCGGCCTTTTCTCGCAGGAATAACTAATGAAGTCAAAAGTAATCTCGAAACGTTCACTATAAGGTGTCTCTCGTAGCCCGAGTGTTGCTTAAAACCACACGCTGCCTTTCACTTCTATATAGCTTATTATTTCTATATACACTTCAATTAAAAAAAAAAAAACTCCAAATATCCCCTATGCTTTCCTTGGGTTGACTCATGTGGTTGTGATTGATTAACCAAAATCGTGGGCCCCTTCTTCTCGTTCATGATTCAATCAACCATAGAACTATATATATATATATATATATATATATATATATATATATATATATATATCGATCAAGAAAGACAATGGCAAGCCTGAGTCGTGCGGCAAAACGATAAGCCCACCGATTGCCACCGATTGTTAACAGTTCCCCTCCTGACCTAAACACAAATTTATAACCCGATTTCGCCTTATACTACGAGTAAATTATAAATATTTGTGCTTGAGGTATGATACGCGTTTATTTTATTTGAAAACGCAGTATAAGGGGCGTCTCACTACATTGAGCAAACTACTTGAAAACACACTTTTTCTTTCTTTCTTTTTGCATAGTAGTTGGACCAGGACACGGGGTGGGAAGTTGCAGGCTCACTGCTGCGAAGGCGCGTACAAAGCCATCTCTAAACATGAGGGCGGCGATACAGTAGCGACAAGAATAAGATCTTGGAATTCGGACGGCTTTCCAAGGCCCTGTGGCTACAATTTATAGCCTAGGCTTCTAAGACAACAAAACGACGTGTGTGGCGGAGATTGTACCAGAAAATGTCTAACGGTCAGTTATCATGAGAAAATAAAAGGTCTGACGCTTTGAAACCCTTATGAGTCCCTGCGTTGCATGAGGCGGCCAAGACGATGCAAACTTCCGAAACGTCAAACCTGTCCTGACCTCTTTACAGAAGAAGACATCATTGCAGCGCGCTCTGTTAATAGTAATTAAACCTCACTTTCTCAAGTTGACAATTGTGAGTGCGCACTCATCAACACTATTTATTGTTCTGTTCATTCATACTGTGGTTGGTGAATCATAGCCTCAGTTGCTTTTGCGTCATTATAAACTAACTAACTAACTAACTAACTAACTAACTAACTAACTAACTAACTAACTGACTGACTGACTGACTGACTGACTGACTGACTGACTCACTCACTCACTCACTCACTCACTCAATCATTAAGCAACTCACTCACTCACTCACTCACTCACTCACTCACTCACTCACTCACTCACTCACTCACTCACTCACTCACTCACTCACTCACGAACGAACGAACGAACGAACGAACTAACTACCATTCACATGGATAAGGTGCGTTGCATGCACAATACGTTCTAACCATTGAATGCAGCCGTACAGATATACGTATATGCTACTGCTGTACGTGTGCCTACGGTTGAATCACTTTTTTTTCTTAGCGACCTCCGCTGTGTTTCAGTGACCGCGGTGAAGTAGCGGGATAAATTGCCCACCGCATTTCAGTGGGGGCGAAATGCAAAACCTTTGGGCACTCGATAGAGAACCACAGGTGGTCGAAATATAACCCGCAGCCCCACAGTATACGCCGTACCTTATAACCAACTTTGCACCTTCGTAACGTTAAACCCATCAATTTAATTTCACTTGACGGATTTCAGTCTTATGCTTGACTACAGAGATCGTCCTCTCGTGATCAGCGTTCTGGTTCCTGTGCCAACACAGTGACTGCATGCCTCAGACACGCAAGCATAAAGCAAAGCCAAAACATGGCTCGCATCTTCTCCCGTGACATATCATACATAATGAACGAAGTTGCCAACCACAGGGGTTCCGTCTAAACAAGCCACGCCGTATCTTTATTACCCTGTCTTCTCTCTCTCTCTGCTCTTATACAAAACACCCATTTCAGTATCATCACTGCAGGCACGTCTCATGAATCGCGTGGTGTGACCCTGTCCGATGTCCGAATAGGAAGACATGCTACGACCCCTCACCAATTACCATAATGGCAGTCTTCGGCAGGTCACTTCGTTGACCTTCACGAAACAAAGAAAAAAAGAAGTTCCGTTGCGGCTTTTCAATTGGTAACAAAGGCCTGACCTTGCGAACGGCGGCTTGTAGCGTCGTATACTGACACTTACAGTGAAGCCGTACGGCACAGTCTAGAAGCTTTCTCCCATCACCAAAGAGAAAAGTAACCCAAGAAACCCGAGACTCTTGCCGTCTTCACAAGAGGCGGCGCCAATTACCGGACCGTGGGACCTACCTCTCCTTTCGCTACCCGTGTCTAATTGCGCTTGACTATAAAGCGCTAACCAGACGTACGCGCCGGCGTCAGCGTCAGCTCGCGCCTGATTGCGGGAAAAGTGGCTCTTATTTCTGGACAGAAGGCTCCTGGAGCCTAACGAGTTCGTACAATAATGTTTCTTCCTCTCTCGCCGGCCGACGCGTCTCGTGATGGGAGACGCGCAGAGGCGCCCGGGTCTGTCCCTGCCAGATATCAGCGTATACGCGACTGGATGGTTGAGAAAGGCGATGGCAAGTTGTGTGCCCACTTCAACAACTCATCTACACTGGCCCTTGAACAAAAGGGGGCTCCCTGGAAGTTTCCAGAATCTCACTCTATCCACAATGGCTGGCGGGCCATTTTCACTTTTTCTACTTGAATTCACCTGTCCGCAGACTTCTACCTGTAATTCACCTGTCTGCAGAATTCTTCCGCTTCGGTTCTTTCTTACAACAGCCACAAAAATAGTCGCTTTTTCCGCAATCGAACGCGAACTGACACCGACGAGGGCGCGTATACGTGTGGTTAGCGCTTTACATAACCAATACCGAACCAATACCGGGCTAATCGCAACCCGAGTGGTGACAGAGGCACGCTGTGCAATTAAGAGGTGCATAGGCGAGGTAACAACACTGACTCTAAGCTGAAAAAAATATTTCATCGTAAACGGCCAGCCAAGAGCGCAGGCAATCGAAGACCTTAAGGTGCGTTCCTATAGTTACACAGGCGATGTCTTTTCCCTGCGCTCGATGGTGACTGCAATGCGGACGCACGCGAAACAAAAAGTGTGCATTTTTTAAATGTGAAATCCTTACACGTTTCATCGTTCGGTCGACCTTCAAAATCCTTGAGCGAAAACGCGTCGACGACACGAAAGCTACAAAAGCTATAATCATTAATGGCTCATACCCCCGTAAGCAAGCAAGATGGATGATAAAGGTGGATGATAAAGCGAATTAAGATCGATGATAAAGTGAATTAATTGGATGGCTCAGGCGAGTTAAAGGCAATATAATTAAGATTTATGACTAAGTGATTAAAGAGGATGACTAAGCAAATTAGACTAATCGAGTTGGGAGGATGACTCAGCGAATTAAGAGGGATGCTTAAGCGAAGTAGACTAAGCGAATTAAGAGGATGATCAAGCGAATTAAGAGAGACGACTAAGCGAAGTAGTCTAAGCGAGCTAAGGGGGATGTGTACGTCTTGCGTCCGTCTTTAATGCATCGGCACTTCGACTTTCGCCTTCAAGTAGTTTTAGGGATAACATAGGAGACCCTGTCAATTTTTTGTCGAACGTCTCCTACCAAGAGGCACTTGTGCTTTGACAGGCGCCTTCGCAGGAGGGAGTTCTTGACATCAATTCTGACCGAGTGCGGCTTTTTTAGCGTGCATCTTAAATATGCGTAGGATACAAGTATACGAATGCTTTTATCAAACTCGCAACTCCGGGTTAAGCAGCAGAGTGACATAACCTATGAACCACTGCCGCGAGGGTTGGAGGCGAGCAGTAACAAACCAACAGCAACAAACAACAACTAACAAAAATCTCTTTAAACACGCACACACACAAAAAAAAACATTTTCCGGAAGGCAGTGACCGAAGATACGGTCCGCAGTTTTGACCGACCCTCAACAACATCACAGTATGGATGGCAAGGCGCGTGCGTCAAGCCCTTCTATAGGAACAAAACCAACACACCGGCACGCGTAGGTATAAAGTGCGTATAGGTGTAAGTGTGTGGTGTGCCTGTTTCATATCGCAGCTATGGAACGCAGAGGCGTCTCTCTGAGCCGTCTTGGTAAAAGGCAGGCTAGTGGAAGAAGTGAGCTGGAAGGGCCCCCGGGTGTTCCACGCTACATTTGTGCTTCCTGTACCGTGAAATTGCCTCGGACACGCCAGGGCAGCCGCGCTGCTATCAAGAGCTATCTTACTGACACAACCGCGCGGAGGAGGACGCAAAATAAAATAATTACAGCTACGCGCAACGGAAAGCTTCCTTTTAAGGCTTCCAAATCAACTGGAGCACTAAAGCGGCCACTCAGCGTCAGTGCGCGGCCGTGACAGCTTCGAGTGTGATGGCAATTCATTGTCACTTCACCGGGAGTAACGCTGCGGGCGATGCCATAGTCGCTATAGAGAAGTGCGCGATCATTCCGCGCTGCTGAGCGCGAAATGCTTGCCGGACATCATCAAGCATAGATTCACAGTTTAGTTCTCGAGAATCCCCGTTCCTTCCGCGCCCCAGTTACATCGAACAAGGCTACACGGTTCCGCCGATACCCGCGCGCAAAACGCAACAAAAAGCATATTTATAGCAAGAGAACTGAGCTCGAACCAGCGTTCTCGCGACTCTGCAGGTACGATGTCAGGTACTTGCATCAGCTGGGAGGAAAAATAAAACGGCGCAAAACGGACGCGGACACAGAAACGCACACCACGGGACGGGCGTCGTATATCTCGGTATGTGTTTCTCGGTCGATGGTGGTCTGTTTGGCGCCGTTTATTTATCCTGAAATATGACAACACCAACTTGCTCAAACCAATGTTCTGCTTGAGCTTGTATTAATTAGTTGGTGCCTGGGAAGCGCACGAAGTGCGTGCGTCTGTAAACGAATTGGCTGTTGCAGGAGGTACGTCACGAGGCTCTAATACTGTGCGCATATATGGTTAATGAGAAACTAACTTCTATATGCTTCCTACACCGATTGCGTGCAGGGAAGTGAATGCTAGGGCTTGCATCAGCGAATCAGAATATATGTAACGAGATCTGGCTGCGCGTTCAAGAGAAGGGAGGATGGCGGAAGGCGATAAAAGGCAAACAATGGAGCAGCCAGTCTTCTGGTTCTCGTTTCGGATAGGCTTACGCAAGCGAATACTTTTATTCAAAGTTGGTGATGTTGAGCATGCATTACAGCCACTTCTCATCAAGAACTGTTGAGCCAGAGAAATATTCTGAATGTATAACACGCGGGCGTCTAGAAGCCTGTATTTACGATGATGATGATGATCATGATGTTTATTGTTATCCATTTTGGAACAGAGCGGAAAAAAAATAGACACCTAGACTTCTCAAGCTAATCAGGTTTTACTACATCTATCGATGTCAAGCATTTTGCTGATCTGTTCTTGACCTTTTCTTTCTTCATTTAAATCTCAACTTCTTCAGAGAGAAAGCACTTTATTGAAAAGCCGAGTGGTTAGCCAGCGTACGTTCGCCTACACACTACTCTGCAGGAGATGGGACGAAGGGGCTGAAATGCCTTAGTAGAAGGCGGGCAGAAAAACAGAAAAAGAAAAAGGTACAGGTCTAGTGATTTTATCGGCACCAGAGTAAGTCTTCTAGGCGATGTGGGTAGGTAAACTCGGTAAAACTAGACGGTTAATGAAAAAAAAAGAAGACATTGTTTATGAGAAAGAGGGAGTGAGAGATACAAGCTTTAATGATAATTGATGAGTTGATGTCGGTAGGCAATAGTTTAGATAGCAAATATATAAACAGAAGTTCAGGGCTTGAGGCTGTTTTTCTTTTGGGCGGGACCAGAGATCCAGCATCAGTGTAAAAGGCAATGGGCCTTGGTCGAGCTTTTACATGTTAATTTTATATCCATGTCGCCTTGTCTCTGCTTCCTACATAAAACCTGCACACATAATGTAGGCCCAAGGGCATCTCTAAAGCACACCAACCTGCTAATGAAATGATGAATTATATTGTAACAGATTCCTTGATTCGCATTATTTCTCTTGATTTAGTGATTTGTTACGTGCCACCGGGAGTGTGACCATTCTTGGCCAATCCTTCAGAACGGGAATGTCCCGCTGTGACAAAAGAGGTACATATTCCCCAAATGCTCATCACTAAAACGTACGCATCGCCGCTAGCTGTAAGGCATTTAATTAACGGCTTTACTTAAGTTTCGATTCGCATACATTCTAACATGTGCGTGGAATATGCATGAGTTTGTTTTCCACCAATACCTTGAACTTCCCTTGCTCAGTTTGGCGACTGACCAGTTAAAGCTTCAATCCGCTTTCAATCCCAGCACTTCTGGAAGGTGGACGTACGTTTTGTACGGGTCTAGCTGCAATTTTTGCAGCGCCACCATCATCCGCGCTTTTCAAAGACGAAATCGCTGGCGCGCAGCCAATCGGCTATCGACAACATAACCACGAAATGCGCGACGGGGTGAAAGTTGCAGTGATCTAAACGCGTCTAGACGCGTCACCTAGTAGTGTATGCGTAAACGTGGCGTGCTGGTTCTTCTTACCAGTTCGAGACGAGGGCAGTCAAATATATTTAGAAGCTGCTTATAAGCGTTCCATACAGCCCGTCGGCGCGCGAGGGACTTCGACAAATGGAGCCCGGGTCATGAACATCGCGGAAAACCACATAGCGAGATCGAGCATGCGTGCTGGCATATGACTCACTTGTGTTCAGGCGCGTGCGCTTCGCCGTACACACGTATATATACGCGACGTAATCCGCTTTCAGGTTTGGCCAGCTGACGGTGTGGTGTGGTATGTAGGAAATGTAGGCTCTGTCTGCTTATAGCGCTTTAACGCTCAGGGGTTCGAGACCTTCGTGGGGAACAGCCGCGCCGCTTCGTTGCGCATGCGTCCTGAAAGCCCGCGACCGCTTCGAACGCACGCAGCAGCGCGGGTCACGAAGCGACGTCCCGACAGGTGTCGGCGTGTAAGAATAATGACGGCAGGAGATGCGCGCGCCGACACGACGAACCACGGAGGGGAGGGGGGTTGCGACCTCCGACCCTCGAGTCGTCCTGTCGTGTCTCACACTGGTGCGGAACAGGAAGGGAGAGCGCTGGGAACACTGCGGTCTTCGCTGCGGGCGAAGTGAAACATCGCCGTTTGTTCTTTTGTTCTATTGCGCTAAACGAGAAAGGGGGACCCGTGTATAACGCTGTGTTACGAGACGTCGGGCTCGGTGTTAGGTGATCGATGAACTATACGAACGCTCCGCGAAGAGACACGAGATGAAGTGATTTGGCAGCCCAATTATCATCAGCTTCGGTATATATTTCACAGGCCTTCAATCATCTCATGTCGTTATGAAACTCTCTCATAAGCATCGTCAGCCACGAACAACCTCGAAGATGGTCAATATTCAGTGACTCGAAAGCAGCACTGCAGTCTGGCGCGGACCACACGAACAAGTGGTATTCGAGATAAGAGAACTAACCCATATCTTGACTGAGAAAAGACACCGCGTGACATTTCAGTGGCTTTCAAATCACTGCGGCGTCATAGGTAACGAACACGCCGATAACGCAGCTCGGTTGGCTCTTCAAGGTGACGTAGAGGAGTCGATACCGTTATCAAGGACATATACCGCTAGAAAACTTCCAATGCTCACCCGGGATATCACGTTCTCCATCTGGAACGCACGTAATCTTCAAAGCAACCGGTTGCACCACACAGACTCCTCTCTCCGCCTTCGCATCCCAGCTGGACTCTGCCGACGCGAAGCTACCCTGCCTTGTCGAATATGGCTAGGAAGGGCCTTTACGAAGTCTTCTGCATTCTGAATCGATGGGCCGACGACGCCTTGTGTGATGACTCTGGTATAGGGAGGAGACTCTTCAACACGTCCTCTGTGACTGTCCTCGTTAGAATTTACAAAGACGATCGCTCGCAATCGCGATAGCACGCTTTCACCAAAGGCCTTTAACTGAGGAAACACTTTTCAGAATGCCGACATCACAAGCCATCGCAGCGGGGGGCGACGAGGGCACTGTTGCAGTTTTTATGGACAACAGAATTGGACAAGCGGCTGTAGCCTGAACTGATGTTTGTAGCCCTACAAGCTCTGAACACTGCGGTGTTCAAGTGAAACATCACCGTTAGTTCTTTGTTCTATTGTGTTAGAAGACAGGTCTAGACATCACCGAACTGGTGCTGCGTGGTGATAGTATGCGGTGACAGTGACCGACTGTGATTGTGTATTTGTGGTCCCTTTCTTCCTCGCTCGCTACTTTCCTGTCACTTTACCTTCCCCTCCCTTCTCTCCCAAGCGTAGGGTAGCAAACCGGATCTTCCTCTCTGGGGAACCTCCCTGCCTTTCCCCTTTCTTTTGTCTCTCTCTCTCTCTCTCCCATGAGCCTCAAGTTTCAAAATGCGGACACAGGGACTGGCGAACAACCTGTGGGACTGCTGAGTGTGACGTGATCCATGGCCAACAACACTAACTATAAAGCGCCACTTTCTTAGCACGAAAGCAAAGTAAGATCTCGGCACGCACTATATATAGCTGCAAGCAAAGCCAAGAAAGCTGCATCGGCGGGTTTTTCTTTTGCAGTCACATCAGCCATTTTAGCACTCTTTAGCGTACGATGGACCATGACGAGTTTCATACGCGAACCGTAAAACGCTACTTTTGAGCACGAACGCAAAGTAAGATTTCGGCACACACTTTCTTGCAAGCAAAGCCAAGAAACTGCATTTCAATCGCCGAATTTCTTGTTTCACATCAGTCACATCAGCCATTTTCAGCCTCATTCACATATGATCGATCTTGACTAGTTTCACCTTGTTGCTCAATGCTGCTGCGCCAGTCAATTACCTCCCCCGCCCCCTTCCGTAACGGGACACGAGCGTGCCTAAAAAATTAAAGCAGAGCTTCCGTACGATTGAAGATAACTATGCACACATGCAATATGCGTATATATATTGTGCACTGTAGCACTTCACCGCGCACAGGCACCCGGCAAAGGCCGTTAGAGAGTCTCTAATCGATGTTTTCGTTTATTAGACCACCGTCGGAAAAGCCCATACGTTTTCCAGATGCCGGAACTTATGACAAATCGCTCTATAGTATCAGAGCGACCGCTTCCAGCACAGCTATATCTGTATAGCAATGCACCGTTCGCGAGCGCCCTATATTCCCGACAGAGTTGATCGATTATCGTCGCCGAAGCAACGCTGTAGCTCACACGCTTGGTCAAGCGAGAGTGTGATAGCATCATTAAGAGGACGTGCCGAAGATGAAGTCATTGTCCGCAGCGGTGTTTTTTTTTTTCGTTCCCGTAGTATATATAACGACCCGTCTGAGGTGCCACCAGCAGTTTCAACAAGTCGCCCTTTTTACGGGACCTATAATGCCGAGCACTTTGGGAACAATATAAGGCGCTGTATCGTCGTCCAACCCTCTGAACCAGTTTTCGTCGCCTACGTGGTTCAGTACGTGAGCCGAAACTTCGCGACTCGGCCCCTCGAAAGAAAGAGAAGTAGAAAAGAAACGTTAAAGGAAGGAAGAAATAAAGGTATTCCTCAGTGAATGATGCCGCCATTCTATTCCCGAAGCACCGACTCCTGTCTAACGTACTGGCGTTATCTAAGAGGTGCGCTTTCGGGGAGAGAGAGAGAAAGAGAGAGGATGGAAAAACGACTTGGCCACAAAGAATCAAGAAAGCAAAGAGGGGAAACCAAGTGAACAACCTTCTCGGTAGGACTGACTCCCTCTCGTCGCGTCTATGGATAACCGCTACGGCGACGTAATCTCTCGAGGCCCGCTTGTTGTTGCTGTTGCTGTGGTTGCTACCTTTCCCGCGATGTCCCAGTTACGCCGGGCGCTTATAGGAGTCTCCGCTCCACTGTAGCGCGCCAGTCGACGTGTTTTAAGCAAAGGCGTTCGTGCAGATCTCTGAACGCAACAAACAACCTCGCTTATTTCACGAGGCGGATACGCGTTGTACCTGCAGTTCTAGGCTGGTGGTTTCGCTTCCAAAATCTTTTTTTTTTCTTTATTCGTCCTGGTGTGTGTGTGTGTTCGCTATTCCTGGTTCCTAGTGCTCGTAGTGTGAGGACGGCGGAGCACGCGTTTCGACGTGGGGGTGCCGAACAAGGACGGGCCGTTTCAAAATAAGGCGCGATCGAACCAATCTGTGCCGCTGATCGAAAGCCGGCGATGATGGAGAGCCAAATCATTGATTTTGAGCTGGCACACACTTTAGTTGATGCCCTCGTTTCCTTGGAGTAAATAGAGAAATATATAAGTGGCATCGCTCACAGGCCTATATCTCTGCTTTTGCCGAGACCTATAGGGCTCGATAAGGCTTTAGTGTGTCTGTTTGAGTACATGCAATTCGTGTGTTTGTATGATAACTGTGAATATCGTAGTTCTTGCACAGCACCTACAGATTAGCGTGTCGGAACACCAGACAAGATGGCCCTCGTTGATTTCCGCATCCCTCTTATATATATATATATATATATATATATATATATATATATATATATATATATATCTGTTGCAGAAGAGACAACTGATCAGAAAAGAAAATATGAATGTCAATCGTTGCACAGAAATATCAAGCGTCACTTGCAAATGTCAACGGTGCTATCTTTGCGCCTGCGATAACTATGTCATGCTGAAGAAAAAGAAGCAACAGACGGGTGCAATGAAACACGTCTACGCAAAAACCACTCTATACTTGATGCGTCAATCAACGGATGATTTCGACGAAGTACTATGGGTACCTTTGACAAAGGGTTCACAGGAACGCGGTAACTTTGAGTGAGTAAGAATGGTCAAACAATGGTAGCCTTAGCCTGGAGCCAAGGTTTCGACAAAGGGAGTAGTTAACAAAGGGGACGTCGACAAGGCACTGACGAAGACAAGAGCCTTAGCGGTAACATTGCCTCTGCAGCTTGAAGCTTTCCTTGTTCGTTTACTAGCTGTTAATCAGTGCTAACTACAAGGTGATAGCAAAGCCGTTCTAGTGAACATCACGTTGATGATACAAGATTACATCGCTCAAGCTTCACCGATGATAGGCGACACCCAACAACTGGGCACAACGTTTCAACCGGACGACATGGTGAGAGAATAAACATCTTTGTTATGTATATGCAGCTTTGGAGAGGCGTCCTTATTCCAGAATGCCTTGAGCTCGGGCCGCGTCCTGGGCCCTCGCAATCAGCCGTGACGCAATCGTACGAAAATCACACGACAGCAAAGGACACCTCGATGTTCCGAAAAGGCTAAGGAACGCGAAAGACATTATTAAAGCGTTACCTAATGGCGGTAAGCTAAATAAGAAAAAGAAACGAAAGATAACGATCTTTCGAGCCGTGATTGTAATTGTAGACCTCAGCAGGTTACGATGAAAGTACACACGGTGATGCTTCGCGTGCAAGGCGCTGTAGACAACGAAGACTGATTACAAGAACGTCGAACAAGGAATTTCCCCTTACAGGGAAAAGAAGCCACAGCTTCGCGAACGTCGAGTAACAAGGTCGGGTACAAGGCAGCAAGGTCTCGAAGAAGGTATATGGCGCGAAAGTGTATAGCAAAAGGGAAAGTATATAAGGTCGTGGCCCGCCGAACAGCGGGCCGCTCCGCCGAGATTCGATCGATTGGTTGATGCCTCCCGCGCATTAACGGTCGAACCAACGAATGCAGTACGTGACGCTCTGAGAACGAGGAAAGTTGAAGCGCTGCCCGACGCCAGCAGTTTCAATGCGTAGTGAGAAAGAAACAACGATAGCGAAAAGGCCTCCTTGACGTCGGTATACGCCCGAGTGAAAGCCAAGGCCCCAGAAAATGCGGTCATCGAAGTGGATACCTTGGTCTAGACGAAGACACAGCTTCGTACAGTGCGGTACACTGTTAAAAGAAACACTCTAAAGCGGTGCTCCTTTCTATGCTGGATATATATATAGGCAAGTTCCGGCTGAATCTACATGGCAATGCACTGCAAAGGGGGCTAGAAAGGTGCCAGTGCAACCAATCACGCCACCTGCTGCAAAGCCGGGCGATTGTACGATTTCCGAACAATTCATATGTGAATGTAGAGCGCGTGTGAATTATTTGGAAATCGTAGAGTCGCCCAGCCTTGCAGCAGGTGGCGTGATTGGTGGCACTGGCACCTTTATACCCACCTTTACAGTGCATTGACATGTAGATTCAGCCTGAATCAACGTTGACAACATTGTACAGCACTGCACAGGCTCATTTTTACTTTATATGCTTGCCAATGGGTTCTGACGCGTTAGCATACTACAACGTGGGCCTTGTTTTTAGAACTGTGCAAGACGCTGCAGAACCGGCTCCGGCAACTATACCTCTTTAAATTGTAAGAAGAGGTGACATCGATACGTTTGGTTTATCGAGCAAACTGGGCCAGTGAAAGTGACCCAATTTGACTTGCTCTGTAACGATCGCAGCGCTCGGTCGATATAGTGAGCTTTTTTGGGGTCCCGCGTTGAGAAACGTGTATTTGATATGCATGGTGCATGCCGATGAGCCAGCAACAACCAAATACGTCTATAGTTAAGGCAGGTGTATTTTTACCCCATGCGTGATAAAGGACGGTTTTCCTGTCCCTGATCTCGTGCGTTCAAAGCCAGGCAACGAAGGCGCGCAGATATAAGGGCGCGAAGGTAAGTATGCAAATAAGCCTGCATGCAAAGTACATTCGTTATCGTTACCGTAAGAAAACCAAGTCTGATGGGAGGCTCGAAGAAACAGTGTGACAGTTCGTTCACGATAACATTTTGTAGTGATGCCTTTATAACATACAGTTGCAGAGCCTTGGCTGCAACTTGTGCAGCAGTCCAACGCTACGTGTCCTTGAGCCCCGTTACTCATACGCATATCTATATATATCTATATATATATCATATATATAATATATATAATATATCTATATTTTACCGGGGCTCTTTCTGTCTACCCCACGCAACGACCCTCCCACACCTTTCGTGACTTAACGTACGCTGCGACCTGAAGACTACTGCAGCCGTTCATTACCCTTGTTTGTAACGCGATGCGATGTTCGAGCAGGACAAACTAATCAATGCCATTGCCGGATGAAGCAGCAGGTTTGAGTTTTTAATGCAATTGGTAATCTTTGGGACCTGAACGCACTTTTGGGCGACTATCTGTCTTTCTCTCTAACCGTTTTCCCGCCAAGTTGGGTCACTGGGAAGTCCGCGCATGGTCTAATGGGTACAGCAGCGGGCTGCTATGCTGAGGCAACGGGGTTCGAAACCAACTGTCGGACCAACTTGAGTCACTGCGTATGTGCCGCTCTTCAATGACAAAAATATAATGAAACATTTCTCCGGAGCTCGGCGGATTACTAAGCCGCATCATATATACTTACATAACCTTGTCTGGATGCCCATTTACACACGCGCCATGCGCGGACTTCGCGGCGGCGGCGCTAGAAGGCGCAGCGTGTTAAAGTGGAAGCGCAAGAGAGGAACCCGGTGGCAGCATACACGCCTCATACGTAACACGTCTCTCCGGTGGCAATACGGTGCGTTGCTTCGATGCTAATCGCATTAACGTCGACATTCATTGTGAGATGGCGCGTTCTGCCGTAATATTTTTTTTGTGAACACAACGCGCCTCTGATGAGTACTACCTCGAAGATGATTGAGTGACTGATCAGCGCTTCATTTAGTGAGGTCGGCTTCAAGGTCACGTTGACAAAGTAAGAAAGGGAGCTCTCAGAGCTTCCTTAGTAGCTTCGTTTAAACAAGGACGGATCTGTCGAATTATAGAAACATACTTCATACATTTTCCACGACCGTATTTCGCCTGGAAAACGCACATCAAGAGGTAACTACCTTCACCAGTTACGCGCCCCACAAGTACATGCCTAGTATTGCTCTTTTTTTCTTTGTTCTATATGAACTATTTAAGCGCATCTACGAAATGTGCTTTGTTGCCGGGACGGTTTTTCTTTTTCCAGATCACCTCATGATACCATCCATTGATCAATGGACAATATATTACTGGTGGAGAAGCCGGCGACACAATAGTTGGCAATGTTCCTCCAAACAAGTCGTTCACTCATGACAGCTAACTGTGCTAACCGTTTTCTTAGGTTTAATCCTTTCAGAAAGATAGTGGAATCCTCCTGCCGAGTTTCTTTTAAACGACTGTACAGTGTGACCACAATTTGTTTGCCCATAACACTCCTCATCTATGGTGTGTGGTTGTTCTATAGCTCTTGCTAGACTGCAAGCAATTGGTGAGATGACGTTTCCTTGCCTCTCGGAGAAGGAAGCGTCGCGCTACGAGACGTTCTTCCGCTCGCCGGTATAATAGACTGCAGCTGAGTGGGAAACAATCTTGCCCACTTTCACGAGCGAGTTCGCCGCCCACCAACTGTGTCCGATCGGCATATGTGACGCCTTGCAAGCGGTGCATGAGGGCTGCGCGCGATAAGCGTGGTCGCCGCACGAAATCCATCCCAGACACCCACGGCGCCTTATGCACGCTCGTTCCCGCCTGCGAAGGCGCCACGCACGACACGCCACGAGGCTGCTGCAGCTTCACGCCGTTCGTTTAATCGTTGACGAACAGACTACAACAACAACAACAACAACCCTGCTCGTCCGTACACCGTGGCTTCGTTGGCCGTATACACCACCTACACAACACAGATCGCTTCGGTGAGACCCACGTCACCGATACGCGCCGCGCTCACGGCAAAGTTAAAGCGAGAGCCGCACACGCGTGCGAGCAGCCACACGTGCACGCAGATGGACGAGAAGGTTCGACGACCGACCTTTCCTCCTCGTACTCGTCCTCGAACTCTCCTTCTTTCTCGTCTTCTTTTTTTGCTTGTAGTTGTTTCTGCCTCTCTCGCCTCTCAAGTGGGTGTCCGTGGTGGGTGTGTGCGTGTGTGAACGCGCGCGAGGTGTATTTGCCACGTTTGCGCGAGCCGCGGCGTCGGACCCCTCTCCCAAACCTCAGCCATTCCCTCCCGGCGATGGGTCAACCGGACAGTTCCGGTACAAGGGGGCCCGTTACTCGATAGGTGCGGCCTTCCCACGGCTAATGACATGCAAAACTGTTTCTTTCTTTCTTTCTTTCTTTCTTTCTTTCTTTCTTTCTTTCTTTCTTTCTTTCTTTTGTTGCGCTGTTTCGGCTCTCTGAATGGCTCGAAGGCCGAGAGAAGACCGCGGCAGTTGCGCGATCTCCTTGAACGGGACGAACTTTAGCTAGCCGAGGTTATAAGTGTGTCGGAAGGCGAGAACGCGACGCCGGGTCGTCTTGCGCCATCATTAGCGGAGCGCGCTCGCGATTTTCGTCCCAGGATTAACGACCTGGCATCGTGAATGGTCGCCGGGTGTCTATATCCTCTTTTGCTCGTATTTTTTCCTTCCTTTGTTTCTTAGGTAGGTGTGAATGTGACGGAAAAGAAGCCTAGCTGTGCTTCGGTCAAGTCTTAACAACAAAGGATAGGAGTATGAGTCTCTCGCTCGAGCGCAAAACGTTCAACAGGTCCATTGACCAAAGTATGGTGCGACGACGGTACAGTTCGGCACTCCAGGACTGTCTGCTTTCCTCTCCCCCAGTGTAGTGTAGCTAACCAGAAACCTCTCTCTCTCTCTCTCTCTCTCTCCCATCTCGTCTCTATCTCTCTTAACATCAAACGGAGTACTAGAAACTTCTTTTTACGAGAATCTAAACTTTTCTGCTTCATGACTTCATCATATTGGTTCGTGAGATAAATAGTTTCTTAGTTACAGCCCTATACACAAAGCCGCGACTAGAACGTAGGTTTGATTTTCAGTGATGCCGTTGTTATAGGAACTACTTGTTACAGCACGTACAATTTTCGACATAGTTAACCGGATACCTTATTTTTCCGAATGAAGATAACCTAATGTGGATATAGTCCCGAGCAGTCACGGACTGAGAAGAAAGCCAGACAACTCTTTAACTCAAAGCAAAAGACTATGAACTGGCGGATCTAATACCCCACGCGAAGTCTGCTAGTCATTATAAAAAGAATTTCAGACAATCCAACGAACTTTACATGACCCTGTTTAGCTATCACACGAACCATCACTGTGAAGCAAGCGTCGAACGCTATGCAAGAGGTATTTCTTTAATTACGCAACGGTCTTAACTGTAAAGGGTAATGACATATCGTACGTAACCGCTAATTGGAGGCGGTAACATCAGATATATATACCCCGCTTCCATCCACATACCCCCTCTTTCCTTCTCATTACGGCAATTACAGCGACTCAGCACGACCGAGTCTCGCAGTAAAGAACAAGTTTGAGAAATATAAGGCTAGAAGACACACAATCTAAGCAAACACGCGCCCGGCCGCTTGCCCGCTACGTTAACAGCTATGACGAAACGAAGTGGGGCTCGAAGTTGTGTGTCGCGCAGATCTCAAACTAATGAGAAACAAATACCCCCTGAAAAGAAAAAAAAGAAAGAAAAAAACGGATTAATTTTGCAAAGGCAGGACGGGGGTCGGTGGAAACTCGATGTGAGTGTGGACAGCGACACTTTCTTCGAAACAGTGTCGTGTGCAAAAGCATGAGATCTCTAATCAATTTCTCAACATGCCCGACAGCTACAAGGGGAAGGTATTGTTGCAGAAGTAAGACAGGCAAAGTACAGAAGACAGGACAGCACTGGCTATATACATAAGCACGTGCACAAGTCCATTTCAGATATAAGCCACAATGGCTTTAACAAGCATTGATCATTGGACTCGCCCAACATCACCGCTCTTTTCAGTGACCACTATACTTCACAGCACTGCAAATGTTCTTTGTCGCGTATGCTCTGGTGCTCTTACTGAAAAGACTTCTTATAAATAAGCCCCGACCTTCCCCTTGTTAAAGAAAAAAACAAAGAAGCAGACTTCAGCGATCCCATCGGTTCTGAACCAATTCATTGCGTCAGCAGAAGGCTCTCGCAGTAGACTAACGCCACCTTATGGACAACTACTACAACTGAGCGACGAACACAGAGCCGTCCTCGTCCGCCTCCTAAATATGCGTGCGGTCTCTTCACCCTCAGAGTCAGCGTGGCAGGCAAAAGGCAAGAGAAATCATCGAGAGAAAATGCAGGGAGGTCCACCAGACGCTGAGCGTCCGGTTCGCTACCCTACATTGGGAGTAAGGGAACAGAAAGAGGGAGAGAGGCAGCACTGCGCGCACAGAGCGCAGGACGCACAGCAGCACTACGACCGGTCACTGAGGTCGGCACTGTTCAAAAATTGTATAGAAGCGCACGACTCGCGTTCTGCGGCCATGGACGGAAATGTGGCCAGGGTCCAATAATTTTCATTCCGAAAAATGTACTACAGTCCAATTCTGCTTAGTGGCGGTCTGTACAGAAGAGATACGCGTGGACGGGAGTTCAAATCCCACTGGGCAAAATTTTGTCTTTCTTCGCCCTATGAAGCGTAGGATAAGCGTAAGACGACCACGTAACGGAATGAGAGGGTTGACCCATCAAACCCGGTTTCGAATTTTTTACCAGTTGTCTCAGTAAAAGAATCTTTCTTTTTTTAGCTAACAGGGCGCTTTACTTGAATGCCACCTTCGATTTTCCTGTTTAAATCAATGTTATTTGTTATTTAATAAATGGACACTGTTGAGAATGTAGAGAGGGAGAGAGATGAAAGCCAAAGAATGTAGGTGACACTAGAGCCGGCTATGGCGGTTCACAGTTGAAAAATCATAAATACCCATTTCCCCATAAATACGCACACACATGCCATAAACACACAAATACACGCGACACGCAGAAACCCTCTCACTATAGACAACCGCTGGAACGATTAGAATTAAATTTCCTGCATTTAAGAGAGAAAGCTGGATTCTTCCAACTACAACTTCCAACCTTTTGAATTAAGACCTCGTTGTTTTTTATAGAATGCACCGATAATCAGATTCCGTCGACGTGTATTGAAGGGCAAAGTTCATAAACTACATAGCAACTCTGCACCAAGAACAGATATCGCAGTTCTGTATAAGCTGAATCTGCAAGAGCATCTAGAGCGGACACACGTGATCTATGAGTTTACAGCTTACGTAGATTTGTTATCGTGTTCTTCAAGGTTTTGTAAATGTCCTATTCACAGATAAGTGGTATATTTCAGACTGGCGTATAACGAATTCGTTTTGTGCGCTTCAGATGTCTCAACGGGCGCATTTAACACAGCTGTGCTGTCGGTTTTTGTTACGGAGTTGTCGAGTTGTATACTTCATACTTCGGCTGTGTTTCTTAATTTAGTTTCCCGATTTTTCGCGTTTTGCCTCAAGAGTAATGAATGGCCTTAATCAACAATTTTCTCCCTGTTGTCGACGGCAGTTGCATTTAGATGGTGGGCAAATGCCAACACGCTCGTGTGCTCATATTGCGGTGCACGTTAAAGAACCCCTGGTGGTCAACATTTATCCGGAGCCGTATACACTACAGCGTACCTCATAATCCTCATCAAAAGGCAAAAACACAGACAGGAACGCGGAGGTCCGGGGAAGAAGCTTTTGCGTTTGAGCGACGCCGTACCTTCCGTGATGCAAGCAACGCGTAATACATAGACGGCCGAGTAGGCAAGATAAGGAAGACGATGGGGACACATTTCCGTACGTTCATTCCGCAAAGGCTGCGAGCTCAGCATCAATGGAGAAACGGGACGCGCGCGCTTTAAGAGGCGCGGCAAATGGGCTCCCGAGACAATCGCACACACAGAGAGAGAGAGAGAGACAGAGAGTTCGGGAAAGGAAAGCGTCACCTTTATTGGAGAAGACACACTGCGCGCGGATAGTGCAGGACCTGAGAGCTCGCGCGTGAGGAGCACTTCCGATGCGCGCGGCAGTTTTGTCCACCGAAGCGCCGCTCTTGCGCCTTTATAGTTCCCGGAATCAACGTAATGGTCTATATATATATATATATATATACCGCGCGATAAGCTCGCTCCGGTGAGTCGTGCGCCCACGCGTCCTGTAATGGTCAATCGACAGCCATTAAGGTTCACTGAGTGGCAGCCGGAGAGGCTTTGGGGCGCGTTCTTCCGCGGAGACGGCGGCCATTGTTCGTCGTCGTTTACTCGGAGAGGAAAGGCTATAATCTCGGTGCCGGCGGTTTCTGACGCAATCGTTTACCCCTCTTACTGCTATTTTGTGTAATGCGTGAGCATTAGGAGTGTCGAAGTTTAAAAGGACTGTACGTGTTCGTGAAGTGTGGGAAGTCTGACGGTCACGTGGTAGAGGTAGACACGGGATGGGAGAGCTTAAAAGAGGGTGTGTGTGCATATATATATATATATATATATATATATATATATATATATGCGCACACACGCTCTTATACGCTCTCTCTCTTTATATATATATATATATATATATATATATATATATATATATATATATATATATATAACGTAATGCTGATGGCATGTTAACACATTTCGCTCGCACTTAACCTGATTCACCACTGCATTTTTCATTTTATTTTTTACCTTTCTTTCAAGTTCTCCCTCGGCTTGTGGTTCCTAACACTTGACTTGAGGTTTTTTTTTCTTTTTTCGTTTTTTTTTTGGATTTCTTCTTTTAACGACGTCATGTCGCGCTTCTCTGCCTAACTTTTCTTTCCGTTATATCCTTTTTTTTTCTTTTTTTTTTCATTTACATAACCCAACACATTGTGGGCATTCACAACACACAGTTCTCTTTTATTCAATAGAAGGGAGGTAGCCCTATGTGCCAGGTGTTTCCATAAATCAAAAGGAAGTGCTCGATCGAAAATATTCTGCTGCGAATTATACAATATTTATCAATCGGCGTTTAAAAATGTACAAGTGGTGACCATTTAAATGTTATTGCTGGGGCGACAGCGCATATACAAAGCGATGAAATTTGAGGAAAATATGCGCTACTGACGATGGTCAGGGACCGCACGAACGTTTCAGAGGCACACGGTGATCAAGGAACGTCGTCACGCACCAGGTCACCTGTTCGACTCCCAAGCGAAAGCAGAAATTTAGAAACGCTAGCGTATACCGTCCCCGAGGCCCCTCTGCTGGCACAACTGTCTCAGTACTGGCCCAGCTCCCTGTATCCCGTCGCCATCGGAAGGCAGTTTCCGTAGTCGGGAGTGTTAGTTCGGTGAAACTAGGGTTGCACGGGAGGAAAGGGGAAATTATCATCGTCGGTAATACGAAGCTACAAAATAAAGCAATGCGTCCTTTTTGTTCGTTTCTCTGTCTTTTTTATTGCGATAGCAATTATATGGACACTCCAGGTGCATTTCTGCCGTCGGCGTCGCCGTGATGTTGCGTATAAAGTTCAAGGGCGATAACATCGTCGCCGCGCACCGACCAACTCCTTTCCAAGGCTAGCGGATCTAGAGGGATGGCAAATTAATCGACAAGCTTTACGCCTCCTCACATTTCTAAGAGACACTGAACTGTTCGGCAGATGGTGAATACCACAGTGACAACGAAACAGACGCTCAGGCTGAGCGAATCGCGGAACTCGATCGCCAGGCTAAAACCGGCTGTAGCTACAACACACCTCAACCACCACCATTAAACGACAAATTCGAAGCACAGGTGCACTGAATATGGCCGACCCGGAAAGACGTTGGTCCCGTGTTCGATCCCCGGATCAGGGCGAATTTTTCTTCAACTGCGAAGCTTCCTTTTTGAGGAACCGGTACAGGTTTCATTTGTATAGTTTTCGTGTAGATGACAATGTTCCAACCTTTCAAAAACCTTCCTTGCATTTCTACCACAGATCCGATTATTTCACGGGATACGGGAATGATATAGTGCGATCAAGCTGGTGGCTGCTCGGGATATATAATTTAGCCAGTGTTTTTTTTTTTTTTTTTTTTTTTTTTTTTTTTTTTGCTCAGCGCGTTGGCAGATACTTGTGAACGGGAGACCAGCGATACAGGTGCGTACGTATACATATAGGGGAAGAAGTGGACAGAACGCGCTCTGGACTTGCAAAGAATGCCTGTTGCGAGTCCAGCGCACCTCCTGTACACTTCCTCGCTTGTGTACGCATCCGTATCGCTGGTTTCCTGTTCACCAGGGTTCTGGTTCCCTAATACGCAGTTAGGACTATCGCGCCCGCTGCTTCGTGTTAATCAAATACAGGAATGACATAATTGCTAAGCACCTACAGGCGTGAGTAACGCGGCCAGTACATTATGATGAAGGAAAGGGATATCTCCACCCCGGTTTAGCCTGCGAGCGCGTTCCTTTCTTTAATCCCGAGCACTGACGAGCGGCGCAAAAAAACAAAAAAAACAAAAAAAAAAACACGAAAGGTAATGTTTTTCTTCCTCGTGCGGCGGAATGTGTGCTCCACTTTCCGTATAGTCGCTCGCTCTTCGTCCGGCGCTCGTATGTTGCGCCCCGGCCGAAAGCAAAATATTCCACGACGCGCACAGCTGCAGCACAAACGGACAAGCGCGTGGTTACGTGTGCAAGCCACAAAAAGGCGACGGGGGAAACCCCGCGCGCTCGCATGTGTGTGGTCCCGTTTATTTTTTTTCCCTGCACACCCGTGTTTCGCAACAACGCGTATAAAGAAAAAGAAGAAACCGAAAAACGTCATTGCGCCGCAAGGCATCAGGAAGCTCACTTCCTCGAAAACAGAAAGAAAGGGACTGAGAAAGATATCAGCAGATATAAAACAATCTGCGATCGGCGTGCTGATCATCTATCTCCTTAATATGGCCGTGGGAAGAGTCACGGAAGCCCCCTATAGTGTACATTTTTCTTTCCTGGGAAGGTAAGATTGCCGAAGGGTGTTAGCTACACGCTGCGTACGATGTGTTCCTGATACGAGATACGATAAATAAGCTGAATAAATCTCGTTGTCTTGCTAGTTGGTTCATAATGCTCGTGAAAAGGATACTGCGCCAAAAAACCGACAAACACGAGAGGGTAGCAATATATGCTTGGAAGAAATAGACACCGGGAAGTGTTAGGTTACTGCGAAACAACTACTTTCTCGCTGCTTTAACCCGGCTACACATTCTTTGTCCACTAACGCACCCCTCTACTTCGGGTATTTCGCTGTTTGACGCCGGATAATACCATATGAGCGAAAACTGAACACGACGGGTTTCACACGCTAATTTTGCCGGCAAGAAATAGAACGGAGAGAAGCCGTGCAAGCTGCATGCCTCTACAGCGTGACTTTCCTCGTGAGGTAAAGCATAATCCACGAACAACAGAAAAAGGGAAAAAGAAAAGAAAGAAAAGGAAAGGATTAAGGAAGAATGCGAAGAAACCAGACATTTGGACGCGGTGGATACGGCATAAAACAAGCAAAGAGGCGAAGTGAGGGTAACCTTTCAATGCTCGGTTGTGCCACCGCTGCCTGGAGCCTGTGTTTGGTGTGTGTGTGCGACCACCCTGTAACGAATCCGTTTTTCCGCGTGCGAAATTGGCAGGGAAGCCGGCGGAACCGCCACGGTGTCGTGCGCGCGGCCACACATTTTCTCGCCGGCCCGACTCGGAAGCCGGACAAAGCCCGGCGGCGGCGGAGGCGACACGAAGTCATTATGGAAGTGCGTTTTTCTTTTTCCCCCGTCCTGCATATGCGTCCGTATTGCTTGCAGTTTCTCGCGCCTCATTTTTGTCCTTCGAGCAACTCGAAAGGTACAACAAAGAGCGCGGCTACACCCCGTGTCTTACTTTGCAGACAAACGCTGCGGAAGCTACGAAAAATAGTGCGGTTATAAAATGGTATCACTCCGCGCGCGTTTCGCATTGTGGTTGTTTTTGATCAGCGTACGCTTTGTACGGATAACTATACTTCATATATTGCAACTACAACTTGCAGACGTAGTGCTACGTGGAGTACAGTACACACAATTTGAGCAATTTTGTGCTTCTACTGAGCGACGTACATTTGCCTTGGCGGCGAGCGCAAGCGTTGCGCTTTGGACGCTGGCCGCAGAAACGTGTCATTCCGCTAGTTCGGTAGTAAACATAGTTTCTGATTGCGTCATATTTTGCGACGTAAAAGTATGTGGCTAAATGTTACATTGAATTATATGACGCATACCTATATATTTCTGTAATATGCGACGCACTACTTTTTAGGTCGCGAGTGCAAGTAGTGAAAGAAGTCTTCTTACACTGTAAACCGATTTCTTAGGGGTGCAAATATTTCTATAAATAACAGCCTTAAGGGTATAAGAGTGCGAGTTATAGACAGTAAAGTACCCTTAAGTGTGCAAATCGATTTACAGTGTAGCGTTGCTTGCAATGTCTGAAACGTACACATTTGAACACGACGCCTTTTGTCCATGCAGTGGACAAAAAAAAAAAGGCTAATGATGATGATGATGTGCTGAAGTTCGGCAAGTGAAAACTCGCGTCATTTCGCCAAACATCGCAACCGAATCCACAACGAAAGATTGAATAACTGGATATAAATACCAACATTTTTTCGGGGGAAGGGGGGGGGGGGGGGGGGCAGGGGGGGGGGGAAATCAAGTTCTTCGGTTGATGGGTTAAGAACTCTAGAATGGGTAATGTGTGTCTGTCTGTCCGTTATGCCCATCTTCGTCATCAAAGCTCTACCTCTTGAGTTACACCATGGCCCTTACATACGGTGAAGAAAAACAAAACCACGCCCACCACTGGCTCTCGAATACAACGACCTCGCGGCTTGCGCAGTCGGCTTTGCGCAGGGGGTTTTGTGCGCTCGTCACGTATATAGAGGGGTGCCGCGAGCAAGAATTATACATCGTGCTCAAAAGGTCAAAGACCTCGCCTTCGTTACGGATTGCCGTTCCGAGCCCGATCTATATAATATAGCTTTCTCTCTCTTCCGACAGCGGACAGTTGTTGCCAATTGTTTTGTATGTATTTTTTTTGTTTTGTTTAGCACGGTGCCGTAATCATATGGACGAAAACAACTTCCCCTTTCTATCTACTGATATGTATATGGCGCGGCATTCAGCAAAGCGCACATTTATTTTTTATCGCATTGCCCACACACACTATACGGTGTCTCCTGTCGCGAGCCGAACGGGGTTAACGCAGTCGACCTCTTTGCTCGGCGGTGCTGCGACAAAATTAGCGACGGCAGAGATTTCCCAGGCATCAGGAGCACGTGGCAGTTGTGAGATACCGGCCACCACGGGAGGCCCAGATGCTTTAAAGTCGTTACTGAGTCGCGTAGGTTTTCGAAAAAAAGACGCCGCAGTGGCTTTCCGGGTGACCCAGTGAGCGACGGGTTTTTGGGAGACTCGCCTCTGATCGCGTCTCACGAGGAAGATCCGGCACTGTGTATATATATGCTTCGAAAACAGCGCCGTGACATTTTGATTTTTCTTTCATACACTCTGCAGGATTATCACGTAAGCCTATAGCGTCTCACCGTAGCAAGACACTGGCATTCTCTTCACGTACGTTTATTTCTCGTCGCGCGCTCCTCGGAGGCTTGAGTAAGAAATCTCAAGAATGCACCACCGTTTCGCCGATTCCCTCTACAGCTTACGGAGCGTAAGATATGTACAAAAGCTTTCCTTTGAGGAGAAACTGAATCGCCGAGCGAGATTTTCTGTGCACACAATTTCTTGTTGTTTTCGTTGTTTCCTTCACTTTTGTTCTTCTTTCTTTTCCTTTTTTTTTTCCTTTTTTAATCTTTTTTTTTATTTTTTATTTTGAACGCGTACACCTGCATTCTGGACACGGATGCGCTACGGTTGGTTCACACCAGTTACCGTGGCGGATCTCTCGCGTAACGTTTGCCTGGGACCGAGGTTTCTTAAAGTGCTGTAATGTAATGCGCTCGAAAACTTACACCAACATTCTTGAGATTGCTCAGCGTATTAGCGGTCTGCACAGCGTGTCGCTCTAACCGAAGCGTGTTGTTCAAAACTCTGCCGCTAAATGGTTGCCACCACTGCCAAATGCTTCCGAATGCGACCCCTTTGCGAACAGGTCAGAAGGAACGCTGGTCTTCAATAGATTTTACTAGAAAAAGGAAATTACATGCAGTACAAGTGAAGACAGAGACAGTTATCATTCGAACGCATATCTATCGATACTCATCGATCACGCACGCCCTGCACGTAGCAGTTGACAGATATAAGCAAGTTCGTTAATTTACGGCGTGATTGACGGGTTCCTCACATTGTTACCAGATCTCTTGGTAATGCAAAATATGTCATGTATTAAACTTCGTTTCCCACCTTTTTATACTAGCCACGTGTCTTCAAATAAATGTGATGTGCACTGACATATATTTACAATGATTTTCAGGATGTTTCGATTCTTTGAAACGCCTGCTGGAAAACTTCAATAATGTGCAGTTTGCAGCTATCGAAATTTAATCTTATAATTGCTCAGTGCAATTTCCCGACTGCTCAATCGCGATAGAGCTGTCAGCGGGACAGTAATAACAAAACTTGGCAAAATAATTTAAGTTTACTCTGTACATCAGCTTATTCTTCGTAAACTAACATTGCCTTGATTATGTGAGAGGAATTCACTCGCATTTCATGAGAAAAATAACGAATGGAACTCAGTAAAGAACCGCGACAGCGCTGCCGAGCTATAATTCATTCGTGTTCAACGCTACCTGAGATCACCGTATGGGTGCGTCTTGCTAAGCTCTTCACCTTTCGATGTTTCTCTGTGGCTGCCTTAATGTCTAGCCAATCACTCAGCAACTTAAGCTCTTTTCGTCTAATTAAGGCTCGCGTTGGGACTAGTTGGAATAGCATTACTGGGACACAGCGATAAAATCTTTACGAAACACACAAAACGTACATGACCACTGAACGAGAAAGCCCTTCCAACAACTAGGTTATTTTATCGATAAGCAAATGGAGACAGGTTCTTAGAAGCGCTTTCTCGTTCATGTCTATTTTGCTGTTGTGTGTTTCGTAAACATTTGCGGAGCTCTGTCCCAGTATATCATCTGATGGTATTCCTACCTTCGGGAATTTCATACAAGAACACCTGAGAAGAGATTGAATCCAGCAGTGAAACAAACATAAGCAAATTACTGCGCGAAATTCGCATTTGGGCGTGTTCGCAGAACACGGCTTTAATGGAGATAATGTCGAATGCGTCAGCGAGCGCAGTTTAAATAGAGTCACTTTTCTCTTCACGCAATGAGCAACAACAAAAAAAAAGGAAACAAAGAAAGCATGTCGCTATAGTTAGGATAAACACATGCTCCCTTCGAAAAGCCAAAAATGAAGTTGAGCTGTTTGATTTTGCTTTCTTTCATAATTTAGCACGCTAAGCTTAGATGGGGAATAAGCCTGGACATTAAGCCTATAGGTCCGAGTAGCTCCCGAAACATGTAAGAATGTAAGAACAACAGAGCTGTTTCGTTCAAGGCACGTCAACAGAGAAGGCAGCACCAACGACAACGTGACAAGCGTTGTGATCTCACCCATGTCAGAAATGCACGGCGAAAGCGCCGACGCGTCCACCGTCATCGCGTCCTCCTCCGTCCAATGCCAGTCACCGCACGGGTCCAGGCGAATGCACCATTCACAGTGAACGCGACTCAAAAACAATCCCGGCCTCGCCCGAGTCACTTGGCCACCAACACGCGGTCAAACTACAGCGCAGGTCGACGCAAAAATCACTTCACTTTCGGCAGCGTTGCGAACAGCGAACTTGGAACGTGATTGGGAATGAACTAAAAACCAAAAGGGAAATCAAATTGGCACGAAAACAAACAAACAAAAATTGATACGGCGGACACGCCACTGGCACGAATCACTTCCCCACCGCTATGCGACACTATGCACCACGGCCAGGGCACCTCGGCTCACGTCACGCACGACAATGTAGAATCGGCGGCGACTGGTGCAAAACGGACAAGGTTCGAGGAAGCCGGCTACTGCTAACTCGTGAGTTCGCTGTCGGGTTTCTCTCTCTCTCTCTCGTGTCTACCTCCCCCACGAGTCTCACTGTGTCAAGCGAAGTCTTCGCGGGCAACTTGTATACAGGCCCCCTCGTTTCTGGTCGTCAGTAGGGCTTCACCACTCTTCTTCTTTCTGCGGGCTTTCACGACGCGTGCTTCGGAGCGCTGCGTGGACTCCTCCCGCTCCTTCGCCGCCCGCGAAAGAAAGCAGCTGCTTCTGTGCGCTCCGCCACCGCTGCCACCAAGTTTTGGTTCTTCTTTTTTTTCTCACGGCTCGGAAAAACGAAACCAGGTTGGGATAAAACGGTTGTTTCGCGGCCGCGCCCCAAAGCACCGCGCACTTCGCCGCCGACTCGCCCGAAGCACGCCAGTAGTGCACGCCGCGCTTACACTGAGAGCAGAAGTGAGTGTTAGCGAGGCGCGCGATCACTCGGATAAACACAGCAACAAAAGCAGCAAGCGCGAGCGAAGCCGGAGAAAGAGAGAGAGAGAAAGTGGGAGGAGTTGTTGTTGCGGTCGCGCTTAGCGCGGGCGTGTGCTGATTTTTTTCACAGGTGATATAGAGACGAGACGAGAGGAGAACAAGGTGATAAATGATGCTAAGCTGTGAGTGATAAATGGGGAACGGCCTTCTTGGTGCTCGGGTTGTGCTCCCGCGGCGGTGAAGTGAAGCGTCGCGTGACACCTTTTCCTTCAGCTCCTCCAGCCCGTCTTCTCTTCCTTTCGCTTCAGAGGCAACGAGTTGCGGGCCCAGCTCTCCACGTAAGTGCCGACAGACTCTCGTAAACGATGATTAATGAATGCCACAAACTTGAATCACGAACGTGATGCCCGGCGATTCAAAAAGTCGGCCGAGACAGGCCAGCTAGAATACGTTGGATCGCGTAGAGAAACGTGTAGATCGCAGCCTGTGTCTGAGAAGCGTGACGGAAGATAGGAATGAAGGAAAGGAAGGAAGCTGATAGTGAGAAACACACGGCGATGAAGAACCCGTTGGCGAGGGACAGGTAACAAAGTCAGCAGTGCGATGCCACTCGTCCTCGAGTTGCAGTTCAACGTGACGACGACGACGACGACTCCGATCTGGCCCAGTGATCGCCGTCTTTCAAGAGAACGCCGAGTCGCCTCTGCTGATGTCGTTGGCAACTTCTCCTGGTGCTTCCCGGCAAAGCAGAAGCGAAGGAGCAAGACGACGCACGTGCTCCGATAGCGATGCGGGTGCGTTCCGACACGACTCGTCGAGACGGGGCCCGCGAGGCGGCGAAATAAAAACAAACAAACACAAAACGAAACGAAGAGAAGAGAAGCGGCGGCGTAGTCGTCAACACGGCCAACACGTGAGGCGAGGAGTGAACGCACGCGCGCACGCGCACGAGCCAGAAAACGCGACCACCATGCTCCACCGTACTACGCGCACTTCTCGGACGGCGTCGCGAAGCGCAGGCACGTCGGCGACGGCGAAGCGAAGACGGCCGCACTCAGAGCGGCGCTTAGAGCAGCTATGGCTCGAAACATTTCTCGACGGCCCGGCTGCGACGCACTCGCCGGGTAAGACTCGCCGGCAGTTGCGCTCTAAATGTGAGGCACACATTTTTGCTGTTGTTGTTGTTGTATAGCAGCTCCCGGCGTTGCTGCCCTGTGGCGGCAGTTGCAGGCCGCCAGTTTCCGCGGGGAAAGAGAGAAAAGGAAAGGAGGATTGTGGTAAGGGGATGTGGCTAACCTCCTCCCCTCCTACGGTCCGTACTACGAGGAGGAGGATGGTATAACCGAACGGCCCGAGGATGCGAAATGAATCGCGAGATGATGGGTCCGAGAAAGAGAGGAGCAGTTTTGATATCCTGTGCACCTCGTCCTCTCGAACTTGGGCGGAATTCTTTACAAAGGGGAGAAGAAGAAGGGAGGCTGGCTCGCGCTAGGGGCGACAGGTACGGGACCTTTAGTGAAGTCAGAGCCAGTCCCATTAGGCGAATGAGTAACTTCAGGACACGACCGAGACAGTTCGACTGAATGAACAAGGAAGTGCGGGTCACGTGAGCAGCGATGTCAGTATGGCGTGGACGTTAGGGCTGAAGAAGCTTTGATCGCGCTGACTGTGCGCTATGAGCACTTACTTTTATCTCCTATTCACTGTCTATCTAGGAGCTATCGACAAACAACTAAGCAAGAAGGAGAGTTTCTCCACATGAACTGTGCATGGGAAATAACCGACCGTTTGTGTAGCCGGTTCAAACTTCGCTGCTTTACAAAGGGTATCTCTTCGGCTTGTACTGACGGCTTGTATTGACGGCTTGTATTGACTCAAAGAGCTACACACAACAGGCTACTGTAGAGGGAAGCAGGATTTCCGCATGTGGTAGCTATTATGTAGCCCAATATTTTTTAGATAAGAAAAAAAATTAAATTATGGGTTTTTACGTGCCAAAACCAGTTCTGATTATGAGGCACGCCGTAGTGGGGGACTCCGGAAATTTGGACCACCTGGGGTTCTTTAACGTGCACCTAAATCTAAGTACACGGGTGTTTTCGCATTTCGCCCCCATCGAAATGCGGCCGCCGTGGCCGGGATTCGATCCCGCGACCTCGTGCTCAGCAGCCCAACAATTTTTTAGATAAGAACAGTCGCCAGGACATAAGCGAGGTTTATGGTTTGCGTGCGCCAGGCGCGCTATCCCTGTCTCAAGAATTTCCCGCTACCTAATAGCTAACATGTAATACCGATAACGAAACTCTACCCTCTTGCCCGCGGACTGCGGTCAACAAACAACCGAAAAAAAAAAACATTGCGTGTGAAACGTTCTGCAATCACACCCGAACCACCAACCGTTGCCGGTTCACCTGACCTGGACGACGTACCTCCAACAGAATTCAGTACACTGAAGCTACGTGGTCAAAGAATTCATCCAAAGCTGTAGTCAGGGACTGCGCTTTGCAATGAAATGGGCGGGGCCACGCAAGATAGAGGCGCCCTTTACGCAAACCTCTCTTTTAGCGTTTTTGCAACCCTTGCATTGCTTTCTGAATGAACCTAACCGATAGGCGTTGCCTCTCTCAGGCCGAAATGCGTGTAGAACATTGACGGCAAACGCTCAAGTCGTGGCGCAGACCGAATGATTCTTTTTATTCGAACGGTAAGCGTGCATTGCTGCTGTATGTGAAAACTGGCTATTCCTTTATAGCGCAAAGGTCTTGCACGTTTACAACGCTCGCACGACACCCCGGTGATACAGTGTTACGTACAACTCGCAGTGCATATAATAGCGCAGATCGTGCCTTACCCACGAATCAATGCCAATCGGGCGCCGCGCGCGCCGTTGCAGGGAGACGCAGTATATCGCCTTTGTAGCCTTGGCCGTCATTCGTGTGCGTAATGGCACTGACGATACCTAGACGCGCCAGTGAAAAAAGCGCGGGAAAACGTGGCTGCACTTTTATGAGTCAGAGGACAGGACTCACGGCCGTGGGGTAGGCCTTGCATCAGCGCGCATTGTCATAGACACATACTGAAGGTCGTTCCGGTCATAAACATTACGACCACATACACGTTCTATTTGTAAGAGCGCAAACTACAGACATCGATGAGGGCAGAGTTAGATAGATCGACATGGATGGTTGTTTGTTCGGGCTGTCTCAAAATGTGAGTATATAGTGTGGATACTAACTATGGCTCGGACAACCGTTTCAAGAAGAAAAGCAAGCGAGCACAGGTATCGTTAGTTTACCTAACGCCCCGACCTATTTAATTCACGATGTGGTGTGAGTGCGTGGTCTAAACGAAATCAGTGTACAGCGACTGAGAGGTGATACTTGGAGCGTGTGGATGCCGGCACTTATTGCGCCACCGGTGTGCACTGGGAACACCGAGCTGATGCATTTTTGGTATCACATAAGAGTGTTGTCCTTGTGATTCATTGTGACTTCATTCGGCCCATCAGCGATCTTCATACATGCACAACTCTATATAATACATAGGCGCATGTTCCGCTGGACAAATAAAGTTTATTCCTATCCTATCCTATGTTCCATATGGGTTAATGAGCATTTCCTCCGTATACGGGTGTGGCAATTCCTTGTGCATGGGTGTGGTGGACGAGGAGTAGAGCTTGCGAAGGTTTCTGTCCTGAGCTGTAGGCGCTGCGTTGTTGGGCCGCGCAAATTCCATGCCGCCCTTCTAAATTGAACACGCATACTGGCCCGCATTGTATACGTTCGTATACAGACAGGCGGTGCGCTGAAATAGCACAGCCAGTCTGGTATGATCGGCCGGTCGACAACTTTACAACTTTCCCTAAGATCGGGGTGAGTTCAGCGGGCTTCGGCAACGCTGAAAGCAAGCGAGCTGGGCGGTTCCGGCCTTTTACCCCTTGCTTTTTGACCGATAAGCTACATACACAGTATATCACACGAATCAGTCGGCTGAATGAATTCCCCACTTCTCCAGGCGCGCTTGCGCAGTTTCACTTGTAGGGAACTATTTATGGCTCCAGCCAACACTCGATACGGGACCCTACACCGGCCACAAGTAATTAGGAACAAGTGTATACGTTTCGGTCGCCTTGCAATGCGCCGTTGTTAGCACTGTTGTGCCTTTCCCTCAGCGATACCTTACCGTCCCTCCCTTTTTTCCTGTTTGTTTATCAGTACAGTCTAGTGTTACCAGCCTATAAAGGCTATTTCTTGCTCACATTTCTTACTCAGCAATGCTGTACGTGTACGTGGCCTATGAGTTGCAGTGCTTACTATATTAAACACTCTGTCTGACCGAACTGAAAAAACTGATACACTTCGTCACCTTCGCCTATAGAAGTAAACCACGCAAACGCGGAAACCTCGGAATCCGAACGACACCCTATGCGATAAGCTCGCGTACGAGAGAGCAGTCGATCGAATCGCCGAAAGAGAAAACAAGCTTAGAGAAAGGAAGGTATGCGAAGAACAGTTGCCCTTTTCTTCTTCTTTTCTTTTTGAACGTTCACGACCTCCTTTAGAACCGTCCTCTGAAAAGACCATCGACGTGTGCACAGCTTGTTACGCCGCCGTCGCCGACTGGTGTGGTCTATACAACAGGGTCGGCGTCCCAGCGTTCGGAAAGAAGTCAAGCGCGCCTCTTACACCGCTGCTTCTTTTCTCGTGGAAACCGCGGGGCCAATGAGGCGGGAGGCCGGTTTCGAAGCTTGCGCTCTGTTATGACCTGGCGAGCAGGGTGGCATATCCCACCGGCAGGTGCACGTACCCACATGCATCTGTTGGGGGGAGGGGGGGGGGGGGAGCTCTGCGGCAGCAAATAGAAGGCTATACGCGCTGCCTCGGAGCTTCGGTGACCTTTTGCCACGGTCGGAGCGCGGTGCTCTTCCTTTTAAAACCGACGGGCAGCTAGCGACGGCTTCTTTTGATCCGAAGGCAAACGAACGGTGACTGACACGCGTCTGTATGGTGGCTCAACTCTGGCCCGAAGTACAGCTGGTTTGATTGCTTGCTTAGTTCTACCCAGGTCAGAAGCTGTGGTGCGGAGTGTATTTCGTGTATGCTTTCCTGACCCATTGCTCGTTTTTTTTATTATTGCTCAACTTGAACGCTGTGACGTGTAGTATAAGCTGGTTTGATCGAAGCGCCTGTCCGTCATTCTTATAGTCTTGAACTTGCCCTGTCTGTTCGCTTGGCGCGTCTGGTAATTCGGCTTTGTTAGTCGTCGCAGGTCTCGAGAGTGAGATTGAGCGTGGGCCAAAGTCAGACTGATCCGTCCGTGTTTCTCGTAGCTGAGTCTCCCGCTGTGTGCCTCTTTTTTGGCGTTGTGAACACTTGGTACCCTACATCATGGTTTGTCTTTGACATGTACAAGCCAGGACCGATTTCACTGCTTATCTCCCGCCTACCCAGTCGCTGTGGCTTACACGGGGCCTCAGCATGAACGCGGATGGCTAATTGATATAATTACACACGTTCTAAATTCCTAATACGAATTAATTTTGTTCGCCGCAGAAAGCTTCAGTGAGGAAGATTATAAAGTCACGTACGTATTTAAACACGAGTACTTGTTGTGTGGTGAATAATAGAGACGTTTTTCATATTACAAAATAAAAATAGTTGACGACAGTAAATAGTACTGGTGTTAATCTACTGCTTTTATTTACTTCTTTATTATTATTATTTTTTTTTTACATTGTCTCCTAAAGTAATTTGTCGTATTTGGGCCACGTTGGCTCAGTAAAAGTTCGTGAAACTTGCCATATTCAGTCTTGGGCTCCTTTAGAGCACAATTTAGTCTATCTTTACCGCTAAATAAATAACTGAGACCTATATGACGTTTTGAAATCCATGACGTCACGGTGAGCTGGTGCGCGAACTTCAAGGTGGCGTCGCCACTCGCCTTCTGTGTTTTTCGTTTCTTTCTGGCTTACCAAGCGGCTTCTCGCGGTAAGAGTGTTGTTTTCGGTATTGTGGAAGGACAATCTACTGAGACAGAACAAATAATTTTTTTCCCCTTTAGTGCCCCTTTAAGTGTTACATACTGTTTCCTTTAAGCTACTGTCACCGTTTTCTGTTTACTGTCACTGATGCATTCCTTTCCTGTTCTTTTTTTTTTTGTCTTCCCTCATTTTCTTATCTTTTCTGCCCTTACTCCATCCACCTGTGCAGAGTAGCCAACCGGACACTTAACCTGGTTAACTTCTCTGCCTTTCACCTCTTCTTTTCTTCCTTCCTTCCTTATGTTTAGAACTTTACATTCGCACTCTTCAAGCTTATACCTTTCTTCTCCTTGACGTGCACGTTAATTAGAGATCCACCGACGGCTTGAAAGCAGTCCCGCTCGACGTGCGGGTTAGACTGAACGGTTTGCAGGGTTTAACGACAACAAGGCTACATTTGGTCTAAGAGAGATGCGGTATAGGTTGAGGGCTCCGGGTCAATTTCAACCACCTGGGTTTCTTTAACGCGCACCCGGAGCACGGTACACGAGCACTTTTGCATTCCAACTCCATCGAAACGCAGCTGCCGTTGCTGGGAATCATACCCGCGACCTCGCGCATAACAATAGGACGCCTTAGCTACTAAGGTACGTATATACAGCGCCGTGTGAGACGTGCAGGTTCGAAGTTTTATCGGGTGTCCGGCAGAAATGCCTGAAATGGCGGTCGTCTCTGAAACCACCTGCGCTGAAGGGACGCAGCTCAGAATATAACTTTCCCACACTCGGGAACGGCCAGCCCGTAGGGCACGGAAAACGCAAGGTGGTCTACTCTCAGAGCCACTCAGCAGTCAAGCCCCCGCCCTACGTTCGTTTCATTTTTTCTTCAATATAACCGCGCTCACCGTATAAACACCAGGATCGACCAAAATAGACACCCTCCCCCCTCACACTGCAAGAACATGGAAGAAGGATTTATTATTATTTTTTTTTTCCTTTTCCGGAACCTGGAACGAGCGCGCCGAATTAATACGACAATCGCGTTGTTAGGCCAACCCCTCGCGGCGTCACACCAGTTCTCTTCCGCACTTTCGTCATTACGGCTCGATTTCTTTTTGTTGTTTACGTATGCTTCGCCATTTCTCCTTCGAGTGAACGCCGGAGGGAGGTATTAACCCCGTCGGCGGTCAAGGGAAGTGCCGGCAAGGGTCCGATTGTTTCGGCGGTATCACACGGGGCGCCGAGTGATACCGCCCAACTGCGCGAGCAAATTCGTGGGAGCCATTCGAGCGAGCACGCGCAGCGAGCGGGCTTATATGTATAGCGAGTGAGCCAGACAAGTATGTGTCGGTGCCGAGGGCGCGTTAGGACGAAAGCAAAGTGCTATCGCGGTCCCCTTTCTTCGACACGCCAAATGTACATACGGTGTGGTCGCACCAACCTCCTTGGGTCGCACCGAGACAATGGCGAGTTTTGAAGGAGATAAAGATACCTGGCTGCTCGGCATGACGTACCGCAGGGTTGATGTATACACAAGCATCGAGCTGAGATATAGGTTCTGACGTTGAACTTCCCGGACAGGTGTGCTTTGCGTCCCGGTTATATGTATCTACTTCGAAAGCGCGCCCGCATTCGTTGTGAACCTGATCGCGATGTCGCCTTGCGCAGTGTGTGGCTGGTCCAGGAAAAGAAAAACCGTTGATGACCGTTGGTGGCCGGGCTGCAGCAAACGCAGCTGATCGGTCTTGGCGCGCGCGTTTGTAATGAGTCTCACGAATTCTGCTAGTGCAGCCAAGGCTGAATTGAATGGTGTTCGATTTCGGAGACGGTGCCGTCGACTACGTGGTGCGGCTGTCAATAATTGCTGGCGCGCTATAGGGGGAAGTCGAGCAAACTGGGTCATTCATTGTCGCTCGGGTAAATAATAACTGAAACTCACCATCAATTGTGGATGAAATCACTCGCGCCGCAGTGGGAACAAGAAAGGCTTCTTTTTTTATTAAATTTGTGTAAGCAAATGGTGTGCCGGCTACTTAATTCGTCCGACTTGAGACCGAAGCAAAAATGAACACGTTCGAGCGAAAATAATTTGCAGTCATTTAACAGCGATTTGCAGGTGCAACTTGCCATCAGCTAGCGCAGGACAGGGGAAATTGGAAATCGCAGGGAGAGGCCTTCATCATGAAGTGGACATAAAAGTGGCTGATGATGACGATGATGAACTTGTCCGCGGCATTGTGCATGCTTGTACCGTAAACAAGTACTCATTTCTGTGGGTTCGTTTGCTCCCGGAAGGCACTGTGCTTGTGTTCGCGCTTTACCATATTCAGCGTCCATCATGCTTTTTGCGGTTCCACATGCCGTTTTATTTATTAACGCGATAGCGTTAAGGGCCCCGTGCCGCAGAAAATCCGGCGTCGGCAGCCGGCGTGCGATGCGGGTGGCGGAGAAAATCATCCCCAACCCCGACCGCGCAGGCCCTCCACGTGGTGCAATGTTTTAGTGAACAAAAATTGAATTTCTCACAGTGAAATCCGTCAGGAAAATGGTAAAGCACGGCTTTACCATTCGGCGTCGGATTCGCCGTCGGATTGTTTAGCAATCGGCGTCGAATTGTAATTTGAATGTACGAGAAAACCTAATTCTGCTACGAGGAAACTCAAACACAAACCCCTTTTCCAGCATTTCTACCAGACCTACGGCCGCGCGTTGCGATGCGAACGGGTCCCCATAACGCTATCGCGTTCTACTCTTAAAGGCGAAGCTTTTTATTTATTTATTCAATGATGCATTCATTCATTTACATTTTGCTTTGCGGTGAGGAGTAAATGATTCCAACCTAACGGCGCCAACCTCTCCTATGAAATAATTTAAATAATACGACATTAAGGCGTGACCGGCATGCAGGAACCTTTATGGAAGGGTTATTGTTGATTAGTTGACAATCTTTGACTCTTCAGATGAGTTTCAATACAGGAATTATTCGCGTGACGCCACAAAAGCTATATTCCTGCCCTATTTATTCACAGTTTGCACAGTGCTGCTGAAGATAAGCGAATAGAGATAACGCGCAGCTGTTCCTCTTGCTGGCTACCAATATGGCGGCCGCGATGACGTCAGTGCATGTCCCCGTGTCGCTGTCCTATTAGAACACGAATAAAGAACTCACGGGCCCACAACTGCACTTGAGCGACTGTAACGTAATTAGCATTCAACAGGAACCGCACAACCAAGTCTCCGATTGTACTTCCTCCATGGTTGGCCCGCGCATCAAGCCATACAGAAGAAGTTTGACAATGCACATGACGTGCAGTGGTATCAGTATAGAGGAGGTGTCAAAAACATGGCAGCCATGTTTTGCGCATATGTAAAAGCATTGGAAGAATGTCACAGAGAGGGAGAGAGAGAAGGCATAATGGGGAAGGCAGAGACCAGGCTGAGCCCGGTAGGTTACCCTGCACTGGGGAAGGAGGAAAGTGGATTGAAAGAGGAGAAGGAAGGGAGTTCACACTTTGCACAGTTATACAGACAAGCGTGGTATGGGGGGTGATGAAGTTAGGAAATTTGCAGGCGCAAGTTGGAATCAGCTAGCGCACACTCTTAAAAATAAACTTAGTAAATAGCTAGTAAATGCGCGTTTTTACTAAGTTACTGTGTATTTTACTACCTTCTGACTAGTTCTGTACTAGCCAGCGGTTAGTAAAGCTAGTAAGTGCTGCTTTTACTAACCAGAAATGCTTCTTAGTAGTTTTTACGAAGTAACTACTAAGCAACTACTAACTCGTTTGGCCTTGGCCTATTATGCTGTGATGGTAACAGTCTTATGCGAAATTGAGATAAACTGTAGTGTTGCTCAATATGTTGGATTAACATTTATATGCGACGTCGTAGCACACATATGTACAGACAGTAGGCTTTAGACAATTTTGCACAAAGCTATGATGTCCTTGGTAATAAGAATTACGTGTATGTATCATCAATTAATGCGATAGGGCGCGGTTCCTTTTTTTTTTTTCATGTGTATTCTTTTACTTTCTTATGCTTTTACAATACCATCGACTTCATATGGCAATAGAAGCGGCACTTATAAATGGAATAGGCGCCATTGTATTGTTGGTAATTATGTTTCAGTTGCGTTAGTAACTGCACTACCGAGGTAGTATTAAGTTAGTACTAAGTTAGTGTTTTTTACTAGCTTCAGCAGGTAGTGAAAAGTACTAACCATCATTTTACTACCTGCACTTACTAAGAAGGTAGTGCTTTTTGGGACTAGTAACGTGTTAGTATTTACTTAGTGAATATGACGACCTTTTTTTTAAGAGTGCATGCAAGACAGGGGTAATTGGAGATCGCAGGGAGAGGCCTTCGTCCTGCAGTGGACATAAATATAGGCTGATGATGATGATTACAGACAAGCGTCCATCGCCGAGTTAGTCACAGGCGGTAATACGGGCTGGTGCATTTCGAAAAACGCAGCAGCGCCTTTGTGGCCTTGCACATATTACAGACGCACGAGGACACGGGCCCAAGAACGGAAGAATGTCAGAAACTTATCAGAGGTTACCAGAGGGTCAGTGGAGGTCGTTTGTTATAGCAAGAACGCACTTTTTCAGAAGATTTCGGCTCAGTAGACGTTCTCAGGTTGGTCATAGGGACTACAGATTCTTACAAAAAGACAACGAAATTCTTTTTCGTCAAATTAATAAGCAGTATATAAACCAGCAGTTGGTGTCCTAAACTATCTACAACTGAGAACTTGCTGCGGCATATAAAAAAATATTGTTGTTCGTTTCGATTTGTTTTTAAAGAAAAGTTACGGCGCATACCACTGAATGCGCTATTGCACAGTGGCGCGACAGATAGCCTTTCGCGAGAGCACTCTCAACGAGTCGCACCGTAAAGAAAATGTTGTCGCTGTCGTACATAATCAACGCCATCATAATCATCAGTGTTATCATTTTTATTGCACCCAAACCAAGTATTTCCAGATTATCTCAAGTTATCCCTGTCTTGCGCAAACCGCGCCCATCCGACACCCTCTGGAACTGGTAATAGTGACATCCCGTGACACGTTGTCCAATCAAGACTTGTTGAAACATTCTCGCGAAACAAACTTTCTCGCATCTCCTTTTGAACTACTTAATCAGCTCATAAATTACAGAGGATTTTGTTGAAGACGTTACCACAGTATTTTGCTCCCGGTGCAGTTCCGAAAATCCTAAACAACCAGTGAATATACAGTAACTCTATGTTCCCAGCTATACGTTTTGCCTCGCGCTAAAGCTACCAATCGACAGCCCAGCCCCTTTACTGTTTCCTTGTTATGAGCCGTGGTCGATTAACAGTCCCGGCCGGCCACCTATAGACCGGTTCTAAGATGATTTACACTCAACGCGTACAACTTGCGTCGCGCTAATTGTGACGACAGCAGACGGCAGCGACAACGTGACGTAACCCGCCGAGACAAAGCCGCAGGCAGACCGCGGCTATAGAGTGACGCAAACGCTCATGCCGTCGGCATCACTGCTACCCACACACGCAACAAGACGTCGTCGAAAGCGGTATTATAGTGGTCGGGCCGTCACTTCCTCGTGAACATTGCGAGCACACGCAACGCGTTGCAACTGCGGCAGCGAGCACCAGGTTACGCCGGTACAGACTCCCAGTTCCGGGGGGCAAGGCGCATTCATTAGGCACGCCCGATCGACCGCTATACCCACCGTCACGCGTCGCTGTGTTGCGCCGTTCTACCGGAATAAGTGCGCGCTCCCGTGTCCTCTCTGCGATAAGCGGGCGCACGAATGTGAGTGCGTGTGTGTGTGTGTCTGTGCGGGCGCGTAACCGCGGTCGCGTCTCTTCGAACCGCCTGTGTCCCGAAGGAACAGGATGCGTAAACGTTGCACTGCGGCTTCCGGGGAGCATCGATGGGTGTGGTATGGGCCCGAGCTTAACAGGAACGCTATGGAAGCATAATTCCCGTGGGAAACTTCTTAAAAGTTCGAAGTGAAATCTTCAGCGATAAAAAAAAATGTCACAGTTTCGCCCTAAGGGCGAAGCAATGAATGCGATAGCAACACAGCAATGTCATACGAAGTAAGGTGAGCGGCTTTGGTAGCAATATGAATTGTAGTAAACATGAGCTGATTAAGTAAGCAGGTGTGCTGCGGCGTAAGTAGACCGACGTGAAGAGAGACTCGATGACCACGAGAAGGCGCGTGTGAAACGGTGGTGTTGATGAGAAGCGCTTCCCGTGTGCAGCGCGTGCGAAGGGACACACCTGTATCGCTGCACTGCCGATCCGGGCAGCATTGCGTGTGTAGCGTGCGTTGGAAAATGTGGCCCGACTATTACGAACTGAATGAACAAGCGTGGTGTGAGCGCGCACAAACACGAAGAGATCACACTGAATGACAGCAGACAACGACTGTCAAAACGCTGGCAGCAAGCATACGCCGCAGCGGGCGAAGGTACGTGCGGTCTATCGCTTCAACGGAAACTGAGCGGCGAATGCACTTAAAGGTCAGAGCCGTGTGGAGATAAGAGACGGTGCGAGCGAGCGACGAGCGCGGTTGTTGGCAGAGAAGTGCGCCCCCCCCCCCCCCCCCTTGCTCCCTCCGGCGCTGGCTTCCTGCTTCCTTGCTTGCGCGTGGGAGATTGAGTGCGTTCGCTCTCCGTGATAGCGCGCGTCTCCGCACGCTTCCTCTCGGGCATACGGCGCGCGGCGAAGATTTTATCTATAGGGAACGTCACGGCGACGGCGACGGCGACGGCGACGACGACGCCGACGGCAGAAATCCGGTTCAAGTGTCCATATAATTGCTATCGCAATAATAGCGTCAGAAGACAACAGGAGACCAACGACGTGGAAAGAAAGGTCGACCGCACGTGGACGCGTATCCGCGCTATACTTTGTTCTAGCCAGAAAGGTAGGCGAGTGAAAGGTACACGGCGATATTATTTTTTTTAAAAGAACGCAGAGAACAACAATGCTCCTTCGCGGTTCAATTCAGTATGTCCTTCGCTTCTTTTCTTTTTTTTTTTTGTTCTTTATTTCCCCCTGCACTGGGTGGCAGGCTTGCAGGCGCTCACACGCAAGGGTTCTTGCTTAACTTTTTTTGCCTAGCATGCCACCGAGTGCAGTCTTGCTCTTGAGCAAAATAAACTACAAGGTTTACAACACTAACACCACACGGGCTCGTTGGAAAGTCAACAGAGATGCTCTCTCGCTACCGGATGGTGCCCCTGCGTTCCGTGTCTGTGGTTCACGGTTTCTGGTGAGAGTAAGCAAGGCTGTGTTATGTCCACCATTGGGGGTTGCGCAAACGAAATTCCTCTGAAGACATGGTAGTCACTGCATGCATTGTAGTTGCGCGAGCACTCTTCTTCGTCTTCTTTTCTCTCCTTTTTTTTTTTTTTTTTTTGCAAAGGCATTCGGAAATTTAGTACGCAGTTGAGTGAGAGAAGTTTGGCTTTCTCAATGGAAAGTGGTTGCTAATATTAAAAAGAACTGTTCTGCGAGTGACAGAGTGCGTTGGTGCGAGGGAGCGGTCATTTGTCTCTCTCCTAGCTGCATGCATGACTGTCACTTTTTTGCCTGCTACTGGGTATCTTCAGCGGGGTGACCGCGCCACATGTATTTATTCACAAGACAAGGTGAAGGATACACACCACTTCTCCTTCTCCTCAAATTTAAAGTGACTGTCAGATCGTGCATGCAGCTGTTTATACGTTGCCGCCATAGTTCATGCAGCCAATGTACAAACAACAGAGGACGACCATGACCGCGAGGCATCCTGTCCTCACAGGACGCAGATACGCAACCTGTTATGACCGTCTCTGTGAGGAACATCTCACTCAGCGCTGCAACTGTTTATACGGCCGCCTTGCATTAGTAGGGCTTAGCCAATAGTACTAAGTCGACAGTAACACGATCACTGTCCGAACAATCTCTGCCCTCAAAATCAAACGTACGCTAAAGAACACGTTGGTCAGCCTCCTCAACTTTTCCTCGGCTCTCCCTCGAAGTCACCACCTTTATGTGCCCCCGAAGCAATCCAACTTTGCAAAATAAACGCGAATTGCTTGTCTTGAATAGGACATGTCTTTATGGGTGCTTCTGGGGGCCGAATTTTGCAGATTATTTTTCATCTCGTCGCAGCGAGAGGCCAATCACGGTGATTGCGGGATCACGGCTTCATATCAGACTGGAATCAAGGACCCAAAAATAATGTAAAACTGTAAATAATCCTCGCAAAATACGGACCCTGCTCTGGATTTCTTTTCTTCTACAACAATAGGAATGGAATGTAGATGTCAGGGTGAGAAGTTGATAATTACATGTCAAATTAAAATGCGCTACTGAGCAACAAGAACGTACTGACAGGACACACACGAGGTGTTTCCACATGTCCTGTGTATCGTATTCGCACGTTCTCCAATTGAACACGAACAAGCGCGCTCCAATTGAACACGTGCAATCAACTAACCTCATCCTTAGGCCTTCTTGAGCATTACGCTGCCGAGGTTGTGTCTGACGAGCTATACACTGTTCGTAGACGCCAACACCTTAGATAGTCGGCCTCATGTACGCATTGTCTAGTAAGCGGGGAAGAGGCGTGAACTGTCAACGACGTGCATCCGAGCCATAATACGTGCACTCACATGGATTCGGATTTTCCCTGCGCATGCGCCGCTCGAAGCGCGACATCTTGATTCGTGGGTAGAGGGCGCTGGCCGATCGCACCAGGCGCAGACCGGCCCGGTCAGCAGAAGCTAGGGTGGACACCTTGCCTCGCATGTGGCTCTCGGACAAGTTGCTGCACGAGATGCTCTGCGGCTGCTTCATGTGAGTCTCTGCAAAGCAAGCGGACACACCACGAGTTCTGGAGAACGGCAAGTCGGAGACAATTCGTTCAGTGAGTCTCTCCTTAAGCGAAAGTCGCATATGCGGACTATGCCTCTGTCACGTAGTACAATTCACACTCTGGTGAAACTGGTGTTACTCAGGAAATTCATTTCAAGTAGATGCGTCTAGCAAACTCACCGGCTACAATTCGTAAATTGCAATATGTGCCATAAAGTAATTAACTAAGAAGTTCATTAGTCAATTTTTGTTAATCAGTTGAATATGTGGTACGATTTTTCGTCCAACTAATGTCCGCCTCTTCGAACAACCCAGCTCAACGATAAGAATTATGCTACCTGCTACAGGCGATTTTTAAAAATTTCGTAAAGCTTAATTTTGAACAACCGGTAAAGCCATAAAATTAGCGCTGTCGAAGCGGGTGAAAAAAAAAAAGATATCTCGTATAGGGGGCAACAACAGAATGGGTTCAGACGAGGCAGACGCTGAGAGGATACTGCCTTTGTGCTAACTCAGTGAATAGCGTTTTGAGATAGTAAGGGAACTTACGACAACGTCGAAAGCGAATCGCCACGGCATATTAGGCACGAGGGCATAGATGACGATTTCATGGAGTGGCCCAGGAAGATATATATGTATAGGGACAACCTAGTACAAATCGCATGGAAAGACCGGAAATGCGCGTAACTAGCGAGAATACAGCGACGACCCGGCTTTGTGGCTCACTGATTATGACTGCGCTGCTAAGCTCGAGGTCGCAGGATCAAATCCCGGCCGTGGCGGCCACGTTGTGATGGGAGCGAAATGGAAAAGACATCCGGGTACCGTTCATTGCACGCACTTTAACGGACACCAGGTGGTTAAAATTAAATTGTAGCCATCGCTACTACGGCGTATACCTCGTGGTAATACCGTGGTTCTGGCTCGCATAACACTATAATTCATTTTTGTTTTCAGTCAGTGAGTACTGAAGCAAGGAATCCCTCTGTCATTATTGTTGTTCACGCTATTTACCTTAAGGGCACAGAAAAAGGACTGGAAAACAGTCAATTAGGTTTGGACTTATCTTACGGTAATGGATGCCACAGAGGGCGTGACAGAGGGCCATTGGGCTGATGTATGCGGACGGCATAGCGCTATTAGCGTCCAATGCAAGGATAAGAATGCAGATAGAAGCATTAACTGGTCCGTAGTAGAGACAAGCACTGAGAGAGGTTTATAGTATCGGAGAAAAAAGGGGAAAAAAAAGCAGGGAAGAAATTGATAGAACCGGAGTCGCTACAGGCATAGGTAACTGTGCAACACAGATATAGAGGTCTTAAAGAAGCGAGAAAAGATCAAAGAGGGAGGGGCAAAATGCTAAACGACTATGCACGTATACATAGAAACTGTGTGAGGATGAGTTTATTCCACGGTGGCTCCTTCATGCTTCGGCACCGCGAATGTAATGCAATGTAATGTAGTGGCATATGATGGCTGCGCCATCGATTCCATCGGTTTCCATCGCGGCCTCGCCAGCTCGACCAGCGGAAAGCCTGGACGTGCGCGGTCCGCACGCAGCGGTACGTAAATTTCCGATGTTGCTAAGCTTTTGTCTAGCTGTTTAAGGAGCCGCTCATTCGAAAGAGCTACCCGTTCCAAATAATTTTGCGGCTTTGCCTCCTCAGGTGTCCGGAGTATGGGCACCGAAGGAGAACACGCGAAGTGGTAGTCCTTACTTTGCCGCTCACTTACAAAAGGTTGAGCCGCGCTCTCAGCGGCTCAGCTTTTTTTCTTTGGGGTACGTTTTATTTCCTGGCGCTCCCCATATCGTCACATGGGGCTGCATGGAAACCAGGCGGCGGATAGGGTAGCTGCAGGACACACGAGCCGAGCACCCTCCAACTACTCCCCTGAGGAACCCGTTCCCGTCCCATGCGACTATTCGGCAATTGTAGACCACTATATAGAGGTTTAGAACACCGAACACTAAATAAAGATGAATCGGTCAGTTGGAGGCAAATTCAAATCAGCCCGTATCCCAATTTGCACATCCTCAGCGAAATACATCCGACGGCATACCCTCCTCGCTGCCCATGGTGCTCAGCAAAAGCCACCTTATATAATATCGCGTGAGCATGTCAGGCCATAACTGCCGTAACCCCCATACAACACCCTACAGCAGAGCGATGGGAAGAGCTGCTGGCCAGCGAGTGCCTGGACGATCACCCGAGTCTGATTGACCGGACCCGCATAGCGGAAGCCGCAAGCAGAGCCCAGGACTGAGGGCCCCCCACCGCAAACCAAAAAAAAAAAAAATGTGGTTGATCCCTCTTATATAGGAATCGGTATAGAACACGAAAGTGAAACGTGTCTTCACAGAAGTAGTGTAATGTTTATTGCACATTGATATATAATGTCTATTGGTGTTTCGTGGCTAAAGCGCCCTTAGGCGTTGATGCACCCACGCTGACGCCTGGTGGCACGTCTCCTCCATCACGACTACCAACGTCGATGACCATGAGCAACCGTCGTGCATATGGAAGCTGCACTACGCTGCACACGCTAGCACAACGCGAAAGACGAAGCACGTAACTGACACACTAATACAACGCGCAAGACAAAGCACGTAACTGAATCATCACCGAGTCAAATCAGCGCGTACAGCGCGTCGTAATTGCAGCCTCCGCGATCAACTTCAGAAACATTTTCAGAGCTAATTGCGGAGGCCACGCTCCGCTGTGCTGAGTACGGTGAACGCCACTACCAACGCCACCTGGCGTTGGTAGTGCTTCTTGATGCCAGCGTCCCTTCGAATGCTGGCATCGAGGCGTCGTAGTGCTGAGACCACCGAAGCGTTCACTGTCGGTGCGCGTTAGTGTCATAATGCAGTACTTCTCTTTTCTGCTCGTAGGCGGCGGCACCGCCCCGAGCAAGAGCGCGGGTACACGGAGGAGTGTTAGATATATAAGGCGCGTCTGTGTAGCTCTCTGCAAATGCGTTTGTGGCGCAATGGGTTAAACGCTCGGCGATCTATCGTCGCGGACCGAGAGGTCGTGGGTTCGATTTCCAAATTTTGCATGTTTGTGGAACTTTTTCTTCTGGTTTCTTTCTTTGTATTATGTTCTATGACGTATTTCCGTGACGGAAATACGTCAGTGAAGTCTTGGTGGACCCCGGCATAAAACACTTTCGTGTTAAAAACCCTCCGACCACCCTGAGTCTCTCCACAGCAATTTTAGGGCCAATAAACAAGTTTTCACCACCAACACCACAGGCGCGTTCCTGATGAGTAGGGCGTGTTCAGCCTAGGCGTCATATAACCTTGCCGTTTTCGTATGTGTGTAATTCTAGGCAAATATCTAGTTTTCTATAGGTTGTTTAGCTGATGAGCACGGTTTGAGATAAAAGGAATGAGCCGGGATGGAAGTTCTTCAAGAAACTTTCTTGGAATAGTTTTCTTACAAAATTTGAATCAAACCATTTTTCAAATTTATGTAAATTACATTGAGAAGCTTTCAAGGTTCTGTAAGGTGGCAAGTACGATGTGCTGTGTCAATACATTCGGCTCCATGGGCGTTGCATGAATCTTCCGCTATGGCCCGGGCCTGGTGAACGTGCGGCGTGCCTGACCCGTGACCTGCTGTTTGTGGCTGCTTCTCTCCCTGGTTGGATACGGCGTGGGTCCTCGAGGATTCAAGCCAGGTGTCCAGCGGTTTGGTGAGAGACCATCGTGGCTTTTTACTTTCTTTTTTTTATTGCGATAGCAATTATATGGACACTCAAAAGCAGATTTCTGCCGTCGCCGTCGCCGTGAGGTTCCGTATGACGTCAATGGAGATGAAATCGTCGCCGGTGGTAAGTGGTTCTTGAGGGAAAGGGAAAGGTTGGCGCTATCTTCTGCAGCCCTTGAGGGAGCACGGCTCAGCGCCACGCGCCGAACGCTGTATGTGCGAGTGAAAGGGCGCGAGGGACGCGCGCTTTCACGGGGAGTGAACGCACGGCGGAGAACAAACGCGCGTTCTGCTCTGTGCTCCCTTAAGGGCTGCAATAGTAGGCGTCTCTTTCCTCCTCTACAATCACCATATATGTAGAGCAAACGTGCCTTCTTCCGACGCACGAAAAGCCGTGGGGGGGGGGGGGGGGAGGGAAGGGAGGCGACGTTTAGCTGCGGCACCAAGTGCCTGCCGTGCTCCCTCAAGGGCTGCAGAAGATAGCGCCAACCTTTCCCTTTCCCTCAAGAACCACTTATCAAGTGCCTATTTATATCAGAGGCTCCGGCAACAGTCACCAACGCCGCATGCATTTTGAGCGAATGCGGGCAAAACGCCGACGGCGTCGACAACAGTTCTGCGTGTTGCCGGTGCTGCTGCATGTCCAAGTTTATACAGCTGATAAAGCTGCTATCATTACTCCGTATAGCTCTCTTCAAATTTGCTATCGCAATTGATGCTTCACCTTTCAGGTGAAACTGCGACAACTTTTTTTCTGTTTAGCTGAGGATTGTAGCATTGCAGCTAGCCTGCTTTAGCTCAACTTCGGCTAGACGCGGCCGCCACGTGGTTTTGACCACGATGGTGGCCCCTTCACGGCTTCGGCCGTTTACGTTTTTTGGTCGCGTGCCGAAAGGGGCGACCAATGTCGACGTGTGCAAAGCGCTCGTACAGCGCGTTTCTTTGTCGGAGCTGAAGTCTGTGCAGGACTTCGGCGCAGGCCGATTCGAGGTTACGTTCAAGACTAAGGCCGCGGTCGATCGCTTCTCAGCCGATCCCGCTTTGAAGGTTCGTGATGTTACGATTCAGTTTGAGTATCGAGGTGTGCGGACGAAGGTGGTCAGGGTTTTTGGCTACCCCTCGGACTTGCCAGACCAAGCCCTCTCAGAAGGGCTACAGGTTTTTGGAAAGGTCCTAGGGATCTCCGAAGAGTGCGTGCCGGGTTTTCCTAGCGTCGGTACAGGAAACCGGCGCATTCGGATGGAAATGGCGTAGCCCGTCCCTAACCTTCTCCGGGTTGGTGATAGAGTAATTCAGTGTGAGTACGAGGGTGTTGCACGGTTGTGTCGTAGGTGCAACTTAGAGGGGCACCACGCGGTCGCGTGTGAGACGCCGAAGTGCGTACGCTGCGAGCAGTTCGGTCACGAGAGCTGCGACGCGGCGTGCGTACGATGTGGCGGAGACCACGCGGTCTCGACGTGCCCTGTCCGCACCTACTCGTCGGTGACCTCGGGCTCTGAGCCGCAGCCATCTGCGCCGGAGCCGGCGGTCACTTCGTGGTTAGGTAGCACCACAGTTGCGACGGAAAACGGAGACAGCCAGGGCTCCTTGAGCGAGGGAGACAGTGCCGGAGTCGATGCAGATTCCGCGGCCGCCGATGCGCTTCCTTCCTTGTCCGCCGCGGCGACGAGCGGAGGGGGAAGTGGCGAGGAGGTGGTCGCGGCTCCCGTAGTTGCCCCCGCGGCAGCAGCGGTGCCCGCCGTGGCGGCCGAATTCTCTGGTGAGCCGGAACCGCTTGCTAGCACGAGCACGGAGGCCCCTTTCATTGAGGTGTCCCGTAAGAAACGGAAGAAAAACCGTAGCAAGCGCTCTGGATCGGCGGCCAGGGAGGCGGCCTCACGGCGGTCGTCTTCGGACTCGGAAGGTGGTGGCTCCCATAGCTCGGAGCCTGGTCTTCCTACACCCAAACGCACGGCTGTGGTGGCCTCAGAATCAGAGTCAGAAATGGAGGACTCTTCAGGAAGCGAGGAGGACACTCCTTGTGAACACTGCAAGGGCCTCGATTGCGACTGTTCGATTGTATCAGATAAGTCGTATGAATCAACAGCCGCGGGGTCTCCGCTCGAGGAGACTCCCGCTTAGGCATTTGTACCATCGATTTATTTGCGGCTAGTATTACCCAGTACTAGCCTTTTCCTTTTTACCTTAGCTTTTTTTTGTTTTTCTCTAGCTCTCTTTAGTCTTTTGCTAAATTTTTCTTCCAATCAATATGGCTTTCTCTCTTAAACTAGCTACTTTTAACTGTAGAGGCTTGTCCCGAAATTCAAAACGGTTCGCGATAGTCGACTTAGCTAGATCCGCAAATGTAGATATTCTTGTACTTCAGGAAACCTATGTCCATAGATTAGGTCAGATCAGCCACTTTGACAGGACTTTTGGCACGCGGTCTTTCTGGAGTTATGGTGGGTCGGGCTGCCGAGGCACGGCCATCATTTTGATGCCGCGCTTCAAAGGCCTGGTTCTCCGCCATGCCAGGGATGCCGAGGGCCGTATTCTGTCAGTGGACCTTGATTCTGGCATTCGAATTGTTAATGTTTATGCTCCAAACAAAGATAAAGGTCAAAGAGAGTTTTTTGCTGCATTGGAGCACTACTTAGTGGGCCCTTCTCGGCTTATTCTTGTAGGCGACTTCAATTGTGTGTTAGAGCAGGTAGATCGCGTATCTAAAAGAGGTACTCCGAAATTCAGGGATAGGGCTGGAGATGTTGTACTACGGGGGCTCGTTGATGAACTGGGACTGGTTGATGCTTGGCGCGCGCTTCGCCCTGTCGGGTCAGGAATGACTTGGACAGGGCGGGGGGTGCAGAGCCGCATCGATCGGTTTTATGTCTCGTCATCACTGGCTCCCAGTATGCATTCCTCCGAGGTAATCTATTCTGCTCTTAGCGACCACTGCTTCCTGATACTGCGGTTTGCCGACTCGAGTTTAGTGCCGCAAGGGAAGAGGCCGTGGCGTCTAAACCCACGGCTCCTAAAAGACAGGCAGGCAACCGCAGAGGTATCGTCCATTCTGTTTCGCTCGCTGCACAACAGAGCGAATCTAGAAGGTAGAGAATGGGACGAAGTGAAGGCCAGTGTCCGTGAGTGCTTCAGGTCTTGGGGCAAGCGTCGAGCGCGGGAGGAGCGCGAGGAGATAAAAATCGTCTCCGACGCGATCCTTCTGCTCTCGAGGCCACTGTCTCGTGGGCCTGGGGTTGGTCCGGCGCTGGCCTCACTCCGAAAGGAACTTCGGGTTCTCCTACAGCGACGCTGGGATAGCTTGCGAGCTATAACCCGAGCGGAGCGGTGGGAAATGGAAGCGTGGTGCATCAGAAACATTCTCCGCAGGCATCTTTCAAGGAAGAGCACAACTCTCTCTTCCGTAGTAGATCCAAGTGATGGTAGCTTAGTCGACTCACCAGAAGGAGTACTTGCACTGGCAAGGCAGTTCTACATGAACCTTTATGCTGAGCCAGCTGCCACTCCGGCTGTTTTTCTATTCGTTCCACCAACCGAACCGCCGGTGGTTGGTGACACAGCCATAGTTGAAGACGAGCTCTTGGCAGCATTGAAGTCTATGAAGCACAATCGCAGTCCAGGATCCGATGGTTTGACAGTTGAATTTTATGTGAAGTTTTGGAGACTGTTAGGGAAGCCTTTCACATCATTGGTGAACAGGCTGCTCAGTGAAGGGACTTTGTCAGCGTCTCAAAGAGAGGGGCTAATCACTCTCCTGTGCAAGGATGAGTCGAGAAGCACCGATCTAAGAGCTTGGCGGCCCATCACACTTCTGAACTGCGATTACAAGCTCATAGCAGACTCACTCCGTTCTCAACAGTGTTTTGGGTCCATACCAGGCATGCTGCGTTCAGGGACGTTCCACTCAGCTTCACGGTTTAGCAGTTAGAGACCTTCTCCTGTGGGCAAATGCCAGGAAACTTCCCGGTATTTTCTGCTCCTTTGATCAGGAGAAGGCTTTCGATATCATTAGCCACAGGTACCTTTTTCGGGTTTTGAAGGAGGCCGGCTTTAGCGTGGGTTTTCAGCGTATGGTCCAAGCTTTGTACTCTCGACCGACTTCTGCTGTTCTCATACAGGATCGCGTCTCGGAGGCTTTCGTTGTGGGTCGTGGTGTACGGCAGGGAGATCCGCTCTCACCTGCTCTCTACGTACTCGCAATCGAACCCCTTCTGCAGAGGCTATCCTGTGACAGTAGAATTGGAAAGTTCCTACTTCCACCAGGTTCCCCTCCAGTTGCACTTTTCGCCTATGCAGACGACTCGTCTATTGTCGTCCCGGACGAGGCATAAGCATGCACCGTGCTGGACGTCATGGACAGTTACTGCAGGGCGAGCGGTGCGAGGTTGAATAGGTCGAAAAGTGCAGCCATGTACTTGAACTCCACTCCGTCCAGCCCGCAGCCCGTTCATGGTCTACCCGTGAAAACGCGGTTGCGAATTCTCGGTTTCCATTTCGATCCAGACGGCCTGTCTTCTGAAAACTGGCAGCAAGCTAAAGAGAAGCTTGAAACCAGGATTCAGGAGTTCAGCGTGTTGTCGTGTCCATTGACAGCAAGAGCGAACATTCTTAGGTCTCTTCTTTTTTCTTTTCTCACTTATGTAGCATGTGTGTCCCCTGTTCCAACCCGAACCAAGCTTATCTTGGAGAGGGTTCTCTTTCGGTTTCTCTGGAAAGGGACAACTGGCTGTGTAGCTAGGCAGGTACTTAAGCTGCCCAAGGATAAGGGAGGACTCGGAATTCCCGACTTGGGCATCGTAGCTGCTGCACTGCACGTCAGGTGGACCCAGGTTGCCTTTAGCTCAGATATGCTCCTGACTCGAAGCTTTACTTCCTTCTTCCTTAGCACTAGACTCCGTTTGTTTTCCCAGAGCACATTTTCTCACTGTGTGCCTCGCTCAGGAACCCGGACCCCATTCTATGCGATGGCTGCCAATTCATTGGCACGCCTTCGCAAGGTCCACTCCGACATCGACGTAATTTCCACTCCGCTCCAAGAATTAGTTGACATCCTTACCCCCGGTCTCCCCCCGCATTGCCAAAGGTATGACCTGTCTTTTCACAGGCCAAGTTGGAAGCTCATTACGGCAAGCTTCCTTGACGCCAGGCGAGCTACATTCATGTACCACCTGGCGCGAGGCTGTTTGCCGATTAGCTTCCGACCCTTCACAGACATCCCGGCTCGTGGAGTGTGCCCCTTTTGTGGCGGTCGAGAGGATACAGTTCACATCTTTTCGCAGTGTTTACTTTCTGCTGCTCTCCTCCAACGGATAGCTAGTTTGTTTAGTCTCCCAGGCGTTCCATTTCAGACAGTCCGTTTCTTGCACCCTTTGCCCAGCCAGGCGATCAACCAGTTCGTGCTTCTTCTTGTCGAGTGCTCATACCAAGTCTGGTTAGCACGCTGTGATGCGGTTTTTTTTTTTTTCTGGGGGGGGGGGGGGGGGGGGCGCCGGGTCTTCACGAAGTGCTTGGAAAAGCACGGAAGGAAGTCTGGTTCCATCTCACCCGGGAGCGGCATCACCTAGGCGAGAAGAAGTTTCTCGAAGTGTGGGCTCGCCCTGCTGTGATTTTTGTTGAGTCAGGTGGAAAGCTTTCCATTAAGTTATGATGCATGCTTCTAAGGTCACTCGACTGGACAGCATGCGCCAGTCGATCCACGTGTTTCCGTTCGCCTCAGTGGAACGCAGAGTTGGAACCGGTGCTGGCGCAACAGAGTGCGCTGCGCCGCGGACGGCTTCTGTTGTCTCCACGGTTGTTTGCCTTGACACCTTTTCCGTCGAGGCAATCCAGGGATCTGATGGGCTCGTGTCCCTGACGACCGACATGGCTGTTTGTGTGAAGCGTGAAATAGCACGGTGTGTGCCGCTCCACAGCGGCCCCCTTGTCCGGGAAGGACCGTTGGCCCAAACCAAAACCCCCCACCCAGTCAGCCCGGGTAGGGGGGCGTGCCGGGGTCAATGTACCGAATGATGCTGGGTTGTTGAGTACATGAACGCTCTGGGGCGTGGTACCTACGGGTGCCAAGTCCCCTTCCCATCTGACAACGGCACGTGTGCGTAGCTGTCAGCCAGCTTAGTACATCGTATATTTGAATGAAACTTTTATTCATAGGCTGAGAAAACTGAAATCTGAGTGCGGGCCAGCTTAAATTTGAGGGTGAGCGAAATTGAAATTTAAGGGTGGGCCTACTTGAAATTTGGGGCATGCTTACGCATACTAAGACAACTCCAGTGGAGTTTCTGCAATCTCTCTTCGCGTTAGGGCATTTAGAGCGCTTTATTGCGCTATCGACTACACGGTCGCTCGAAGCGCGTTCGCACCGTCGCCGTTGTGCTGTGCGCTATCGCGGTGCATGAACCGCTCGTGCGCGGCGTTCCGAGTTTCTTACGAAACGGCGCGTAGAATCTCCAGAGACGCGAAGCGCATTTCGAAGCATAGAACACATTCACGGGAGTTCGTGCGCAACACTAAGAAAGTACCTCCATTTAGCCCTCCCCCTCCGCTACACAGAAGTGGTCGTTGCACTTAACTAACGCTCCACGGCATGTCTCAAGAAGCTTCGTGTCTTCTTCAGTCGAGGGACTGCGCTGAGCTCAACTCCGTGGAGCTCAGCGTCGAGTCGAGGATCGTTTGAGAATGGGCGGGTATCACATTGCTATCTCTGTCACTGCTTCGGCCTTCGGGTGATGTTGACAATTTTCTTTTATTGCGATAGCAATTACATGGACACTTCAACCGGATTTCTGCCGTCGCCGTCGTCGTCGCCGTCGCCGTCGCCGTGAGGTTCCCTATAGATAAAATCTTCGCCGCGCGCCGTATGCCCGAGCGAAAGCGTGGTGCGAGGACGAGCGCTATCACGGAGAGCGAACGCACTCAATCACCCACGCGCAAGCAAGGAAGCAGGAAGCCAGCGCGGAGGGAGCGGGGGGGGGGGGGGGGGCACTTCTACTCTGCCAACAACCGCGCTCGTCGCTCGTCCGCACCGTCTCTTATCTCCACACGGCTCTGACCTTTATGCGCCGTGCATTCGCCGCTCAGTTTCCGTTGAAGCGATAGACCGCACGTACCTTCGCCCGCTGCGGCGTATGGGCTCGCTGCCAGCGTTTGACAGTCGTTGTCTGCAGTCATTCAGAGTGATCTATTCATGTTTGTTTGTGCGCGCTCACACCACGCTTGTTCATTCAGTTAGTAATAGTCGGGCCACATTTTCCAACGCACGCTACACATGCAATGCTGCCCGGATCGGCAGTGCAGCACTACAGGTGTGTCCCTTCGCACGCGCTGCCCACGGGAAGCACCTTTCATCAACACCACCGTTTCACACGCGCCTTCTCGTGGTCATCGAGTCTCTCTTGATGTCGGTCTACTGACGCCACAGCACACCTGCTTACTTAATCAGCTCATGTTTACTACAATTCATATTGCTACCAAAGCTGCTCACCTTACTTCGTATGACATTGCTGTGTTGCTATCGCATTCATTGCTTCGCCCTTAGGGCGAAACTGTGACATTTTTTCTTAAAGTGCACAAACGTGCAGTGTCCACTACTAGCGAAATCCTACCGAGGTTGTCCCAGTCGACTCCCGTGGCCTGGCGGCGTCGCGCAATCTCAAGCCATTCGGGATCCCTCTTGCTGCCCTCCTCGTGAGAAGAAAGCGGCAGTCGACCGGGACGGGAGAGCGACCGACAGCGCCTCTCGGAGTCGTCCAGGTAGCGGTCCGACGGAGAGGACAGCAGGTGCCGGTCCCAGGACATGCACTTGAAAGCCGGCGGAGATGCGTCGCCGCCTGCACCTGCGAGACGATGTCGAAGAGGCATCGAATGGACGCATTGGAGGGAAAGCGTACGAAAGCGCTGGTGAAGGGACAAGTCTGTAATGGTAGGATATAGTCTTAGGACTTGACACTGAATAAAGTGACACTTTATACACTTGCACGCATGCGTAAGCGTACGATATCGAAGCATAATTAGACTGTACCCGTAGACATTGTGTTCGAGCAACTTCTCGTTCATGGCCACAAGCCAGCCGCTTTTAGAATGAGTCAACAACTTATCTTGCATTTGCTTTTCTTCGTAAAAGTTGACGTGACGCGATGAGCACATATAAGCATTCGTGCTAACATTTTCAGTAACAAAAGGTGTATTAGGTGCTATTATGATCAGGGGCTAGGATAAAATCAGCTGGGGCGTTCTCGGTCAAAAGATTTACAGATTGACCGCAGTCACGCAGTTTGTTGAATCGTGTATAAGCGCCACCTTTAATCAGCTGCACGTCTTGCTGAGTTAAGAATAATCATCATCATCAACCTATATTTATGTCCATTGCAGGACGAAGGCCTCTCCCAGCGACCTCCAATTGCCCCTTTCTTGCTCGTTATGCTCCCTATTGTGTTCCGAAGTGTTCTTTCATTCAAGTTTCGAATATTTCGCACCTGAACTAGTGCCTATGCCTCACCGCACTGCCCACGGGCAGCCCTGGCTTAAATGCTTAGTAGCTCACAGACATTTATCAAATAGGTGCACTTTTGCGACAGAACCACATGCACGCTGCACTTCTTGAGAACTGCTTATGCAGCAAGGCTGATCCTTGTGGTTACGTGTGAAAAAGCAAGGCTCATCAAATTAGAGCAAAAATCTGCCAACCTTTGCAATCTTTGGTGCTCGGCTTCAGCGGCCCTACGTGATTATTATGGCTACCTTTTGGTTGCCAGATCTTGAAAACACGAGAAGCTTCCCACTAAAGATATGATGAGAGATTCCCATGCGCGAATTCAATTCCCAGCTATACGGCGGCAGCAGTGTTGAAATAGTGGAGTGGAGAACCACCTGCGTGTTGAGATATTGGGCGCACTTTGAAGTTACTAGGGAAGGCGAAAGTGCCACAGACGTTTCAATTTACTACGACGTCTCTCACAGCCTAGATGTATACCTCCTGGAGGTAAACGCCAATCTGAGCGAAAAAAATTTGCGTTGTTGGAAGTATCGTTTGACACTCACTCTGGCTACTAAAGGGACGGCAGCTTTCGGATCGGAACACCGACGGGCCCGAGGCATTGGTGGCGCCGCGGGCCTTGGCCCTGGGTAGGATCCGGAAGTTGATATGAATTTCCGGTGACGACGGTTCCGGTGCGGTGCTCGCGCTGGTCTCCTTGGCGCGCGGTATGCGAGGAATGGAGTCCGGTACCTTGGGTGCGGCGCTGTACGTTCTGCGTCGAAGCGGTAGAAGAAAACAATTTAATGAACGTCTCCGTCTTCCCTTGTCTTTCCCTCATGTTTAGGGTAGTAAACCAAACGCTATCTTCCACTCAACATGACCTTTTTCTGCATCTCGTACTTATAAAGGGCACAAATTAATACATTATCACATCGCTGTGCGATTCTTAAAACATAAAAATCAAAATCACAAAGACTGGTGTCTCACCAGCGAACACGTTGAACGACGGAGAATGCTGTCGTCGACAATGTTATACCGATGAGGCGTGTATATTGTAGATATACGTGTCAAGAACATTTATCCTCACAATCGCTGCTGCTGGGGAGTGTCAGGAGCAATGAAAACCTGCTGTCTGCAGACCCTGCGAGCCGACTTGTTGCCCGGATGTTACAGAGCCCCGAGCGAAAAAGATTGACCAGTGACGTCGCCGCGATGAGACGGGCCACGAGATGGGCTATGCGCGGACGCAGCGGGGAGAACCACTCACAACTCTTGCCGGCCGAAAAAAAGCATCACGGATGCCTGCAATAACATATGTTGCGGGGTCACTGTGCACATTTACCGCACTAAAAGAGGTGACGTGCGTGTCATGCAGAGAAAACCTGGTGTTATTATCAAACACGGACCTGGATGCTGACGAGAATGCGCTGATCACAAGTATGACAAGGCGTGAGGTAAAGTTTTTCCAAGGCATTCCAAGTGAATGCTAAATTTTATGCTCGGACAGTTTTACGTAAGCGCAGGGTTGAGCGGCTTCCCACCAAGTTTACTGGCTTTCTTAGCCAAAATCGAGGCAATTGCAGCCCCGGTGAGCAGTGTCCTCGATTACCTTGAGGACCTCGGCGTATGTCGATCACGGCCACTCTCCACAAGACGTCAGGTTTCCAGTGCCGCAGCGAACGCTCTAACTGAATGACCTTTGCAAAACGGCAAATGACAAATTGCCCGCAACAAAACGAATGCCTAAGCTTCAAACTGTTAGTAGTTAGTGTGCACCTGGGTGTAGTGTGTAATGACCTCAGACATACTTATATTGTATTCAACAGCATTACGTAATCTCGTGTGCCACGCGTTGTGTGCAAACAAGTAGCTCCTGCCTTTCCACTCTTGCCTATTGCTTCGCCCTAAGCACCTCAATATGTTAAGATGTAACATGCTTGCAATGTCCATGCGTCGCTTACTTAATCTTATATTTGTACCACTCTCGAACATTGCCTTTTTTTTTTTACTACAAGCCGTGTACATTATTTTATTTTGATGAACAAATTGCGGTCACTGACCAAGTGAAGGTGAAAATAACACAGAGACGTTTAGGGACCCGTACGGGGTTCCTTGATCACGCTGTATGTATATATGTATGTATATTTTCTGTTCACATGGTACTCAAGTAATGTCTTGGTTCTTGTCGACGTGCAGTAAGTTTTTCAAGAAACGAACGTTCATTCTTGAATCCATGTGTGTGCATTTGGTCAATTTTTATCTCATTGCTGGGCCTTTTAATTTTGGTGTTGCCACATTTCCTGTGCATCTCTCGCGTGCTGAAATAAATTATTTTCTTGAAAACTTTGTAGGGGTTTGTTCAGTGCACCTGTTTCCTAACTCGTCTTTCACGCACTGCTAACGTTTCCATAGCTCTCATCTGAATAAATAAAATCTTACTGATTTTATTGAACGTACTATAACTATTTTCTTCCATTGGGCTGTTTTGTGTCTCAATAAATTGTTCGGTAAACGCAGATTTTGATAGCATCATTAGGAAAACAATTTATTTTCGTGGGGTCTGATAGCAGTTGCGTAGCTGGGTAAGTCAACGGCTGTCCTACGGACAACAGAGGACTGTATTTTTTTTTATACTCTACAGGTGAAAACAAAACATTAGCCGATAGCGTTCTTCGCCGAAGGTGCGTTCAGACGCAGGAAGGAGCGAGGCGCCGGCTGACAGCCTTCCGCAGCCCATCCGACCGGCGTGACGTCACAGCGGCGTGGGGAGGGGGGGGCTTGCAAATAGTCTAGTCACCTAGCTCCAGCTTGCCCAAACCTTCGCAGTTTTAGAGGATCAAGAAAGCGTCACCTTGTTTCGAGCACCAGCCACACGCACCGCTTCATTTCTCTTCCGTAATAAAAATAACTCGTGGGAAGCCGTCATAATAATAATGTAATACACGAATAAAGTGCGTTTACTACACGTTATAATAATCCGCTGCGTGCGTCTCTTGCTGTGGTGCTTTTCAGTGTAGTTAAGAAAGATTGTATGACGTAGCAGGAAAGTTCTTTTGCGAAGGAAGTCTTAACAAAGACCAGCAGGCACGTGCTTCTGCGTAACGATAGCATTACTCTTTGCATTATATCGAGTTAAATTATGCTAATCAAAGTTAAGGTAAAATATACTGCAACCCCTTCATTCTCACTCACAGGAGAATTACAAGCTCTAAGCCTGTTTCCCGTCACACTCAGTGTTAGACACCGAGGAAAGAAATAAGACAGCCGGTGCATATAGGAAGATTCTACATTCTTGTATGCGCTATTTCCTTGATACCGGCCCTCTGTGCCACCATGTGTAATTCCGGCCATTACAACAGCTCCTAAGCAGCGCTGTGACGAATTACTTCACTTCTGCATTCATAGCACGGTTTCAGCCTTCACCGTGCGTCTCCCCGCGGCCAAATCGCATCTGTCAGGATTGTTCAAAACTGTTGCCATATGCGCGGCACGTCTGCGATCGTTTTGACCCAGGAAACGCGCGGCAGTGTAATGGTCACGCGGATTCCCGCCACGAAGTTTCCCGCGAGCTCAAGTCGTCCCAGAATTGCGCCTGTTACGGGTGGTTAACTTGATGATTAAAGAGCGTCTTGGTTGTTCCTGCAACTTGCACGGGGACGTTGAACGTGACGCAGACGCGCGGAACGCATATAGCAGCGAGTGATGGAAAGCGTGCAAGTGGAGGCCAAGCGTTATTCCCTGCTTAGTTGGTCTATTCGCAATTACATGCGAATAAAAAAAAATCTAGACAGTGGGAACGTGTCCCATTAGCAAGGCGTGAGGCCACATTACGGACACGAAAGAAAAGTACTAAGTCACATCTCTGTCTGAGAGAGAGAGAGAGAGAGAGAAAATGATAAATGAAAGGCAGAGAGGTTAACCAGGACTGAGCCCGGCTTGCTACCCTACCTACACTGGGGGAAGGGAAAGGGGAGGGAAAGATTAGGAGAAGAAGAGAAAGTCCACTCTGGATGCCGTTGACGTGGTAACAGCTTTCTGCTCTATATCACTGACAGTGACTCAGTCCGGATCAAGGACGGTCCCTCAATCCTGTAGTTTTTCAAAATCGCAGCAGCGCTTTTGTGGCCATTTGTAGCTGCGATATGCGAGGCCATGGCCTCAAGATCTTGTTCAAGGTGAACGCTTTTTTCTATCCAGCTTCGTTTGACCAAAGGAAAGAGGCTGGCTATTATCTCAGACAATGAACTCAAACGTTCCTTGGTTACATCAGGCATGTCTAGTCAATCACCTTTAACGGTGTTCTTAAACATTCGGGTCCAGAGATGTCACGTTCGTCTGCGCGCGCTTGAGCATTTCGTGAGTGTCAATAGGTGAGCGAAGCGAGCGAGCGAGTGATCATTTGTACTTATTTCGGGCCTCTGTCTGCTTCGTAACATCAAAGGAGTAACTCACCCGACGCCCGGCGACCCAGTTATGGTTCCGGGAGTAGCGCCCGTGGCCGAGGCACCGGAGGTGTGCCTCCTCCTGGAGCGACGTCTTCTCTCCATGATGGGCGTGTCGGCGAACTCCGGCGGTGGCGTGAGAGTCGGCGCTACGGGGTCCGGTGAACCCTTGCCTGAAGACGAAGAGGACGAGGACATGTCAAGACTACAGCCCGAGTCGAGACTCGACTGTCGCCGGTGTCCCAAGATGGTCCCGCCGACGCCTGGGCGGACCACCTCGGACTTCTTGGACACCTCCAAGTGACCACCGGCGGAGGCCGGGCGCTCCGAGTCGGCGATGAACCGGACGCCGGGCTTGCTGGTCTCGCTCTGGACGGTGTTCTTGTCGGCGATGTTTTTGTTGTTGTTGATCTCGGCTTGTTGCTGGTTCGTTCGATAAGGCTTCGGTTTGGTGTCTGCTTCGTTGACGTTATCTGCGGCAAGAAGACGAGGGCGCATAGTCAGAAAGTCTGCGGACATTATATGCGTATATATATATATATATATATATATATATATATATATATATATATATATATATATACCCCAGAAAGTGGATGAAAAAAAAACAATGCCGCGGTAGCTCACGTGGTAAGAGCATCGCACAAGTTATGCGAAGATGTGGGTTCGTATCCCACCTGCGACCAGTTGTTTTTTTAATCCACATTCGTCTGTATTTAATTATCCTTTCTTTATTTCAATCAATAACTGCCAATGGTCTACAAGCCGCATTGTCTATGCAGATGTCAGTCAATAAGAAGTATACAGACTTTGCAGTAGCACCAGTGTGGACACGCTTTCGTCAAAAGTCCTAAGTGATCCTAAGGACTACAGTGTCCCGAAATTCATCTCTCAGGTGGTCCCAAATTCTTTCCGAGCCTTCCACTACGAACGTTTTGGTACTTCGGGTTTTGCCGTGACAAGTAAATAACGAACGCTGACATACCTCGCTAACACGAACATACATTCGTAGTAGCGTGTAGTGGCTCTAAGTTACGGTAATTCTGGAAGCGTTAAAGCGAGTGCGCGACGTGCGTTCTTGCTCGAAGATTGGCAGTAGAACCATGCATTAAACCCAGATATTTGTACGCACGAATTTTCCATCGCCGCGGTGGCCCACTAGCTACTGCGTTCTCCTGCTTAGCACGAGGTAGTCGGTTCGAGTCCCGGACTTAGGGTTGCCATATTGGGCTATTAATAGCCAAATTGGGCTACTGTTTAAGCGGCTTAGCGTCAAAAATTCCGAGTTGGCTACATGGCTATATTTGGGCTATTTTTGTATTAAGGACTTCCGGGTCCCGGGGACCCCGTCAGCACTAACAAAATTTGGGAACACCGGTTTATGCAAACCCAAAGCTCATTGCTGCGAAAAAAGTATGTAGGCAATCTTGAAGGCTTTGTTTTTAGGCAATGTCGGCGCTGAGTGGATGGCGTTAAGTCATCGCTGCCGTGTTTACACGTCTTTCCAGGCTAAGCTCTCTTTTTGTTTAGGTTTCGGCGCCATCTGCTTCCGCTTCACGCGTGGTACAGTAAGAAAACCGTTGTCAAAACTAAGCATGGGCAAGTGGGCGAAATACAGCCGTGCATATAAGAAGGAATGGGAGAAGGACCCCTCTTTCAAAGGTAAATTTTACTTTGCGCGCATATTTGGTTTTAAAAGCGTCTGGTGGTGCGTTGTTTCGGAATGGAGTGAGAAATTCGGCAAATTTCTTACTCTATTACAAAATGTCCGAAATTCATTCCGCATCCGAAGGCAACTATTGCATCTGCAAAGCATTAAGCCATTCAAAATTTTAAATATTGCAGTTGAGAATGAGGATGTTTTAAGGTAGGGTCAAGGTCTTGCGTGAGGCTCCCACGTGATCACGAACTTCGCCACAGGCACGAGCGCACTTCATACTTGCGGTGGATGCACTTTTTACTCGCTCGTCGTCTGCCGTTATCTCAAGATCGGTAGCCACGGCACGGTGCGCGTTCCGTCCCCTCTTGCCCTTCTAGTCTTTGGAAACACAGATATTGCCGGCCCACCGGCTTTATTAAAGGAATGATAATCGAATGCGCTATAGAATATTTATTGCGTTTCCTTTTCGCAGAACCAAGAACGGACATGCGCCATTTTCAGTTAGTGTGACGTAGTGACGGTAACGGAGGGTGCGCCAGCCTGGTCGAGCCGACTGTGTTCACAGAACACCCATACTGCTGTGTTCGCGAAGAACGGGTTATCAGAGTGCGTGGGCTCGTTTCCTTTACTGTTGTCTGCCCCGGCGGGCTGACCACCCGTAAAATGCGCATTTTTAGAATGTGAGAATGCTTTCACTAGGTTTAACAAAAGTGGTTGTCTATGATAAACTAACAGGTAACTGAGCAAGAAGTACCTCCTTTTATTGCGATAGCAATTACATGGGCACTCCAAGCGCATTTCTACCCTGGTTGTGGTCGTGGTCGTCGCTGTGAGGTTGCGTCTAAAGTTCAAACACGGTAACATCGTCGCCGCATGCGTATGTGTTCCCTAGTGGAATTACATTTGTTTATTTTTTGAAGTCACACTGAAGGTAAAGGAACACAGCCCCCCTCGGAAATTTGGCAACACACGTATTCGTGCCTACATTCACAGAAACTTACGCACACGTTTTCAGATTGCACGAATCTTGCCAGGGAATCCCTGTTTAAAAATTGCACAGTTCAACGCTTCGATACTAATACCACCTGGGTTATTTCCAGCGCCGTAATCCCGGTGGCAATTGAAACTGTAAACTTTAATTCACCTCTTCTGCTACGGGCCAGCAGGTCGTTCCGTTTTTACACTCAAAGGCGAATTGCAGTCACAACTGTCTCTTTTTCGCACGAGGAAAATGCGAGAAGGTTTCAAGTTTTCTCCAGAGCCCAGTGTGCCTCTAAGCGGAAGCATTTGCTAACTCAGCGTCAAGCTGCTTTCGAGTAAAAAATACAAAATTGAGAAAGAGAGAGAGCGGGATAGAAATAACATGCTTATTTTATGAATCAAGCTTAGGAAAGGCATCACTATTCTAAAATTCATTGAGCTCGGGCCGCCTCTTGGGCACTCGATTGTGACCAGCCGAAGGTGATCCTAGAGGCTTGAGCTGGCAGTATTTTGGCCGACACTTATAGAAAAATGCCTGGAGTGAAGCGAGGCGTGAACTAAAGTTAGCTCACAACGTGGCTCAGTATATACTGATAGCGTCATGAATCGATTGGAAACGAAATCCTTCGGCTCGTTGTAACAATAGGTGGTGTCCAAATCCACGTCTGAGTGGCAGCTCTCACTAGAATTCTGTACGCAGATCTTGAGGTCACTGTTGTGCTGCTTCCATGCGGCGGAAGTAATTTTGGAGCCGGAAATACGTGGTGAACCATCTGCACCATCTATAAGACACGTGAAGAACATCATCAAACATTTTGCTATGTTTTTGGCTACTTTTGGGTCACAAAAAATTTGGGCCTGGCTATCTTTGGGCTACATTTTGAGATCATTTGGCTATTTTTTGTTGGGGCCATCTGGCAACCCTAGTCCCGGTTGCAGCAGCGGCACCCCTATGGAGGCGAGAAGCAGAACGCCCACTGTATAGACATATACATGATAGTTAATGAAATACTAAATAGGAGATTTCTTTTCCAGAGCTCTCCACTATGACGTCCTTCGTATCCCCCCTTGTTGCAATGGCAAGTGAAACCCCATCATTCAGCCAATCCACGAATACCCGAGTAGTACACAATCGCACATCCTGTAGCGGGCATTTCGGCCGGGTCGCGTCCGTTATTGGCCTGCAGCGCACGCGCGATGCGAAATGAAGAGCAAGGCGAAGCGGCGATGCCTACTGGAGCGTGACATCAAGATATGGCTGCGGTGGCGGCATTCTATTTCCAGGCCGCAAGGCACGTGGCTCGCGTTCGCATTTTGTGCGGATACAACGAGAGCCACGCGAAGCGGTGCAGAAAAAATAAAATAAAGAAGAAAAAGACTGAGCCGCTCCTAGCAGGTATGTATTGGCAACCAAGAAGGCAGGAATATAAAACACGGAGGAGGGCATCGTAAAAAAATATAATAAATAAATAAAAAGGGTCGTCGGCTTGAGGCTCGCACGCGCTCCGGCGAAACTTGTTCCCACCGCTGATCCGGCCGCTTCCGGATGCCATGAATACCGCCGGACCCCAACCGATGACCGATATTCCCGCCGCACGCTAAACTGAAAAGCTCGCTGTTGAAGGAGAGAGAAAAACGTGGCCTTTCTCCCTGCTTTCTTTACAATGTTTCTATGCTCGGCGAGAGAAACCGAACATCGGAGTCGCTTCGCCGTGCTGACTCGGAGACGTGGAAGTTGACGCATCAGGCTGACGTGCTCCGGTGGTGGTCACAGCATGCTATAGCACTCCATCCTAGCGGGCTCCCTTCCTGACCAGCCGTGTCCACAAGGCTGTGGAAGCCTGACCACCTGCCGGGATGCGCTTTTCCTTCATTCGGCAACGACGCACGCATTTCCGCCACCTTCTCTTTCCCTATTCCGAGAGTGTGGTGGCACTTTCCAAGAGGGCACAGGTATACAACGCACGCACGCTCTATCAAGCCGCTCGCATTGGTCTGCGCTTTAAGCTGGATTGACTCGACGAATCGGCTCGATGATTTCCTCCGCGGACGAGTGTGACATCAATCAGCGCTGTTCACAAGGGCTCCGGAAGTTACAGAATATATGCTCGCGGACTGATTTGCTGCAGTAGTCATGATCGTCCGTGAAATGAATCAGTTGTGTGAACTGCCTTCTGAGTTTCGCTCAAAGCACTGGCGGATCCAGACGGTAAGCCTGTGAACCGGAAACATTGCCAACACGCGCCCTCTGCAATGCGGCGCTGTGCAGTCCACTGTGTGCGCCGTACTTGTGGTCCGGACTCCCGTTTACGGGCTATAGTTTTCAGACCGGCGAGTTATTACTCATACGGAGCGCAACACATTACTAGCCACAGTAACTGTCAAGCTAAGGCCTGTCATTTATAATACTGGCCATGCAGCTACTGGCCGGCACAGCAGCCCCCCCTCCTCACTTTTTTTCCGTGTGTGTGTGTGTGTGTGTGTGTGTGTGTGTGTGTGTGTGTGTGTGTGTGTGTGTGTGTGTGTGTGTGTGTGTGTGTGTGTGTGTGTGTGTGTGTGCGTGGGTGCGTGCGTGCGTGGGTGCGTGCGTGCGTGCGTGCGTGCGTGCGTGCGTGCGTGCGTGCGTGCGTGTGTGTGTGTGTGTGTGTGTGTGTGTGTGTGTGTGTGTGTGTGTGTGTGTGTGTGTGTGTGTGTGTGTGTGTGTGTGTGTGTGTGTGTGTGTGTGTGTGTGTGTGTGTGTGTGTGTGTGTGTGTGTGTGTGTGTGTGTGTGTGTGTGTGTGTGTGTGTCGGATGCGGGTTCTGCTGAGAGGTCAAAGTATCACGCGCGTACCGTTCTTCACGTCACCTCTATGTTCTATAATCCTGCTACGTAATGGGCACAGCTCACTGCGTTATGCAAATGCAATTGGTTATCCTCCATGAGTGCCGGAAAGTTGTGTTTTAGTTCCCTAGCATAGTTGAGCAAGGAAGCTCCCTGGTGTTGCACCTTATTCTGTGTTTTGCCGTATCGCCGAAAGAGGGCGGATGAAAGGGACAGTGAGGATAAAAGGCACGAAGCGATCGCGGCCACAGTAGACGAAAAGTATGCGGTGGCCCTACGATTGCCTCCCATGAGTCCATATCGGTGGGAAGAGGCCTGTAGGCTACTGTAGACCCTATGCTAAAAACGCATCGGTAAGCGCCACTGATAACTATAGCCTGGATAAACGGCTTTATTGTCTAGTCAAGGCGCGAGCTCTTAGACATATATAGGAACCTTTCAATCTCAGTTTAATTTTTTTTGTTATCATAAGCCCGAGAAATGCATCAGAAAGATAGTATAAGTACCGAAGAAGGTCTCATATAGACAAAAGGCTCAGTGCGATATCTCATGCTGATACGTGAATCAAGGAAAAAATTGGGCAGTTTCTCCCCAAGGGCGACACCATCGGTCACAGTCAGTGACAGTGACCGGTGCGACGCGGGTGCGATAACATTCCTGGCACCCTTACAACCTTTAACACGCCGTGTAGGGCCTGTAATGACATTGCACAAGCGCCACTACGCTGCTCGTAAACAGCCACGCCAGTAGAATTACATCTCTTTCAGGTTTGAGCACTGGTATTGTTTTTCACTTTTATTATTTAATAGCCTGAGAAGATTTAATGTAACAGGCGTGCGCTGTGAATGTTATGTTTCATGACATTTGTGTGTCGGCTGCCATCCTCAAAATTCTGAGGAATAGAGAGAGAGAGAAAGCAAGGAGTGGAAATGCGGGGGGGGGGGGGGGGGGGGATTCAGCCACACGAGCTTCCAGTTTGAGGAATAATATAGTCAAGAACGTAAGACTTGGTATGAGACACTTTAGTGATTGAATAGAGTGCCAATATTACCCGCATGTAGAGCATGAATAAGCATATAGCATACATATACCTAATATACGCGGAGGCCCACGGCGACGCCGACGGCAACGGCGACCGTGAAAGTCGCTGGAGTTCCCATATAGTCGCTATCGCAATAAATATAGTACAGTTGGCCTCGAAGGCTTACAGGTCTCGACAACAAAAGCTGAATTCCCGCCGACTACCTACATGTAGCCAGCCAGACGGGCACTCAAGTCCGTTCACCTTCACGTATTGTAATGTGAGGTCTTTCGGGCTGATTAAGTTTGAGGTCAAGCTCCCGTGACCTTAGCTTGCGGAAAAAGAAAGTTGGTCCCCTAGTTCACTCAAACCCCACAGCGTACGATTCTGACATGGTTTACGCACAGGGAAGCGCACTTCATGACTCACCGATATCTGTGGTCAAGGGTGGCGGGCTACTGCGAGCCGACGGCCTTCCGGACGGTGCGCTGTGCCCAGCGGGCAGTGGTGCAGACGCCCCCGCGTCGGCGGTAACTGCGGTCGCTGCTTCTGACGTGGCTTCGTCGCTGTCGCCGGGCGCCCAGCGATGCAGGGCCGAGAGGAACGCGTGAAGACTTCCCCTGGACGGCTTGCGGCGCTTGCCTAGCGACCCTTGCTGCGCCAGCAGACGCCTGTCCTTTTGGGCGCTGTGGTCCAGAACAGGACCGGACGGCACCACGCCGGGCACCAGGCCCGCCGCCGGCAGCCCGTTGGCCGCACCACCGCCCACCTGGACAAGCAAACACACGCGCATGAAAATCAGGTGATGACCAGCGATGATCGGGTATACAAAGAGTTTCGACTGGGAAGCGTTACGTTCAAAGGCCAGCATTTGCCTACAGACACTAAAGTTAAGAAAATTAAATTCTGGCGTTTTACGTGCCAAAAACCACGATCTGATTATGCAGCATGCCGTAGTGGGGTGCTTCGGGTTAATTTTGACCACCTGGTGTTCCTGAACATGCACCCAATGCAAGGTACACGGGCGGTTTTTGCATTTCGCCCCCATAGAAACGCGGCCTGCTCGGCCGGGATTCGATCCCGCGACCTCCTGCTTAGCATCGCAACGCCATAGTCGCTAAGTCACCACGGCAGGTGCCACTATAGTCAGCGGCAACGTAAACTGCAATGCCAAATATGCCGAGCTGGTCATAATCTCTCATTTCAACGACCTGATGGCGCGGGTGAACGTCTCACTACAGGGAACTACGTTTACAAGCGCGGAGGCACTGAGGGCGGGTGTATTCCTGTTTTAACGCGATAGCGCTCAGGACCCCGTGTCGCAAAAATTCCGGTGTCGGCGCTGACTGTCGTTCGGCGAAAAAGCATTCCGAACCACAACCACGCAGGCCCTACGTAGACACTAAACATTTATTTCACCACTTTGTCTTACATTCTTTACAAAGCGATGAGCAACACGAGAACAAGGTGAGAGCGGGAGCCAACGTTTCGACAAGTGGACATGTCTTCTTCAAGGTCTTTACAAAGTTATTCCTCGGAAGATTGAGAATGACAGCCCACAAAGAATTTTCATGAAACAAAACGCCGACCGCGCGTGCCTTTTATGTTAAATCTTCTCAGGCTCAAATATTAAAAGTGCAAAACAATAACAGAAGGTCGACCCGCGCAAGAGGCCGCGTTTCTACCAGAAAGCGCACCTTCGTGCATAACGTTCACCGCCAGGGTTTCCCGGTAAACATTCCGGTTACATAAGCTGCAGTTGCCGGGGGGAAGCATGAGAAACAGTCAAGCATGTGTGAATGCTATCGCGTTCCACTCTTAAAGGCGAAGCTTAAGCGTCCTCCAAGTCATTATACATGGAGCTTGTACGGAATTCTTCACCTGTCACTGAGTAAATCTCAACATCTTTTCAGAAGCAGAAACAGAATCATCATCATCATCATCATCATCATCATCATCATCATCATCATCATCATCATCAGCCTATTTATGTCCACTGCAGGACATCAATACAAAGAAACAGAATACCTTATTGCAAAAAGAAAAAGAAGGCATTAGTCCAAAGGGTGAAGCATTGACAGTGATAGCATGGTTTAGCACAGCGCTCGGAACCCTCGAATCTGTTCTAACTGTAACCGAGTGAGACACGTTCTCATGACGCATCATGCAAGACAGCATGTGCTCGGTAGACGGAACAGTGCCCTGGCGACTACCAAGGCTGCATCTAACAACGCTGAGGTGATGAGGAGCGTCTCCAGATGGCGTTGGAGGCTGTACACCACTAAAGTCACTGGAACCTGGAAAGTAACGCAGCCCTTTTCTCTTCGCCGCCGCGCCGCCGATTGGTCAGTTGCCGTCAGGTGATCACTTTTTACCATAGATGGTCCACGCCGCGTCGGAGCGGATAAGCAGGCAAAGACATCGCTCGCACACGCCGCGCGTATGAGTCCGTCGACGAGGTCGGATTTTACATTTTGTGTAATTTAGGGCACATGTAACTTTCGGAGACTTAAAACAAAAGGAAATGCCCGGGTGCACCACTTTCGGGCGCAGGAACCACCGGGAGTCCGGGAAAGCGCTTTTCGCGATACCAATTAAGCGGAAAGAGCGACAGCAAGCACCGTACTATCTGGCTGCACCGAATAAAGCGCGACAAGTTCACTCACACTTGGTGAACTTGTTGATATCGCAAAGCTGAGAAGCTCTTTGCGCTATCATCGAACTGCCTAAACGCGATAATGTGATCTAAAAGCTTCTTCAGGGCGTTTGCTTTGAAGACTGCGGTTTGCCTTGAGCAAGCAGAGCGAGGAGATGCTCAGAAATATGCAGAACCGAACAAAATGTGGCTCGAAGAGCGTCGGAATGCGGGCGGCTTTGTTATAATAACATAATGTTCTCACTTGAAAACCACTGCAATAAATATCTATCGACGTGTCAATGTCGAATATTAGAATAAACATTTTCTCGTGTGTTGTTTATTTCTGCTTAAATGAACGGGACCTGGATAACTCTGTCTTAGCACCCCTTTTCTTGTACTGCAGTCAGGGACCGTTTATTTTCGTAGATGTCGACCTGCATAAAATGTTTCGAGCGCGGTTAAATCAGTAGCCACGTTAGAAAGCTATTATATTATGCTTATAAACTATGCGTGTTAGCGCTTGATACCTATAGTCATCCTAAAAACATCCTGTGTGGCACACGAGCATCGAGTTCGCTTTGCATTTGGAACGGGGGGCACTCAGTTGAATGCTTCACTTTCTGAGTAGATATAATTTATATCGTATCTAGCTAAGCGAAAAACGGTTTTGCTTTGTGGATTTCGCAGGGCCCACTGCTACAACCATCGTGCCATTCTTCATTGTAGCAAGCCTAGAAAGCCCGAGGAAGAGCTGCTCGCGTTTTCCGCAACGCGTCGAATAGCTACTATAGTTAGCTACGAGGGGTAAAACAGTTAATGTAAGAAAACCCGAGGTTCACGTAGACCTGCGACACATAAAATGCTTAAAACACGAGTAATGTTGCTCAAATTATGCACGTTGTTAAGTAATTTAGTATTTTCCTTGGATAGCTTCCCAACGAGCACAAAACTTATCGGGAAGGAGAACAAACGAAAGGCCGGCCGCTCGAGCGCCCGTCCTGTCGCTGGTCTCGCTACATGCAATTTGGCGCCTGTAAAAATCTTCCGATCGTACTTATCAGTACTGCTTCGCACGCACAGTAGATGCACCCTCTCATCTTCTATGTACAGGACAATGAAATGTGTCGATTTGCGATAATGTAAACCGCGGAAAGCGAAGCTACATTGTCGAGCTGCCACCCGAGAGACGCGTTGGACCAAATCTGGCAACAACAGCGCAGTGTGGTTGCGGTACTTTCCAGGTTCCAGTGACTTTATACACCACTACAGTTACTGTCATCATCATCATCATCATCATCAGCCTATATTCATGTCCACTGCAGGATGAATGCCTCTCCCTGTGACCTCCAATTACCCGTGTCTTGCGCTAGCTGATTTCAGTTGCGCCTGCAAATTTCCTAACTTCATCACCCCACCTAGTTTTCTGCCGTCCTAGACTGCGCTTCCCTTCTCTCGGTATCCATTCTGTAACTCTAATCGTCCACCGGTTATCCATCCTACGCATTACATGGCCTGCCCAGCTCCTTTTTTTCCCTCTTAATGTCAATTAGAATATCGGCTATCCCTGTTTACTCTCTGATCCACACCGCTATCTTCCTGTCTTTTTACGTTAGGCCTAACATTTTTCGTTCCATCGCTCTTTGTGCGGTCCTTAACTTGTTCTCGAGCTCCTTTGTTAACCTCCAAGTTTCTGCTCCATTGGTTAGCACCAGTAGAATGCAATGATTGTACACTTTTTTTTCAACGACAGTGGTAAGCTACCAATTAGGACTTGGCAATGCCTGCTGTATGCATTCCAACCCAATTTTATTCGTCTGTAAATTTCTTTCTCGTGATCAGGGTCCCCTGTGAGTAATTGACCTAAGTAAACGTACTGCTTTACAGACTCTAGATGCTGACTGGCGATCCTCAATTCTTGTTCCCTTACCAGGCTATTGAACATTACGTTTGTCTTCTGCCTATTAATCTTCAACCCCACTCTTACACTTTCTCGGTTAAGGTCCTCAATCATTTGCTGTAATTCGTCCCCATTGTTGCTGAATAGGACAATGTCATCTGCAAACCGAAAGTTGCTGAGAAATTCGCCGTTCATCATCACTCCTAAGTCTTCCCAGTCTAACAGCTTGAATACTTCTTCTAAGCATGCAGTGAGTAGCAAATAGCATTGTGCCTCCTGGAGTTACTGTATAGGCTCCTAAAGGGAGCCTATACAGTTAATCTATATACCACCTCGACGGCGCTCGGGATGAGTGGGATGGTAACCCCTCGGCATCAGTCAGCGGGCAGTGAAATAGTGAGATAACGTTCAGCTCAGCCTTTAGTGCCCGTATAGCTCACCTAGAGCAGTTCATACACAAAACAGCTCACCAGTAACGCTATGGTGCGCACGACGCCAGCTGCGAAATGGATAACGTCGCCCTGGCAACGCCATCAATGGAGCGTATATAGCGTTGACGGTGCGCCGACTTCGCTGCGTCACCAATATATTAAAAAAAAGGAAGAAGACGAACGTTATGGCATATTTACGGACTTACGTTTCGGCCGGAGGAAACGGCGTTGCATGTAGGCTCCCTAGTTAATACAAGTGTAATCGCGTTACAGGTATATATAAAGACACTAGACACTTCTCGCGTTGTCCCACACGACATGCGCACAATCAAGCCCTAGTCACAATATATATATATATATATATATATATATATATATATATATCATGCATCAAAACATTTTTCCCACTTTGACACTCCCCTTGCTAACACGTTAAAACGTAAAGGTCAGCTGGTGGTTGCGAGTAGCAGGTGGCTGAACTTAATTTTTGCAGCAATGGACGGTTGTATATGTATATATATATATATTTAGTTTTGCATGCGCGCAATATAGGTATTGCAGTAAAAGGCTAATGCGCGAGCTAGAACTGCACATTGCGAAATACGCACATTTTTTCAAAATGGGAAGCCTTAAATAAGGTTGAAAAATAATTTGCGTAGGTAATCAGAAGCACTACGGAGGTCATACAACGTGGTATCTTCGTAGCGCTGCCCGCAATGAGTCAGCTCCAACAGCAGTATCAAGTCGAACCTCCCGAACGGAATACCTACTTATGTTTTGAATGTTGACCGACTGAGACAGTGACTGACTGTGATTGTGTATCTGTGCTCCTTTCTTTCTCTATCTCTACTTTCCTGTCACTTTACCTCCCCCTCCCCTCTCTCCCCAGCGTAGGGTAGCATACCGGATCTTCCCATCTGGTTAACCTCCCTGCCTTTCCCTTTTCTTCTGTCTCTCTCTCTCTCCCCTGCTGGCCCCTTCACATTTCCTACTTCCCCTTGAATTGGCAGCGGTCGTTCACGCGACGCACGAATTAACCCTTCTCCCTCCCTCTCCTCGGTATCGCATTTGCTCGGGATCCATGGCGGCAATCCGGGCTCTTCGCGACAACAGACTTCCCGATGACCTTCATGACGACCTTTCTGGCGCTCTCTCCTTTCTCTCCCCAGCTTTGGTCACTGTGGTGTGGGTGCCATGTCATGCAGGGATTATCGGCAATCAGCTCGCTCATGAGCTTGCCCGCGAGATTATTAGCCGGGTGCCGATGATCCCCTGGCCTTACCCGCCCATAGCGGGCGAGGCACACTTTTATAAGAAAACTCTAAAGCAGCACTACAAACACCTACGGCATTCATTGCAGACTCTTCCGCTACCACACCCTTGTCTCTCCACTGCCCAAGTACGCACCCTCAGGGCCATCCAGCTCAGCACTTTGATCACCTGTATCGTTACCGCTCAGACCCCTCATGTCCCCCTCTACGTACGCAAATGCAGAGCACATCTCTTGCCCCGTAGCCCTACAATTCCCTCACTAACCTAACCTCCCCACTGGCGGGTGTGGTTGGCGTCGGCGGCCTTCGCCGACCAACTGGCCATGGTCCTCCTGGCGGAGGAATATCTATAGGTCTTAGTCTGACCTGGAATAAAGCCTTTTCTGTCCCTCTGGATTTGTCTGATCTTCATGCTTGTGGATTTAGACGTTCTTGCGGCTTTGTTTATTGCGCTTTATATGTCTTCATTACCGTAAATTTCAGAGCAATCTATACTTTTCGAAGTGCAGAAGACGCTGCGAACACGCACCATCGCTACAAACTACACCGGTTCAGCTTGTCGAGGTGGCCAAATCGAAACGCGCCAAGCATTTCAATGCTCTCGCTTGCGCGCGATAAATTCATAGGGCGTTTTATGTCGCGCGTTGATGCATGCGTCCGTTGCGTTATGGTTTCAATATCGGGCTTCTCTGCTGGAGTTCCCATCTTCGAATCGTGCCATCGGACAATTTCAATAATGCTTTTTATCGTACGTTATTTATTGTATAATTATTGTATGAAACTCAATGGACGAGGCTATGCTTGGTTCTTTATTATATGGCTACATCGCGTTGTAGCCTCCGCTGCGCTGTGACTACGGAAGCGCTCCCTGGCGGTGATCGTTAATGTCGCGATGATATACTTCGCTTCACCGCTCCTAGATGGCGGCGCCGGAGCCGATGTTCACATCCGTTTCATCCGTTGCCGGAAATTAGTCGCGAAACTAGAGTGTACTAGATTGGGTGAGTGGGTCCAACGAAGGCTCCCCGCTGAGGCTTTTTTTTTTTATTATTGAAAAGTTGGTGGCGCCACCATCTCTTACTCCCGAATGAGCGACCCCGCGCGCCGGCCGGATGCTTGTCGCGTCGGAGACCCTACCGCAGCTGCATGGACCTTTACAGGCGGATACTCGGTGGCGGCAACACTGTTGTTATTCCCCACCGATCTTTTGTAAATAAAATGGAAAAACAGCGGCGGAAAGAATGCAAACGACGCAACAACGGCGGTGCATCGAGCAGACGACACCTACTCAGCCCGTGAGCTTGCCTCAGCCAATGAGCGCTGCCGAAACAGCCGGAGCCAACGTTTATTGGCCAGAGATTAAGAATAAGGCGACGGCAGCGCCGCCTAAATTTCCGCGTTTTTTGCTTCACCCTCGGCGCTTGCCAAGGCGTCCGCTGGATCCACTACCTCAATCTAGTACACTCTACGTGAAACCCCACATAAAACACTTTTGTGTTAAAGACTGTTGCAACTTAGTTTAACAGATAATGTGATTTGCAAGCACAGGTTCTACTAACAGGGTTGTTAACACGATATTAATAAAATTTTATAGCACAAGAGTACAAACAACAATAGCAAGATATGGCACTATTGAAACATACCCATTATGAATTATAGCTTGTTGAAGAACATGCGAAAATCTTGGACTCTCTTTTATTGTCTTCGGGAAGTTAATCCATATCGTCACGTGCTTGGAGCGAACAGCCGACGGCAGTGTGCCACTGAGAACAATCACCAGGGCCTGTTAATTTTTCTTATCGTGACATGCGTCAGTAAAATTATTTTTAAATTGATCAATATAGCTTGTTCTGAATTTGAATAGCACTTCTGGCAACTTTCGGCGAAGGCACGCCCTCTTCTCCACGACAGCCGGCTGGTCGGCTGTTGGTCGGCTGTCGTGGAGAAGAGGGCGCGCCTTCGCCAAAAGTTGCCAGAAGTGCTATTCAAATTCAGAACAAATTGATCAATTTACAAATTTTGGGGGGCGCTTAGAACTTTCTAAGAATGTGAAGAGGAAAGCCTAGTTGGACCTTCTGTTGATCTGCTGTTGAACTTTCTGTTGAACTTTAGTTCCATCCATAGCCGCTTCCTCCGACGGCGGTTACGACGAGCGGTATTTCTAGCTGCTCTAGCCTCTTCCGCCGTGGCGTACTTTCTCGGTCTTCCCCAACCGCGACTAGGGCCTGGTGCGTCGTCACCGATAGCGATGTGGAATGAAGCCCTGAGCCCACGCGGCGACGCATACAAGGCGCGCGAGCGTGCTGCCGCCGTTTCCAGAACGTTCCACGGGCGCCGCCGCTGATTAGGTGCACGTTAAAGAACCCCAGGTGGTCCAAATTATTCCGGAGTCCCCCACTGCGGCGTGCCTCATAATCAGGTGGTGGTTTTGGCACGTAAAACCCCACATTGTTTCTTGACATTTCCCTCCTCCTCCCCAGCGCCAATGTCGCCCTTTCCCTCAACTCTGCGAGTGCGCTCCGTCGCCCTTTCTCAGAACCCTCCTCCGGCGCTGCTGCTTCCCTTTCCCGGCGAGCTCCGTTTTTCTGCTCGAAACTTGCTCGAAGCATAACCTCGAGATGCTTTGAGAAAGTTAATCCAAGACATGTTCCTGAAGATGGCGAAATCGGCAACAGAAAAGTGCTTGAAAATAATTAAGCCAGTTCCACACTTGTGAAATCTGATGAAAGTGCGAGCCTCTGCAAGCGTGGGTGTATAGCGTAGTGCGTATGACGCTCGCCTTCGGACGGTGAGTACCCGGGTTCAAATCCCGCCTTTATCTTCTTTTTTTTATCTCTCCCTTTCTTTCTCTCTTTCTTAATCTCTGTGTTTCTCTTTCTAGTCTCTGTCTTATTCTCTCTCTGTGTGTCTCTTTCGCTCTCATTTTCTCTTTCTCTCGCCCATAGCAAGTCGTGCTACAATCGTAGGTACAACGCAATCATATGGTTCCCATAAATGCACGTTCTGCAAGCGTGGTTATATAACCTATAGTGGTTATGACGCTCGCCTTCAGAGCGTGGGTACCAGGGTTCGAAACCCGCCTCGCCAAGAACGTTTATTTTGTTTTATTTATTTGTCTCGCTTTCTCTCTATCTTCCTTTCTCTCTCTGCACCCCCTCTCCTCATTTCACCCTCTCACCCACTTCGCTCGAAACTGCGAACACCATCGCTCGGTAGGGATCAACCTCGACCGCAAACAGCTCCGCTGTTAAATGTCACTGTTATATAAATACAATGCGTTGGTTTTCAATATCAACTGGTCCTAGCTTCCCGCTAAATAAAGTGCGTATATATGCCACAGAAGCTCCGTGCTCAGGGAACACTTTGCGGAAATGCGTGCTACGCCTCTCTTCTTTCTCTTCCCCCCTCTGACTGCCGCCACATTTTTTTCGAATTTTAATGTTAACAGACTGGCAGGTACATGTATAACAAGGCTTTCATCGAAGGTCCACCGGGCCAATTGTTTTTCTGGCTCATCGATGACAGAAGTTTGGACCCCCAGCTTTGGGGAAACGCCCCAAGTTCCACGGAGAAGGAACACATTTAACAATGAACAACAGCGAACAAGCGCAGCCAGTTGCACACGAGAAATTCCTTTCCGCTGACAAACGCAGAGCCCTTTCTTCACGTTCTCGTTCAGCGGTCACGCTAATGAGCAAGTCAGAGAGATTGGTGGCAAACAGCCCAGTCGACAAGCTATAGCCGGGTTGAAACGCTGCAAGATCGAGTCAACCGGGCGTGTATCGAACGAGGAAGTTCGTCCAAGGAGACTGCCCGCAGCTTTACCCTCATTTAGAAGGGGTACGCACTTCGCAAATGTCACGCGCTGGTTGCCAGAGCACTTTTGCGGTGCAGCGCAGTCGACGGGGACCTCTTATTAGGAGTATAGGAGACGTCGTTGAGATCCTCGCGTGTGACTGTCGCCGAAGCATCGAAGGCGAAGCGCCACTTTTCCGAACGATTGGCTGCGATCGTGATTAATGTGGAGGCATTTGAGAGAGCCGGTGCAAGACAAGAATTGCTTTCGTGGGAAAAGACGGAGGAGAAGAAGAAGAAGGTGTATAGAAATGCGGGCAGGTTGAAAAGATGTAGTTCTGGTTGACTACCCTGCACGGGGTGAAGGAACAAGAGAATAGAAGGAGAAAGAGAGGGGAGCGCGAATGAAGCAAACTGCGTACACGCAGTCCCATTTTAAATAGTAGTAGGCAGCGTTCTCAAAGTTTATTACGTAGGCCAATAGACCTAAACAGATTCAGCAACGCAGATAAAGCCTTATGCGCGGAGTTCCTTTGGGACAACTGCAGCCTAACACTTTTTGCTCTGGTAGAGGGTCGGATTATCTGGGTTATCAAGGAACGTGCACATCAATTGCTTCTCGGCACTATGGCGGGGCCACGCACAAAAGAAGTTGTGCGAATGTCTCGTCACAGCTGCGTGTGTGCGAATAATATTCTAGAAACGGCAATATCGCAGACAGGCTGAACGACGAACTGACAGGCTGAACGACGCTTGGACCGCAAATGCACGCGCCGTGAACCTAGCCTTATTGCCTCAGAGTTACGGCCTTTAGAGATTGCAACACCACGCCACCAATACGACGTTGAAGAATAATGACATGTGAATACCTTCGCAATTACCCTTCTCTGACTGCGAGCTACCTTTTTGTGCTGACGGCGTCAAAGACAACCTAATGCGATCTTTCATTACAGCGCAAAGAAGCCAATATTTCGCTTCAACAGAGCTTTTCAAGCAATGTAAGCTTCTACTTGCACGTAGTGATCGTCTTATAGTTACAAAATGAATGACAATGGAAGGAAAGCGCAGTCGAGGACGGCAGAGGACTAGATCGTGTGACAAGAAATTCGTAAATTTGCAGGCACGTCTAGGATTCTGTCAGCTGGTGCAAGAGAGAGGTAATTGTAGATATGTTGGAGGTGCTTCCGTCCTGCAGTGAACAAAAAATATTATGACAATGACAACAATGACGATGACTATGATTAGTCTACTGCCCCCGTCATGGGTGGCTTCCGCGGAATATAATTCAAATGGTAAATCATCCGGCTGGCTGCGCTGGGAAACACTCATTGAAATCCTGCCATTAGAAAGACGCAATTTTTCTTCTAATATTGCGCGAATGAGGCCACCTGGCCGAACGCCGGGCGTACGAAGGAAATTCCGGGAGCTATCCATAATTGCTTCGCATTAAAAGTGCGCAGTCATTCTCGCTTTTCGCAAAAGCATACGACGCATTCAGTACATACTCGTATGTGTGAAGCAGGAGGTTGCGGGTGTATGCAAACATGGTCGCGCGAACACTATCTTTATTCTTCGTCTTCCTTTACCTCCAGCCACAGTCCATATGTACTGCGTTACGTATATGGAGTTTTCCGCTACAACAATTGAGGACGTCCCATGAGAAAATTATGGTTCTAAAGGAAGGCAATAAAGAATAAAAACAACAGAGGAAAGATGAAGAAAAGTTTGCCTCGTTGAAGGTTTCCTGTTCACTTCGCTCAGTAATGAAACGCTTGTAATGAGAAATAAGTAATATCAAATAGCACACGGAAGGACAACGACCTTGCTTGTTAGTTGCGGCAAACGGCAATAAACAAACCAAAACAAACAGACACAAAGACATAAAAATCATGCTGCACTCGTATACCCTGCCACTATTTTCTTAGAAAGTAGAAACGGCGTCCGCAGTTCCCTTTTGGTGGCGTTGTTATTCGTCCGGTCGCTTTGTTTACTATAGACTGATAGCATTGCATGGTCTTGAAGAGCCGTACTCCCCTGCTTCTCAGCCGACGGACTTAATTAGACCGGCAGACTATTTCAAGACGTTCCTCCTCGGCTTAACGCAGGAGCTGAAGGCAGGAACTCAAAACATCAAGGCGGAAGAATCGAGGGATAATTGCCGAGAAAGGCGAGCGTTCGAAAGCGGGCAGCGTTGTGACGATTCGACTAGAATAATTCCTTTGCTAGAGGAAAGAAATTCCCGTCAGAAATGTTTCTTTCGCACTTCTTCCGTATTTCGGCTAACGCGAACTCCGCGAAACGCCGTTTTCTCATATTAGAATACCGCTGCACGAGAAATGCCGCATCGCCGCCGTGCCTTCTGAGCGGGTCATCAATTCAGCAGCGCACGGCGCGAGCGCGCCTATTTCTGCATGCTAGCGCGAGTGGACGGACGCTCAGAGCGCCTGCGCGGTGTTCTCAGATCGGGGACGACGACAGTGCCGGTTGACCTGCACGCTGCCGGAAGAGACACAAGGACCCAGAGTGGCGTATGACGGCCGAACCATCCCTGCCGCGTGATGAACATCGCGGCGTTCATATTGGATAGGCTACCAGTAGGCATGACGAGCTTTTTTGCTGAGCTTTCGTTTTCTTGTTTGTTTTTTTTGGCATTGAGAAACGGTGTTGTTGTTGTTGTTGTTGTTGTTGTTGTTGTTGTTGTTGTTGTTGTTGTTGTTGTTGTTGTTGTTGTTGTTGTTGTTGTTGTTGTTGTTGTTGTTGTTGTTGGCGGCGGCGGCGGCGGCGGCGGCTATTCCTAACACCTCACTAATAAATCCAGACAAAACCCCAACTATAAAAGACGGGAAATGTATAATACAAATAAAAACGAAGCTGATTGATTGGTTGTGGTATTGAGAACGTTGCCGACAAATCCATTGCCGGCTTCGTCACAGTATTAAATTGTTGTACGATTTAAATAATAACTTAAGGTGAAGATTTACATCTACCCTCCGCATTGGCTTAGCGGCTATGGTGTTTCGCTACTAAACAGGATCGAATCCTGGCCGCGGTGGCCAAATTACGGGAGGGGGGGGGGGGGGCGGAATGCAATAAGCGCCCGTATCCTGTGCATTGGGGGCAAGTTAAAGAACCCCAGGTGGTCAAAATTAATCCGGAGTCGCCCACTACGGCGTGTCTCATAATCAGATCGCTGTTCTGGCACATACAACTCCAGAACTTAATTTCATTATTTTAATGTTTACATCTGTGAAGCGGTATATGATCGGTAAAAACGCACTATACATTGAATCCTAAAAGAGCCCGAGATTGAACTTTATAAGTTTTGGGAACTTTCGCAGGAGCCAACGTGGCCCAAACACGAAAACATACTTCGTCACACTGACGTCACACATACGTCACACTGACGTGCTGTCGCTGGGATTTTGGCGCGAAATTAGATGAAAAAAGAAAGAACTTTGACCGTTCTGCTCTATTCTGATAATCAAGCTATTATCGCGAAATTAACGAAAGTATAGGTTTCAAAGCATACTTGATCAGGTGGAATTGATTTACTGGTTCTCTTTATTGACCCTTTAGGTAGCACCTGCCCGCAGTAATCAGTCCCGATGAATTTCTGCATCAAACAAAAAATTATGGGATTTTACATGCCATAACCACGATCTGATTATGAGGCACGCCGTAGTGGGGGACCCCGGAAATTTGGACCACCTGGGTTTCTTTAACGTGCACCTAAATCTGAGTACACGGGTGTTTTCGCATTTCGCCCCCATCGAAATGCGGCCGCCGTGGCCGGGATTCGATCCCGCGACCTCGTGCTCAGCAGCCTAACACCATAGCCACTGAGCAACCACAGCGGGTTTCCGCATCAAGTAGTGTACACACAAGACGGCTATACAGGGTGCCCCAACTATCATGCACCGAGATTTAAAAATATGCAAATGCCACGTAGCTGGACAGAACCAAAGTAATGTTGTTTGCCGTCGCTTGAAGACACTCAGATTATTTTTTGCATTCCACCTAATTGCATATTTGTCTTAATTATTTATTCAACTTAGCAAATATTATAATTGGATGAAAAGTCAATGAGAAATTTGTAGAGCAATATTAAAAACTCCCGATACAGCTTTCTGTTGCTCAATACGCGCTACATATAAGTGCTTTTCCGAGCGTGAAAAAAGCCCCGTGAATACACGCAAAGTGCCTGGAGCGGCCAGTCGCGCGACAATAAAAACACTCGAAATAAAACGCGGAAACCATCAAATTTCATATTTGGTCGCATGGAAAGAATACCACCTGAAATGACATTCAGCGGCAAAATTAAAGATGCTCAAAAATAAATAAACTAGTTTTCAAAAGCTACATCAGTGGCTATTATAATCATATAATAAAATAACCTACCTGCGAACACAATAAACAAAAAGATGAGGATACTCGTCGCTGTCTAAAGGCACAAGATCTTACGCAATGCACTTTTCATATGCTTTCGCAAAGGCTCAAATTTCTAGAAAGCTTGCGCTTTCTATAACAGTTGCAGCAGCTGCTTCATCAATGCTTGCTACCACATTTTCAAGTTCACTAACTTAATTAGCCGGCTCAAGTAATGACTATTCGCCTCTCATGCCCATACCCCCTTTTGATCCACATACCTGGATTGCATCTGTGTTTCATACAACCACAGCAAGTTCCTGTCAGGAAAGAAACGAAACCAAAGAACTGCGACACGCTCTGGCGCCTTCTGATGATGGACACTTAGCGTAACATTATTAGCAGCCAAAAAAAAATAAATCTCTAAACTCTCATTTTGAAAGAATTATATACAGAAAGCAAGTCAAATTTGCAAACTACAATAACTAAACGTTTAAGCGGACTACAAATGTGACTCTATGTTGGCTGAAAGCCAAATAGAAGATGCGTTGGCGAACGTTTATTTCGGAGTTAGTAATAAATTGTGCATGATCAGTAAGCCACGTCACGTTAATGGAATCCAACATCTTGTGCGCAAGGACACTGATACTAGGCACGTGAAGAATTGGAACAATAGAATTCAAATTACCTGATTGCTATGAGACTGCGCACGGTTACGCAGCGCAATTCGTAAGTCTAACTCTGAATGATCGTTCAAATGTAGGTATCTAGTTCAGTGGTTCAATAGGAATTACGCCCATGGTTTATTTCACACGCCCGTCTGAGTGCAACTGACACCTTTGTTCGGTGTGTAGAGCCCATACACATTTCTGTAATTAGACGCACTGAAAGAACGCGTGAGGAAGAGCCGCCACAGTACAAAAACGACATAATCTTCTTATTTTGAGGCGTTGGCGTTGTCATTTGTAGAAACTGCAGGCTTAACCGAGTTCTTTGTGCGCGTGGAATATTTGTTTCATGGGCGCTGATATCATTCTTTCAGCGTTTGCTTAGCCGCAAGTCCGCGCAATATCAAATTTATGACAGCCCTAAATCAGAGAATGGCACTTTTTTTTTCTTTGGGTTATTAGGGATGCCGTCCCAAATGGGTTATTTGGGACGCCGTAGAGTAAGACTCACTGTAAGTATGGCTATCTAGCGTCCGTAATTGCTGACGTGCACTGAAGTGTGGGCTTACTGGCCTTTATTATATGCCCCTACAAAAACGCTGTCTCGAATCCAACCCCCGACAGGCCGTTCTCGACAGCAGAACACCACAGCCAGAGACAGCCAGTAGTCATTAAACTTCTCTAATGGCGAACAATCTGTTCAGCAGATTTACGTCCTATATCCGCCCATTGAGGCTCCGAATACATAAACGCTTCATCTTAAAAAAAAAAAAAAGACAGATAAACCCTGTATCATTTTAGATAACGGAGACCCAATAAATCCGATCCCCATAATTGGTGTGCGAAAACCGACGTCTATGGCGTGTTCCCGGCTCCCGAAACCGCTTCAACCGCATTCAACCAATAAAAGCGTAGACTTTAAGGTCCACATTTTAAATCCAGAGGGCGCCACCCTATGGCATGGAGATTTCGACAACACCTATTATCACAAAGTCACAAACGCTAATATTTCTTCACACTTCCACAGGTGTTAACTATCACGACCCAGCAATCAACCTTTAATTGTCACATCCAGAGATCTTGGGAATTTCGTTCTCGGAATGGACTGCTCCAGATATGGATTCGCCAGCACTCCGTCGATTCAGTGCGACTTCGCGCAAGCAATCCACGAGGCTTTGAGAGCCGCGGGGCTGCGGCGTGTCTACGGCTACATCAACGCGGTCAGTGCTCGGCGCGGCCCCTGACCGCCTCGCTTCGCCTCAGTGCACGTCGATGTTGACGTCCGATCTCGCGGCGCGCCAACCGCTTCATGGTCACGGTCGTGGAAGATTCACTCCAGAAACCTCGGCGGTCGCCGCACGTACTCACCAGCCCTTTAATACACTCCCCCATCTCCCCTCATCTATTAACCCCCCTTTCCCCGACGTTGCTCCCAATATCTCACCGATTTTCACGACGACGTGTCTGCGGCCCACTTAATAAGCCGCTATTCCCGCCATTGCAGCTCGGCTCTAATAGGTCAGATTAGATACAGCCGACTCGTGTGCGGACGACTGGAACTGAGTTCGCGCCAATGAACTTTCCTCTTTTTTTCTGTTTTTTTTTTTTTTTCCTGGTCCCGCTCTCTTCGAAGCAAGCAGGAGCGAGCAGGACACGTCCGGTTACCGAAACGCATAGAAGGAAAATGTTTGAGTCTGCGCAGTTGTGTACGGTCGCCGTAACAAAACTGACACCAGAACAGGTACTCATGACGGCAAGTAGGACGGAAAAAAAATGATAGTCCGGTATTAACCGGCATAACCCCGTATCGACAGAGTGTAATCGTAACGACGCAACGATAACGCTGGGGTTACATAATTATAAGGCTACAGGAAAGAAAAAAAAATAAGTCGCTGCTTCGATTAGTGGCGACTTTCCTCGGGATGTGATGCTATATCTCTGGTAAGCATCTTCGGCAGAAGGAAGTGAAGCCGTAGCAGGATGGTCGAGAGTAGGCTCAAGCGTAGCGATATACCTACGCGCTTGAGCTTTCGCAAATAGTGTAACATTTATTGGCTGCTTTGTTGATTGCCACTTGCCAACTGCGCAAGCATCCAAGTCAAGAATAAACGTTACAGATACTCAATCCATAAAGGAAAACACGTGCTACCCAACACATTAGCACAGTCGTCACGGATGGTATTCTATAAGAAAAAATGAAAGCATCCCTTTTTTATTTCATAATTTAGGCGAGTTCACTCTACATGGAGACGGTCACATTAAAAGCAAACAAGAACAAAAAAACATCACAAAACACCACCAAAATAATAATAATAATGATAATAACCGACAGCACATTTTGTGTCCAACGCAGGACGAAGGACCAGTGCTCTCCAATTACCCGTTTATTCAATTTCCCACTTCTCATATGCAAGTTCGCTAATCATCTCACTACATCTTATCATCTGCCGTCTTCGTCTAGGTTTCATTTTACCTTGTCATCCATCTTGTCACCCATCTTGTCACCCATCTTGTCACCCAGCAATCATAGACAATCGGTTATCTGCTCCAAGGCTTAGTTGATGTACTCAACCCCATATCATTCCTCTATTCCCAACTACATGCAATATCAACGACACCCGTTCGTTCTCAAATCTGTGCCCCCGCATTGCTGTCTCTCAACTTTACGCTAATAATTTTTTTTTTTTTACGTTTCATCGCTTGGTGCGCGGTCCTAAATTCCTTCACAAGCTTAGCCACTATAACGTATACACTCCTTTCGCTTCATTCTATTCTTTCTTTTTTTTATACTCCACCGCTCACAACCGGCCGATCACAGTGATATAAGGAGGACAAGGCACCGATCTAACCACTGACGCAACACAAAACGAAACATAACTGGAATATATATTAGTTACAATTTACCCCGGTTATTCTTTGTGGTCATCCAAGTTTCCTTACCCAAGTTAGTACTCGCAGAGGGCAATGATTGCACACCTTCTTTTCAAGGATAACAGTACGCTGCCAGTCATGCCGCCGGTGAAGCTGCCTTTTCAAGGATAACGGTAAGCTGCCACTCATGAGGTTGTGTCGGCGATACGAACTGTAACCCATTCTTCTTCACAATATCTGAAGCATGGCAATGTAAGATGCTACAAAGTGCTTTACGTGCAAATTGAATTACCGTAGAATTAGCAGTGAAATGACGTCATCAGTTAGCAGAATGGTCCAAGAAAGATAACATCCGCAGACGCAGTACTCACAGGAACAGGGCAAGTATTCTTGGGATCCGTCGTTCTTTTTTTTTTTTTTTCCAAAGTCTTTGAACTGGCTCAAAGTGTCACGGATGGCGCTCTAGTACACAACCGCCGAACAGAAATGAATCAATGAACGCAAGACACGAGTACACTCGCGAGCAAGCTAACGCCATTACCATCCCAGGCGTGTCCGTGCACATCTACGGTGCACAGACAGGAAAAACGCGTACATTTCCCAGATTGGGGAATGCGACGTGCTGCAGCGCGCATCGATAGGCTCGGCGTCAGGTACAGCCCTCTGTATAGAACACGTCATAGTCATACAATGGCGCGACTGTATCGTTTGTATAGACAACTCGTGGGGTGCACTGCCCGCGAGGAACCCTAGAGGCATTGCCACCCAACGGAGGCGTAGGTATGCCACCTTTTGCGTTGTATTCGTAGAACAATCAACCCTACGCGAAGAAGACACCCATATTGGGTTCACAGCTAGTTTGTCACTGTCACGTTTTCCGTGCAGGCTCCGGTCGTGAATTCCAACCGGCCAGATTGACCGGGCATTGTACTCTACCGATCACGACGCGCTGTGACGTACTGACCTTCCCAGCAGCTGTTGCTGCTGCTTCTCTGTCTATAGAAGTACGTATAAGTGAATGTGCGTCAAGCGACAAGGACGAAGACGCGAAAACAGATGTTCGGCCCGCGGCGTCAAAATGTCATTGGACTTTGCACTCAAGGAAAACGATCTTGGCAGTTGTCTGCTACATTGAGAGTTGTTGTGAACGCTTCCTTGGCTCAAATTGATGCACGGCGTTTAGTGTACCCGGTATTAGCTGCAGGCTGAAAAAAAAATGTGAACGTCTCTCCCAAGGATTCGAACCTCGTCCAGCAGAACGCAAGCCATCAGATCTTGCCAATTAGCTTTTTTTTCCGTATCCCGCAGTCGCGCTTGATACACTGAGACCTGGGTTTGAGGGGCACACTCAAAAGCAAAGTAGGCAATATACGTTCATCTAACAAAACGTGCGTATATAGTTTGGAACCTAACCTAACCTCACGTAACCCGCGCCACGTACTGTACACATCGGTGCTATATTTTCCCCCCAAAACGACATTGCTGATCGTGGGCTTTCGTCATGCAGGTCGCGCAGACTACTTTGCCAAAGGCTATGAAAGCCAACTAACACAACGGCAACAGTGAAGCTTGCATATCACTCACACGGGGTCTTTGTACGCCACATAAGGAAATGAAAGGTCCCAACAAGTCTTGTACATATACGCGGGTACACCTTCAGGGTAAAGATAAAGCTAAGAAAGAGCTCCAAGCACGGCCTGCAAGGACGCGATTTCGATACCCTAACCACGTTTTATGAATAGTCGCCAAAGGCGATGCCTGATTTCCCTCTAAACATTAAGCGCGACACACAGATACCGCCTCTGTTGAGTGAAAAAGCGCTATATTGTATAGGAAGATATTTTGTGAATCCTGCCCGACAGCTCCGTTAAGTAAAACGGCATCCGCATTTCTGGTAAACCACCTGTTATAGCTTCGCTCCTGCAAACCTCTTCGCGACACCTTGCTCCAAAGGAATGATTGCACGACAAGCGGTGTCCCCGACGTGCTCGGGTCGTCGTCCTTTTCGCCAATAAACCGTGCGTAAAACGTGGGTCCACTATTTGAGATAAGCCAAGGCGGACGTCGAGGAACCACTTTTTACTCTGCCAGCAAAGTTACTCTATCACTACCACGTAAACCTACGTGCTACATCTCTTCCTCGTAAAAACAGATAGGAAAAAAAATGTGGCTGTCCCCTTTGAAGTCCTTCGGCGCCACTGTTCAAAGGGTCTGTACTGCGACCCCGTGGTATATTAGCCAACGAAAACAACACAAGACCGCTAACGTGTCGCAGGTATGGCACGAGGCAGTTACCCCGAAGTAGCGCTTCGTGGTAACAAAATCGGAGCCCGTTAATCCTATATTTGGGCTCCAGAAAGAATTGCAAACAACATATCTTAGCCATCGTATCTTAGCCATCGCCAAGGCGAACAACACAGGGCCGCTAACATGCCACAGGTATGACACGAGGCAACTACCCCGAAGTAGCGCTTCGTGATAACAAAACCGTAGCCCGTTAATCCTCTATCTGGGATTTTGAACAAACAAACAAACAACGGGCAACAGACACTCTCCAGCTCCGAAACAGAGCTGCGACGACCTGAAACCGTCGGTCCGCCACCTCACTTCTTCCACGGCTTTCACTGTCTCGCGAGTGGCGCCACTTCCCCAACTACCCCAATCGCTTCTTCATCGAACTTTCCTTTCTGGCGTCCACGCAAAAGCTCTCTACGAAGCGGTGGGGTCATCGGAGAATTATCGGTGCTCTATGGACGGGCCGCCGAGAAGACGTGACCGCGTGAACGCTTCACCGAAAAGGTTCGTGCGCCGGCTCTGTGTGATGCACCTTCCTAAAAAGCTCCCGCCATTTCGCTTTCTGTTAATCTCCGCGGGTAATCGGCTATAGACGGTCCCGTTCTAAGATCGAACGGTGCCAATGGGCCGCCACGATCGGGGGTTCCCCCATGCAAGCGGTCGCGGTGCCGCACCCTGCCGAGGTTCGATCACCGAAGGCGCGACGCGAAGTCGACCAACGAGAAAGTAACGCGAAACGTGTTGCGCGAATGGAACTGCCGCCATGTTCGCTTTCGCTATAGGCGCCTTGAGATAACGCGTCTTGGCCGTGCACACCGGGAGGGGTGTATGGCCTCTTCTCCGATTACAAGCTGCAGCCGAGGTGGACTGCCAAGGAGCCGAGCGTTGCGAGTTGTTGCGTTGTTTGTGTTGAAACTAAAATTACAGGAGCAGACTTTGTCTCCGCGCACGATGATGACAGTTACGCTTTGTCGCTTGCAATAAAACTAAGCCTTCGACTAGTTGGTCCAGAGAGAGAGAAAGACGAAAAAGAAGGAGAGGTTAACAAAGGCCGTGGCCGGTTGTCTGCATTAAAGTTGTGAAACGGGAAAGGGAGAAATGTACACGAGAGAAAGGAAAGACAAGAAAAAAATCTATCAAACTCTATCACTCACTCACTCACTCACTCACTCACTCACTCACTCACTCACTCACTCACTCACTCACTCACTCACTCACTCACTCACTCACTCACTCCCGACCACGGTCAGTTACCCTTCGCTTCTCAAAGAGGCAGAACGTGTGTCGGGTGAACTCCTGAAAACTTTGCAATGTGGTGAACGCGGTTTGAATCATGCATCCGGGACCTCTAAGAGGTGTGATGTAATGCTCACGCATTTCTCTCGCATTTACTGCTAAATCCCCACAGATTTCTAAAAAAAATTTTAAAGGAAACTATGCATGAATCTGTGCAAACTGTACCACTGCGTCCAATGTTCTCGCTTGCACTCACTGTGGAGTCGAAATAAATACCTTACGGGTTCCCTCTTCACTTCTTACTTATATTACTTTTGAGAAATCTGAACACCATGCCTGTCATTTTGCTTATTGTATGACAAAAAAAAATAAAACAGAAGAAGAGGAAGAAGGAGCAGCAGAAATCACACACGATGCCGGCGTCTGTTGAAGAAACATTTATTTTATTAAAGTCAATATTTAATTACAGTGAATTCTCGGCCCTCACGCGCTTAACCTGTTCAACCGACTCCTTCCACTGACCCGGCAAGCTAAGTCATTCAACCTAAATACAGCAGGTGATCTACATTTCAACAGGGAAACAAAACAAAACTGCGACCAGCAAAAAAAATAATAATAAATGACCATGTAATGCGTTTTATACGTGCGGGCATCACGACAGGAGATCAGAATGGCCAACGTTCTGCTCTAATTGCATTTCTGCGAGGGCAATCAAACGCATAGCATAAGCACCCCTCTGCGAAGGTAACGGAACGTTATATGATTCGCACATTGTCACACGAAACGCAAGAAAAACACACAGAGAGAGCTCTCGTGATGTGTCACACAAACAACAGGCTGTCGATGCAAATGCAGCGCATCATCGGCGAGGCCAATAGCTCCGCCAGCGGAGCTCCGGCCGTCGCCAGAGAGGCTCCGACCCCGCCAGACTATATGTATTTGCGCGGCAACCGACAAACCCGACGCCGGCGGGAGGTTAACGATTCGACGGCCGACCGACCGACCGACGCCAACGTGCACGGCGAGGACTAAAACAGACCGCGCTCCCCGGTGCGAAAGTATGTAACCACTGCATAGCCTCGACCCGACCCGTCAAAAACGGCGACCCCGCGCGTTCGCCGCTACGTTTTTCCAGTGCACGCGCTAGAGAGACGAGCGCTAGACACATATACCGCTAGACCTGCCTGTGGCGGGCATCCGTGGCGTATGAAAGGAATGGCATGAGCTACGGTACAGCCATTAGAGTTTCCTACTAAAATTACTAGACTAGTAGAGGGAGCTCTGGTCGTCCAGCTTCCATGCGAGAAAGACGGGGAAAAAACATGTTTACTGAATGGATGGATGGATGCGTCCCCTGTGAAACGAGGCGGTGGGTTGCGCCACACAAGCTCTTATTATTTTGCCTAATGCTATACCGACCTATTTTTCTTTTTTTATATGTACACAAAGAATTCCCAGCATCAAGCTTTCTGAACCACTACTGGTCTCTGCGCTTTTGTACGTATCCGTTGTTTGAGGTCTCCCTATTTTTCTGCCACCAAACCCCCAATCGCCTTTTACTAATCTCTGTTGCGGACATGTTTAGTTTCTATAGGTGTGTGCGAATATTCGAAACTTTCGAATAAACAATCGAATAGTGTCCTAACTGATTCGGTCTTAGAATCGAATAGTCACTATTCGTAAATGCGAATATTTCTCGAATACTTTTCTTCGAGTACTTCAACTCCTCAACTTTGCCCAAATAAACATAAAATTGGAGCAAAATTACGGTAAATTTTCACTCTCGCGGGCATAATATACACAGAAAACACGGGAACTTGCGTAGTGGAGCAGGCTATGCCACTTAGGTAGCCCTACTTTAGAGGCTGTACAGCAATCATTCGCACTCTCTGAAGAGTCCTGTGCATGCGAAGAAACTACTTGTTTGTTTTTAATGCTCCATTGTTGCATTTCATAGACAGCGCCTCATAACGTAATATCTAATGAAAGAATACTGGGATGTGAATATCGTTTTACAATAATTGTAGTAACGGCTGTTCAGTTATTTGTAAATTATTCGAAAAGTATTCGATATTCGATTCGATTCTATTCACTTCTGGTACTATACGATTCGTATTCGATTCGGTCTAAAAATCACGATTCGCACACCCCTATTAGTTTCCGCCTGCTTCCCCTCACCTAACACTTTCAAAAACAATAAGTGAACGCTGATCTTCATGGATTTGCCTGAAGATCTTCGTGGCGTTTGCATCAGACATTGTCGTGGCTTTATTCACTACGCTTCACCGTCCTTTGTTGGTCAAAATTTCGAAGCAATCATATTTTGGTAAACACCGAAGGCAACAAGTCTCTAACAAGTCGCCAACAAGTCGCGTTTGCAACACGATATTACGGGAGTTCTGAGGAGTTCTTGACCCGACGTCTTTCAGAAATAGCGTGCGCAATTTTACTGATTTCATTAAAAGGAACAGCCTTTCATTTGACGGTGTGTAAACTACCACATGTCTGAACAATATTTTAACATTTCTTAAAAGTAGTTGTTGCAGCCATGTTGGAGGTGAACGCAGAATGTTCGCCTTTTGAACTATACATGCTGTCATGAAGATTCTTTTCCTCGAGAATAAATATCCACAGGAGACTTGTGAAAATGTAAGCTAAACACTGCTTGACAATAGAAAATCAAAATAGCAGACTCACAAATTTGGTGGCACTGAGCTAGCGGCAGAACTTTTGGAGATGCCACCACCCCGAAACAGATCGGGCGCCGCTCAAAGGAATGTAAGCAATCCTATGGAGAGTGACGTGGAAAACTAATAATTTCCCGTAAATCTAAGCTTATATTTCTATGATGGCGTAGCTGAGCCGCGAAAAAAATTTCATGGGAGCATGAATTCTTCTACAGGGGGCTTGCGACGAACGTTTCGAACAGCTTATAACTTGCGCAAGTTGGAGGGCTTCTGCAGATGTAGTGCAGTAAGTTGCAACTCGCGCGATTGTACTGTATGCTACTCGCTATCGTCCTGTTTTCAGTTCTGTTCAGAAAAATTTCTCTTTGTTGGCGCTTTATGTAAGTGAAGAAGACCGGAAGCGGTCCAAGGTCTACGTTTGTAGACATCGAAAGTGTTTATACCATACTTCAATACGAACTTACGGTCAGTGGCGAGGAAGAGGGAAACTATCGAAGTCGAAAGCGTGCTAGGTGGTCGGCGGCCGGACTTGCACCGCCGATGCAAAGGCACGCGGCCTCGTGCAATGAAGTTGAGAGACGCACGCGCTGTCGCGCGAGAGCTTTGCTGCGCCGGAATGTTAAGATTCTCTGGTCGACCGTGTGGCGGCTGGGTGGCGCGCTTATTCGCAGCCTGGGGCTGACGGTTGCCGGACGCCTTCGTCACCGGAGTCCCCGGACTGCGCCTCTCTTGTCGAGAGGCGTCGTTTCGTCTTGCTGGCTAATCCACAGCTTCGCTCGAACTGCCATAGTGCGTGGGTCGCTTTCTTTTAGAGCTCAGCTCTTAGGCGGCCGTTCCTGCGGCTAGCGTCGGCCTCGGCGTAACCGAGCGAAAGATGAAAGCGAACGCCGAGCGACGCGAGGAAGAAAGTGGAGAGGAGGGTGCAGCGGAACTCCCATGAGGCGGAAAGCCGGGGGAGGGCATGGTGAACGCGTGAGAAGAAAGGCGTAGTGCGGAAATGATGGCTACGAGACGGCGCCAGTGCCTCGAGCGCCCAGTCGTGCGGCAATTTTGCGTGTATTAGCGGGATTCTTTCACGCGCGGAAAAACGCTTTTACGTAGCACGTATAGAGCAACAGAAAGCTGTATCGGGTGTTTTTCATGTTGCCCTACAATTCTTTCATTGACACTTTTCATCTAATTATTATACTTGAGAAACTGATTAAATAATTAAGACCAATTACGTAATTAGGCGGAATGCAAAATATAATCAGAGTATCTCCAAGCGACGGCAAATCACATTACCTCCGTTCCGTCCAGCTACGTGGCATTTGCATATTTTGAAATTTTGGTGCATGACAGTTGGGACACTCTGTATACTAGATATTAGGAATCTCGACAAAAGATGTACGGATTTTTGCGGCACTGGTTCCATCCCAACTCCAACCTTTATCGTATGCGAAATTGTTAAAGCGCTTGTAATTTGCAAGCAAGGAGACTGATCGTGGTCTGTGGGGTTCGTAGCCTCCTTTCTTTATAAAGGTCAGGGAATATGCTGAGTGACGCGAAAGCCTCGTAAGCCCACTGTCTTTTAAGACGTGCGCGTTTCCTTGACCCCTCCATCACATCTATACCCGCCATGTCGAAGTTCCACCGCGCCAATTATACGTGTAGGAAAGTGCGCATACGTACGGATACAACGGCAGATCAATTCTCCGGAAGCCCGCCAGGTGGAGGGAGGTTCACGAAAGGGAAACTCGTCATCCACCCGACTGTGGCACGAAGCTACGAAGGAAGCACCTACGAGTGTTTCAGAAAGAAAGGTTGGCAGGTGAAGAACGATTCGTCCTGGTTCGACCACTGCCTTTGGAGTGGCGGTGGCTCTACCAAGCGACCGCCCACGAAGGCACTTGTTTCAGAGTTTTTTCACAACTGCCAAGCATTCTTTGTGATAAACCCGTAGTTGTTTGTTTCGTGTCACAGTCCGACGGATGACATTACTTCCAGTCACATGCATACTGCGTAGATTGTCTCCGGACCTCAACGATTGCAAGGTCTGTACAGTGCTCACGGAATGAAACATGACAGTAAATCTTTAAGGTGGAATGTGCAATTACTCCAGAGTTATATGCCATGTCGCTATGGATATTGGGCCGAATTCACAAAGCTTTTCTTTCGTAAGTGCTTATTGCCATTTGCCGGCCGCCTTCGCTAATGATATGTAGAGCGTCACGATTGGCTGAAAATGTATCTTACGAACAATTCAAGCGCAAAAAGGTTTTCTGAATTCGGGCCATTGTCACTAAAGCTGACGCGGACTCTGATCTAAGCGTACGAAACAAAATTACGCCGACGTATAGCACGAACTGCGAACGTCGCAAACGCAAGTATACGCGCATCGGTTACGCCTAAATTGACGCGTTTCATTCCGTGAGCACTGTACGTAAATTTTACGAACATTACGCAGAACAACGCGCTGGTGTCTCACAGTCTGGCAGAGTAACTGTTTGTAAAGCTGACTGCATGAGTTCGGCTCACAAGCTTTCACATTCGTGCGCGCTTCGGCAGAGACGACAATGTGAGCGACGCAATAGCATTGGCGGGGGAGGGACAAGGGGGCGGTTGGGGGAGGGTGGTGGGGGAGGCAGCGACAGCACGTCCGTCGGAGGCGACGTCGACGCGTATGCGTAAACCGGAAAGCGGAAGCACGCTTGGCTTCCTCGCCTGCATCCCAGAAGGTGAGCCAAGGCCGACTGCACGCGTCACACGTCCGAGATTTTTTTTTTTTTTTTTTTCTCGCGCGCGCGCTCCGTCGCATCGACCGCAGCGTGCTTCCAATGCCGGCACGCGCGCGCGCGATCGCGTGCTCGGCTTTACCGCGCAGCGTGGAATTCCGCGCAACTGCGCCTGCGTACCTGTCCCTCTGAAACAGCGGGAAGCACTGACATCGGGCTTGCGCTTCGGCAGGGTCGTCCGATGACACCTTATTAGTGCTCGAGGCAGCACAACGTCGACGCTTTAACGTTTAACGGCGAGAAAGTAGCCCTGCTGACTGATAACGCAGATATCCATCTGTGGAAAAGTTCATCGATCTGTCGGCTTTCGTTCCAAATGTAGGCTGCTACGAGCGCGCGAATCGTAACGACGTCAACCCTTAAGAGTGGACATGACTTACAACAAATGATCGAAGAACTTTACCGGCAAAGTTTACTGGTAGGTTTGAGGATTAGTATGAAAAACCCGAACGTAATGTTCAATAGCCTGGTAAGGAAACGACAATTCGTAAGTGGCAGCAAGTTTCGCATAGCAGTGCAAAAACTTGGCGGACGCTTAAGCTTCGCCTTTGAGAGTGGAACGCGATAGCATACAAAGACCCCTGACTGCTTCTCTCGCTTCCCGGCCACTGCAGCTTGTGTAACCGTAATTTTTACCGGGAAACGCTATGCACGAAGGCGAGCTTTCTGCTAGAAACGCGGCCTCTTTCGTGGGCCGATCCCGGAGGTTGTGCAAAGCCGCGCCAAAAAAATTACATCGCTTTCAGGTTTCTGTTATCGTTTCGCACATTTAATATTTAAATTTGAGAATACTTAAGATAAAAGGCATGCGATTTGAGTTGCATAGCGCTCAGCTTCAGGAACGCGAGTGCCAGAGTTCGCAGCGTGCGCCGCGAACGCGCGAAGGCGTTCTGCTTCACGCTGGCGTGTATTTCGCCGGACCAAAGTGATATTCGCCCGTCCACGCCGTTGCCTTTATGCTCCACTTAGCGCAGAAGTTTTCTTAGTTGGGGCCATCGCAAGGGAAGCAGTAGGTGGCGTGTAAGCACTGTTGATGCATGCTGAAGCTGCACTTCGTAGGTGACGAGGTGCCACAGGCTAATCCAACGCAGCCAAACCATGTGCGTAGAGTGCCAACACCATGGCTATACCACGTTGCAGTCTCCGCTACGCTGTGACTACCGAAGCGCCCCCTTGTCGGCGCTCGTTAGTGTCACGATGCAGTACTTGGCTTCAACACTCCTAGATGGCGGTGCCATCACTGTCTACATATGCTGTCAACAAAACATAATTTACTCGTTCGCGCCGACCGTCACATCCGTTACATCCGTAACGGAAGTTCATCGCGAACCCCAGCATAAAACTCTTTCGTGTTAAAATGTTCAGATTGACGACAAATTTCTCAGGGGGGTTCCTGTACACAAAGTAAATTAATCGCATTATCGCACCGGCACTGTGCGCTAAACCGCTACTCTGGTCATCTACCATCACAGAGTGGAATGGCTCATGAATTTTGAAACATAGAACCTTCAAACATAGAGATGTATCTAAGGCTCTCGCCTTAAAAATCAACGACGTACGTACACAGAAGGTGCGCCCGTCCTGTCTACGCACCTTTCTTCGTCGTTTTCTTCCCCCCGCTGCCATGTTATGGGTGCAACAACGCGTTTAGAAAACGTTTGTTTCGACAAAAGACTATACGAACACTGAGTCACAATAACGGCACAATTCCACTAAGGCGATAACATATACAAAGTACGCGGCACTGTATACACGGCGCGTTTTCGTAGAAATGTCCGAGTCCACACTCACTAACATATAACCACAGAGACCCACGGAAACGCACAGTTACACATACACTAGTTCTCACATATAAAATGATGTTGAATATATACAGCATACACAATGGTTATTTACAATGATGACGTGTCAAAGCCACTCTACATAAATTTGTAGTGATGCTATGAGATGGTGTATTTACAAAAAATGATCACGCGTACAAGATCACGCTCACGCAGAAATCACGGGCACGTGTACACACTATGTATAATCAACGAATACTTTTGATGGCCTGGCTACAAGAACCAGACTGGTCGGAAATTAAGCCACACGCGTCCATCAGCCACCGACAGGAAACGGCATGACCACTGTCGAAGGAACTCCTCTTCCCCAAGGAAGAACAACTCCTCTGACAGAAACGACAGTAGCTCTGAGTAGATGCCTCTCCAGAAGTGGAAACAGAGCGTGGCGGCGATGACCAGGCAGAAAGGATGCCGTTATCGCACCCCACGACAATTTAGTGGAACGTACGCGGCGCGCTGGGGGAACCAGAGGAGGCGGTAAGGCTGACATTGTATCTACAACACGGTTTTCGGAGACGTCTACATCAGGACATACCTGTTGTATGAGGTCACGGCCGCAGAGTAAAATGCAGGTGCGTTTGGTTAGGAGTTGCCTTCACAAAGGCATACTCTACATTAATTGGAGTGACCGACAGTTCAGCATGCGAGGTCTGCGGCACCGATGAAACTATCGACCACCTGCTGTGCCACTGTCCACGATATGCCCAAGAAAGACAAGAACTTGCTAACGCGCTAACAAAAGTGGACAATCGGACGCTTTCCGTGCAGGTGCTGCTGGAACACCGCCCCCATCGCTCGTCGGCCCATAAAGCGGTGAAGGCACTTTTGTGCTTCTTGAGGACGACGAGCTTGTGTCAACGTCTGTGACTATTAGTGCACTAACACACGCGTCAGCGAACTAACCGCTTATTTCCCTTCATTCCTTCCCTCCTCTCTCTCCCTGTCATCTTTGTGTTCCCTCTTCCCATTCCCCCGGTGTAGGGTAGCCAACCGGACGTTGTTCTGGTTAACCTCCCTGTCTTCTGCCTTTCTCTTGCTTCCTTCCTTCCTTCCTGCAGGTGCGTTTAACACTTGCGGCTCGCGATATAAGAGTACGCCCGGTAACATGTGACGAACTTTTGTGCCAAGGAAATAACAGGCGAGTTCACGTGCGGGACACTGATCACCATGTATTAGGCGAAGCAGAAATTGCAGAGCAAACAGCCGGCAGCGGACAGACACGGATGGGAACGCGAACCCACCGCGAGAGCGTGGTTGCTCAAGCGCCGCGCGACAGACCAGTTCTGTACTGCCCGACCAGAAGAAGGAACCAATTAGGAGGGACTGCAATGGTCTAGTAACCCGTAGTGGCGGCTGTACAACGTGACAAATGTACCACATACGGCCGCAAAATACAGACTGCGCTAAGTACGTACCTTCTTTCTAATAGGGGTAAATCATACCCTTGAACATCCTGAATATTTCGCCTTTCAGCATCAAGAATTGAAAGCCACAGAGAGTCAGATATGCCATCATAGGTGTAATCAAGGCCTAAAATACGAATAGAATCGCTCTTTTGAAGACGGAAAAAGGGAGTTAGGCGTGTCTGTGGGGAACCAATGCACAAATAACGACATTTTGAAAATTTTAACGCAGCACCTGAAATATTTCCGTACTCAGTGAAAATTCGAAGGCTACGGATAAGCTATCTTCGTTCCTGAGATACAATGTGATGTCATCGGCGAAGGCTGTCACCTTCACAACACCGCTACCAGACAGTAACTTACCGCGCACATATGGGTCTCTCAGTACCGAACGCAGAAATGGCTCAAGAGCCAAAGGCACAAGAACGCAAATAGCACAAAGAGTACTGGGGATAGCGGGCCCCCTTGAAGAACACCAGTAACGGGAAATGGTGCACTTTCACGACCATCCAGAAACAGTGTACTTCGGATATTTGAATAGGCGTTCCGAATAAGCTCAACAAAATCTGACGAAAAGCCATACGAAGTCAGTACACTAAATATGTAGCTATGTTCAAGGCGATCGAATGCCTTTTCTTGATATAGTGAAACAAAGTAACCACGTGCTGACCTGGTCAGCGTATACGTGATTATATCACGCGTAGCGAACGAGCGACTATGTATATCTCTGTCAGGGACCGAGCAAGCTTGATGGCGTCCTATTAAGGAAAGCATCAGGCTTCCCAAGCGTCGGGTGACAACAGCCGTGAAGGTTTTGTAGTCAACGTTGAGAAGCGTGATTAGCTTCCATGCCTCTGGAAGCACTGATGATGTCTTAGGTATCGCACAATGCAACCGTCACGAAAACGACGCGGGAATGCGAAGTGATGTGGAAACAATTCGACTGCGTTGAACGCCAATGGTTACGGCAGGGCCACGAGATACCACTTTTTATAACCTACATAGTTTCTCAAGGTACCTACTTAGATTATTTACATAGATTTTTTTTTCACCTTAGTAAATTGTAATAAGCTTATGTAGCGCAATGCAGTTGCATATCTAGCATAAATCTTTTACTTAAATTACGTTTGAAAAAAAAAAAAACACGCTGCGCCTATCGCTTATACACACACACACACAAAAAAAAAAAAAAAAAAAGAAACGACTCGCCATCCCGGTCCTGTGACAGTGGATGCCAGTGAAACTGTTGAAAACCACCACTACAACTGCTGGGGGGGGGTATGTAATGCTTTATTGCTTTAGAGTCAAGGTAGTAATGGTATAATGGTAATTTCGACAGCACGCCGCCGCTAGTCGTATTGCCCTTTCTTTTAGATGCGAAGCATCTTATGGTCGGGGCTATATCACTACTCCCTCCCTCCGCCTAGCGTTGTCGGCACCCCTAATGCGCATGCGCATCCTAATCCGCCTCCTCTCCTCTCCTCTCTCCTCCCTTTCCTCTCCTCTCCTCTCCGACGCTCCTCTCCTCTCCGGATTGCGCAACGAATGGCAACACCTGCGGCTCCGCGCGCGATAACGCGAAGCAGCTTAGGTTAGAGGCGCGACGGTAGGCGCCCCAGAGGCACCGGCAACAGTCACCAACGCCGCGCGCGTTCGGTGCGAACGCGGGCAAAACGCCGACGGCGTCGACAACAGTTCTGCGCGTTGCTGGTGCTGCTGCATGTCCAAGTTTACACAGCTGATAAAACCACCTTGAGTCGACCCCATCGCTGCTTCGCATACTACTCAGGGTTCCCCTACGGGAAGATGGTGTGATTTATTTCCCTCTGCCGCTCCGCCTTCCCACGCTGCTCTTCGGGAGTGTTAACTATGCGTTTCCTACCCATAGCGGTAATGCAACAACAATGAAATCAGTTGCTAGGCTGGTTCTCTTATATACTAGTGATGAAAGGCTACTGACGTGACTCCCCATGGCGCAAGCTGCCGTCGCTGCGGCGGCTTTTGCAACAGCAATTTTCACTGGGAAACGTATGCAGAGAGCGCTACTTGCTTCGCATCGTTATCGGGAGCGGGTTATCATCAATTATGTGGTTCGGATGCTCGTTTTGTGCTTGTTCTTCATTGACACGAACACTGTTCAGTATGTTGTATGGCAGGGGCGTAGCCAGAAATTTTGTTCGGGGGGGGGGGGGGGGGTCACCAGCCCAATCGGGGGGGGGGGGGGCAACTGCTTTCCTCTAGGTCACGTGATCGATAATAAATAGCGGTAGTGTAAGCAGACTCTATGCATGTATATCAAAGACATGGGACCGCCCCCCCCCCCCCCCCCCCCCCCGCGTGTGCGTGTGCTTGTGAAGAAATTAAGTAAAAAGTAAAGTAAGCTCAGTAAATACAGTAAGTACGACAGGTACAGTGGGCGTTTGTAGCAACGGCCTCTCATCGCGCCACTGAATGGACCAGTCTTCGAAAACGCATCATTGAGACGACCCGTGCGATCGGAGAAGGCATCATTAATTGTTAATTTCCGTTAAACGTAGATGGCGTCGTCTTCGTCGGGGCGAAGTGCGTTTCACAAGTCAAGGACGGCTATACGCGTGAAAATGCACTCCCATAGCAATAGTTTGTTCGCTGCGTCTTTGGGCTAGAAAACTTAAATACGCGCAAAAACGCGTAAGGCGTTTTTTTTTTTTTTTTCGAAGCTTTCGTCGCACTGCTCCCTCATTCGAGAGGGTTGCATTTCCTGCGGCAAGTGCATGGGCCGCTGTGTCTTCCGCTGTGTGCGAGCGTGCAGCCGTCATTTGCCTTTACGTCAACAGATTCAGAATTGTACAGAATATTTCACCGCACAGCACAGATATGGCATGTGTACGCATTTTAAGTAGTGCGTCCAACTCATTTCCGCTTCACTTACGCCGGTGCAAACAGGAAGCTGCCTTGTACCTCACAGAATCTCGACTGATTGGTGTACTAGTGATGGAGGAATGAACTACGGTATTGTTCAGTGCATAGTGCACATAATCAATTTCTCAGGACGCGTGAACTCCGACGAGAACTGTCAGCGCCTGCAACAAGAGTTTACTTACGCTGTACTGCGCACAGCAGTAATTCATGCTTGTCGGCTGTCTGTTTCGTGCATTCTATTGCGAGTCGGTGGAATTTCACTGCTGTCATCAACCCCTTCGTGTGTACATTGCTGATTTGGGATTCCACAACAAAACAGCAACTACCAGCCTTCCGCAATTGCTGGTTTGGGATTCAACAACACAACGGTAATTACCAGCCTTCCGTAGGGGCGCAATCGCAAACAAGAGACGTTTCTCGCGCAGACTAAAATCCTGCGCGAGCGCGGCCTAACCGGCAGCTGAAGGGAAGCGGCGGAAATGTATACCGGAGATTTCGACCACCTGGGGTCTTTAACGTGCAACCTAAATCTAAGTAAACGGGCGTCGAGCGTTTTCGCCATCATCTAAAATGCGGCTGCCGCATTTGTTGCTTCATTTGTTGCGCATTTGCTGCTTCAGAATGCGGCCGCCACATTCTCGCCCAAAACTTCACAGAGCGTGAAAGCCTTGACAAACACCGTGACAGTTTTTTCCATATGCAGACATGATTCGCTATAAATTACCAACCCAAACGGAAGCGCCCAGGAATTAAATTGTGATAGTAGCACCGGTTTCGTGAATTTGTCAGCGCGAAGCGACGAAAACAAAGGGTGGGTAAGTAGGGGGGGGGGGGGGGGGGTGCGGAAAAAATTTCGGGGGGGGGGGGGGTTTGAACCCCGCATCCCCCCCCCCCTCCTGGCTACGCCACTGTTGTATGGGTGATTCCAAAAAATGTATGCATTTCTTCGTTCACTTTGCCGAATGCTTCAAGCCTACTTCAACTCCGCCGCGGGTCTGCCCGGTATTGCACTACCTCCAGGATAGGCCCACATTTTAACGCGACAGCGTTAAGAGCCCCGCGTCGCAGAAAATCCGGCGTCGGCAACCGGCGTTCAATGTCGGCGGGTGGCGAAGACAATCATCCCCAACCAGCCCTACCGCGCAGGCCCTCCACGTGCTGCAAGGTTTTGGTGAACAAAAATTGAATTTCTAACAGTGAAATCCGTCAGAAAAAATGGTAAATACAACTTTACAATTCGGCGTCAGATTCGCCGTCGGATTGTTTAGCAATCGACGTCGGATTGTAATTTGAATGTACGAGAAAACCTAGTTCTGCTACGCGGAAACCCAAACACAAACCCCTTTTCCAGCATTTCTACCAGATCTACAGCCGCGCGTTCGGGTACTTGCGAAAATGAAATGATATCCAGATGGCGCTCGCATCCTAGGCAGGTAAGGGAGCCTACATGCAAGCGTTGTTTTGTAGGCTCCCTAAGGCAGGTCAAATTGGGACTTCGGCTGCTAATTCGTTTTGATCGGGCCCCATGTCGCAGAAAATACGGTGTCGGTGTCGGCGTGAACGGCATCCAATAATGCTATCGCGTTCCACTCTTAAGGGCGAAGCTTAAGCGTACTTCAAGTTTTTTTGCCCACGAACATGAACACGAAAAATGCAGACCAACGAGAGCCTAACAGCTTCGCTGTAATAAACTAAAGGTCAGCCAGCCACTACCGGCAACCCCCGTGGGACCATTACATTTCCATTTTTGCGTTAGGTGGTATAAAGCGCTTGTTTCTTCTATCCAATTGCCCACTTTGTAGGTATTCATCGGACAAAAAGTGTGTGCAAACTTCGTATGCAGAGCTGTCTAACACATCGTCTTAATGTGGACCGATCCCGAAGGCTTTGCAGTCTAACACAGCGTCTTAATGTGGGCCGATCCCGAAGGCTTCGCAGTCTAACACAGCGTCTTAAGCGGGCCGATCCCGAAGGCTTCGCAGTCTAACACATCGTCTTAATGTGGGCCGATCCCTAAGGCTTCGCAGTCTAACACATCGTCCTAATGTGGGCCGACCCCGAAGGCTTCGCAGTCTAACAGCGTTTTAATGTGGGCCGATCCCGAAGGCTTCGCAGTCTAACACGGCGTCTTAATGAGCGCCGATCCCGAAGGCTTCGCAGTCTAATGGCCGTTTCACATGGTGCGATTTTGCACTGCGATTATCGCACCGGAAGTGCGATTTCCGTCGCATGCGACGAAAATCGCAGTCGCAGGGCCGTTTCTGCGATTTTCGGCTGCGACCAACCGGTTGGTCGCAACGTCGCAACGTCGCAGCAATCGCTGCGATTTTTCCGTCGAAATTGCGCCGAGAGGTATTTCGCGGTCTGTTTTGGAAAATGGCGGCGGTCGCTCAACGCAACGTTTATAGATACTTTTTTGTCTATAAATATTGGATCAACGAGCCTCGAACAGTGCAACTAATTGAGTGGAGCCTTGGATTACGCAATCGGTACGTAACATCAGCACCGACACGCGAATAGTGCAGATAAAAACTCGTAGGTCAGATTCGGTTCTGTGATTTCTACGAGTTTGTTGACACGCTACGTTGCTAATCTGGCGACGCTGTTTTTTAGGTTAGCTTCGGGTGCTGATAGTACGTACTTTTGCGTGATTTTCCGTTATTCACACGCGCTGCGAGTTGGTAAATACTACGAGGTGTCCCTCACGGGAAGGCATGGCCTTCGGATGTCGTCCCAATTTTCTGGTTCTGGAGACAACTCGCGATATACGAAAACGCCACAGTTTTATCGCCGTATGCTTTTACGGACGGAACAATTTAAAGAATATGCAACTACGGACAAATGCTGTGGTCGCGCGTATAGCGTGACCAAATGCTTGGTCACGCTATACGCGCGACCATTTAGTTGCAGTTGGTTGGTTAGGGCTTTCATGCGCATTTTCCCCAATGAATTATCTCATTTCAAGGTTCTGTTACTTCCGCTGCGAGACGCAAAGCGAACGTGCAAACTGGATATCGTAATGAATGTTCTACACTAGCATATTTCACGCTTTGACTGGGAATAAGCAGTATTGCCAATTTATTTTCGAAGCAATATTTAAACAGTTTTTTTCTAATTTTTCTGATGCATTATTTTTCTCCTGAATAAAAAAACCAATAAACATTCAGTGTGTTGCAGACTTTGTATCCTTACTGCATCTGTATTAACCCTCACATTAAAAGGTAATTGCACATTTCGCTTACTTCAGTGCATCGAATTACTTTTGTTTATGCTGGTTGTAACATATAGCAGTACTCTAAGAAACTACTTAGCCATAAACATCCTTGCCTTTTCTTGCTTCTCTGTCTCTACTTCCTGTAAAACACATGCAATAATGCGAAAAGCAGGCGAACACCTTGTTTTTATAAGCAGTAGATAACTCATTAAACAAAAGCAGATCAAAATTGTGCAGTGAAGTCAGCCGGTTGCATTCCTTCGTATGAATGATAGTATCTTTTTAAGTGTGGGTGGGTCTTGCATGTCCACAGCTCATAAAGTGAGGCGTAGGTATAGCCCATCAAGATGGAGGCAATGTTGCTAATGAGTCTGCACTTACATGTATTACTGCATAAACTCGTATAACCATATCCCATCATTACTCAATCGAGCTTGCTCAGTCATATTCACCAAAATTCTACTTATCCGAGCTTGCTCCGACTCATATTCACCAAAATTGTACTTGGCCGAGCTTGATCTGACTAATATTCACAAAGATGCTACTCAGGCAAGCTTGCACCGAGTCATATTCACCAAATATCTACTTAGCCAAGCTTGCTCCGACTTAGATTCATCAAAATTCTACTCAGGTGAGCTTGCACTGAGTCATATTCACCAAAAATCTACTTGCCGAGCTTGCTTTGACTCATATTCACTAAAATTATACTTGGATCAGCTTTCCCCAACTACCACATGACAATATTCACTGAAAGTTTACTCAACTGAGCTTGCTCTTACTCGTATTCACCAAAATTCGACTCAGTCAGGCTGAAACGAACTCAGACTCACGGTTAGTTCGAAGTCTTAGTGAGCCGACGTTTGAGTGAGTTCACCGTGCTATGTATACATTACATTATGTGACCTGTGCGGTGAATAAGCAAACATTGTCTATGAGTATGTGTTGCATCGGGTGAAATAAGGACAACTGTAAACACTGCAGTTAGTTTTCTAGAGTTCAACTGACTGTTGCGTGAAAGCTTCGCCTCATGTCGATTCAAGCAAGTGCATTGGATCTGCATCATATTTTTTGACAATCCTGCTGTCTGTCCTAACCATTACTGGGTGGCCACATTTTGTACATTTCAACACAAAGTTTAATAAATGACTGTAGTGCAATATATTAAAAAAAAAAGATTCTTGCATCATTGCGCGTATAACAATCAGAACATGACACAAACACATGCACATAAGATGCACACAAATGATAAATACATAAACAGATGAAATCAGCTAGCCACCACCTATTGAAAAAAAAAAAGGACAGGACTACGTATAACCATTCCCCTTGCCAGGTACATGGGCTATAGGAGAAACACACGTGCAACCTAGCAGTTACCTCGAGGTAGTAGCTATGGACGCTTTTGCATTCGCAGCTGGCCACTCAACCACTCAAGTGTGTTCAGTGTGCACTTGTACTTAGGCACACTTTTTATTGTCTGTATCTCAAAAATTTAATGTGGCTCCTCAAAATTTTGAGAATGTTTGGATTCTGAGGCTTGCAAAAGGTAAATATTTTTATTCCATTTTCGTTCAAGGTGAAGGCTCATACAAAAGATTAGAGATATTGTCAGTGCCCCTCACTTACTCTCAGAACATAAGTGGTCTGTTATTGAGATACTAGCAGCTTTTCAATAGGAAGAAAGGGAATCAGCTTCCCCTGTTTTCAGCATTGGGTTAATGCAGGCACTTCAGGGAGGCATAAAGTTTTGCTATAACAATAGGTTCGGGAATACCAGATTAGACTGTACCTTGACACTTTCTTGCACTTTCTTATTTTGGTCAAATAACCCAGTTTGAAATGGCTCCAGTTAGCATGCTCTAACATTGGTCTAATATAGGTTAAGAACATGACTAGCTTAACAGACTGGGATGCTGGCTTTCATTTCCAGGAAAGGAATCATAGCACCTGCTCCAGTTGCATATGTTTTTTGGTTATCAGGGGTATTCAGGGATATCGGGGTATCAGGGTTATTATTATCAGGGATATAAGGTGTTATCAGGGATAACGTGCTGAAGCAGGTAGAAGCACACGCATGCCATTAGCGGATAGTTTCGATAGCTTCTTACCTTACACTTGCCACCATGAATACAAAATTTTAGCGTTCGATATTGTTATTAAACAAACAAACGTACTCCTAACAAGGTATTTTAATGTTAGCCGCGTGGCTACGCGGCTGCGCTACGTACTGCAGCATATTAACTTAAGCTTCTTGATACAGATTCACAGCACACTAACAGCGCAAGAAACAGGACGAGAAAATAGACGACGCCCATGTCTGCCAGCATGATACGATTCTACGTACACAAGTGACTGCAGCTCCTAAAAAAAATGTGGTGTCGGCTTTTACTTTTTTCGAAATATTCAGAGAGCACTTGTATGAATAATTACAGCACAGGCGCCGAGACGGACGAGCCAGGCTGGCGTAAGATAAACGTTCACAACACAAATTCCATTGCACGTTCAGTAATTACACACAGATCATTTGCGGCTTTGTTCAGGGGCAGACGTGAGCTTTTGGGTTGGTGCTTGCTGCTAAGTTTTGTGCAAGAATATTGCTAGGAGCAGGAACCACTAATGCGCAATCACGAGCAATACACACACACATCCGTTTTTCAGAAGCTGACGTTAATCACGGGTAGCGCGAGGGTCTCTGCGTTGACATGACGACTCCGCCGAATCCCGAATACTGCATATGCGATGACAACAGCTATAGGGCCTTGTTGATAGGTCCTCTTGTAGTTTGTTTAACCGCAGGTAGAACAACACAGGCATAAAACACACACGAGACAGCACACAACGCTGAACGACGACCTGCGAACAGCTGTTTACGTCCGCCATTTCTCCTCGTATTGAACTTCACAAACCGCTGTTGCGCACTCCAAAACAAACAAAACTTTGAAGCGTTTTTAAATTACAAAACGCACGTATTATTTGATCCTAATAAAGAGAGGTCAATTATATTATAACGCGCACGTCTTTTTCATTACATTAAACGAATTTATGCGGCGTGTGCGACAAAATCTGGCAGCAAGCAACCCTGGGCGTCGCATAATCGCATTGTTGACATCGCACCATGTGAAATGGCCGTTGCGAATTTCGCATCTGCGAAAATCGCAGCTGCGATAATCGCAGTGCAAAATCGCACCATGTGAAACAGCCTTAACACAGCTTCTTAATGTGGCCCAATCCCGAAGGCTTCGCAGTCTAACGCAACGTCTTAACGTGCGCCGTTCTCGAAAGCTTCGCAGTCTAACACAAGTCTTAATGTGGGCGGACCCCGAAGGCTTCACAGTCTAACACAGCGTCATCATGTGGGCCGATCCCGAAGGCTGCACAGTCTAACACAACTTCTTCATGTGGCCCAATCCCGAAGGATTCGAAGTCTAACACAGCGTCTTAATGTGGGCCGATCCCGAAGGCTTCGCAGTCTAACACAGCGTCTCAAAGACCAAGCTGTCACGATGGAAAAATACGAGAACTGGCACGTGACGCACACACCAGGCTTTTCTACGTGTGACCTTGGCACGAGGGAAGCATGCCTGCGATCATGTGCCGAATGGCTAGAGCATAGTTTCATACAATAATTACTACAACGAACTCCGGTGCTGCAATCCTTCAGCTACCATGGGAATGATGGAAAGAACATGAATTTGTCCGATCTTCGTGCTCGTGGATTCACTCATTCTTGTGACTTTGTTTGTTTATTGCGCTTCATATGCTTTCTTTGTCGTAACTTTCAGAGCAATTTATGCTTTTCTAAGTGCAGAAGACGCTGCGAACACGCACGAGCGCTAACAATTACAACGGACCAGCTGGTCGAGGTGGCCAAATCGAAACGCGCCAAGCTGCTCAAGGAGCTGGCTTACCCGCGATAAATTCCCAAGGGCGTTTTACGTCGCTTGGGAATGGTTTCAGTATCGGGCTTCTGTCCCAGAGGTCATGCGTTCGAATCCTGCCATTGGACAGTTTTAATAATGTTTATTTAATCGTTTATTACGCAGTATACTGCGTTGAAAACGACGAGTTTGCAAAGTCACGTAGTCGTTTGAAGCCAGAAAGACGAAGTTTAGGCAAACCATGTGCTTCCCATAAGTCCTATGCTGGATAAACCACCCGGATTCCAGCTCCCATAGACACTAAGGCCAGAGTTCCCTCTAGTAGTTATTGTATGAAACTATATGGGCTTACAGCATTTGGCTGCTGTGCTGGATGGGCCAGGCTCCATCCCGCCATCGGTCCTGCATTACTTTATGGCATTACATGCAGACTTCACCGAACAAGTACGTGGAATGCGCTAGCTGTGTGATTTACCACGTCCCACTAACTTGCGGGAAAGTGCATATTGGGGAGACCAGACGCTGTCTAAACGACAGATTACGGGAGCACAAATACACGCGCCAGCTTTCCGACAACACCTAGCGCTTTGGCTGCGCACTGGAAAGCAGTGCAAATGCTCTCCGCAACTAGGTAATACCAAAGTAATTGGAACAGCAAAAGCAGCTCGAGAGATATGGGAAGCGCTTGCGACAGCAAAATAAAAAGCACTCAGTCCATCGCGCTCATCGAAGCCGAGGACTTGCCAGTTTCAACGGGTGCGAGTGAACGTCGCTGTTCCGGCCCACCGCATCAAGACACGTCATCTCCTTGTGATATCTTGTATTTCTTAACGCACTAGCCACGTTCTCGGGACCACGCTGGCGATGTCTGAAGATGACATGTGGCACACGATCGGCTGTATATGTGAGGTTGCGTGACTAAATTTACAGCTTCTGTTGAATTCTCTCGACCTGGTGGTCGGCTCAAGCTTTGGTAGGTGCTTTGGCCCTCAGGAGTGTGCTCTAAACAAGTGTGTTGACCTCTGTACGTCCTTTTTTGTTCTTTGATCGTTATTTAGTTCTTCCGTCAGTGTAATACGAAGTGCAATACAATCATGAACGTGATTATGTAATACGTTTCCCCCGGGAGGCTCAAGAAGTGTTGATGGCGAGGGTAACCACCAAGATCTCGGACGAGTCGGTAGATGAAGGGGCAAAGGGAATAGAGGCAGCGCTCACGACCTCGTGGGTGTCGTCGACCACGACCACTGTATGCAATTGTGCCGTACAAGCCGCGACCGTGTAGAGGACTCTGTCTCCTCAAGTTCTACAAAAGTGCGAATGAGGTATCTCACCCAGGCCCGCCGTAGACCGACCTTGCGCTCGGGATGCATGCTACGTGGTACGGCATGTAGCCGAGCACCCTAGTGATCCTGGCCGGTACGGAGGTCCCTTACATGTCCGGACTTGCGGGGGAAAGCGGGTGGCCCAGGCGGGCGAGGAGCTGTCTACCCGCTGGCGTGAGGAGAAGGCGTTGGCGCTGGCTGATCCACTAGGCCTCGAGCAGTTCGTCGAGGGTATCGTGGACCCCGATCTTCAAAAGACGCTGATGGGAGGTATAGGGTGGAAAACCGAGTGCGACTTTGGAGGCTTTGGTACCCGCGTTAGCCGGTAAAAGGGAAGATGATAACTGAAGCGGCTAAGAATGCATGCGTCTACTAATCGGAGCATGTCCCTTCCTTAAGTCACAAGCGTCGCTTTCTAACGGAGTGGAGCATAGCGATGTGCGCCGTCTGGCGCGAAAGTAGAGATACGGTGTGTCCAGCCCTGCCATCGTCCTGAACGTAAAGTCTCAGCGCGGGTGTCCCGTGGACGGAGACTTTGATGGGGGACGGAAGAGGACGAGTTTGGACTTGTCGGGGGCGCAACTGAGGCCACCCCGTCGGGTGTAGTCTGCCACGGTGTCGGCCACATGTTGGAGCCGATCTTGGAGGGATCCGTCGGAGCCTCGAACCATCCACGAGGTTATATCATCGGCATAGAGCGTATGGTGAAGATGCTCGACTTGTTCCAGTTGTTTAAGGAGACCTGCCACCCAGCTTGAAGAAGCGTCAAGCGGAAGTGTTTTGAAACGAGCAAGAAACCCCGTTACCGCGGTGCAGACGGAGGACATCAACACTCACGTGCACACCTCTTTTTGATCGCTTTCACTATTCCTGTAGAACGCACCTCATCTTCTGAGGACGACTATAGCTTTGGTTCAGATATCAAAAAGACCTTAAGTTTTTTTAGGAGTCCAAGGATTGCATATCTCTTTTCATCATAGCTCTTTAATACCGATATCTTCATAGCTCTTGACTCTATACGATAGAAGAAACAGCACCCCAGTTTTCATCATTATGATTTTTTAAACTTTTTTTGAACTTGAATCGAACTCTCTTTATGTTTTTTCATCAGTTGGTATCGCAGGTGACTCAGACCTGTAGTGGCGGACGAGGTAGCCAGGCACCGCGATGCCTCAGCAAGTACTGCCTACGCCCCCCTCTCCCCACCAAAAAAAAAAAAAAAAAAAGGGCCACACATTGAGATCGGTCTTGAATGAAACTAGTGGAAAGTTCCATAGAAAAGGACAGTCGACAGTATTCGTCAATGGGCACTGTTATATCTTTTAGAAAGGTTTTGTTTAGCTAATACTACTCGTCCTCTTTGGCGGTGGAAGGTTCCCTGCCTGCTTGAGTCGCCAGGCACCCATTCCCTTTGCTGTTTTTTTTTTTTTTTTTTTTTTCAGCAGGGTGTAATTACTCGCTCGAAGCGCTGCATGTGTGTGTCATTGAGCCTAATAAAACGAATAATAGATAGTGGAATTTCCTGCTTGACGCCTTTAGATACACGAAAGCGTTGTCTTAGCTCAACGCATACTAGGAATGGAGCGGTGCTTACGCTGTATTCACCACTTATTGCGGCCGCCCATCGTTGAGGAAGATTACATTCCTTCAAGACAACACGGGGGCGCGGGAGGGGGGGGGGGGGGGGGGGGTCCCAAGCAAGACCGATGACGATTATTTTTTGGTGGCAGGATAGGACCAACGAGTGTAAAGTTTTTTTTCTTTTCTTTAGAGTGCAGTAACTGTTCAATGCCCTCCATATTATGCACGCGGGCTGGAACATGCGTGTATGTGTAGTGCCCGGTCTGGAAAAGCAGTATCCGGTGCGCTGTTGTTTCACCAGAATCACCAGCTTGACTTACATAAACAATGACATGGAGGAAACGACATGCACAAATGATGTGTCACAGACAAGCACACGTGCACAACAGATAAGCGACAGCCAAGTAGACATAAATATGTGTTCGACATTGCCTGCACTAGACGCAAATGTATAAATGAGGAACGAGCGCGTACATTCTTCGCATACACACGCCGACAAGTCCGATGCGATATTGAGCAAATAGCGGTAGTTAAAGACAGAACAGCACGTCATGGCTACCTTACAGCATTCTTCAAGACACTCTAAGATGACCAAGTAAGGCCTTCACAGCTGGCAATTTTTCTGCGCGATTATTCTTATTATGGCTACGTGGCAAAACTGCAATAAGCAATTTTGCTGACGTTGCCCACCTTTTAACCTCAATCCCTTAGAAACCACCACCTTCACTAATAACGCCAGCTCAACAAAGTTGGAGCGACGATGCCACGACAGTTTCGCCGATATTTTTTTTTTTAAACATTCTTCTGTCTCAACGTGGAAGCTATTACAGCTTCGAGCAAAGATGACAAAATAAAAGTGCAATATGACATCAGAATTGCTCAACAGCTCGATCAGTATAAGGATCAAGGGAATAAAATTGAACTGCATGAAATAAAAAATAAAGCCGGCAGATCCCACGCCCTGTAAGGAATCGATGTTATGCGAAGAGCCTACCAATTAACGAAACGACCATGAGAGCGCCAAGATGTAGGCGGCTGTTTTATGACCTACATGACACGCATGTCAAGACATTCCTGTCATGACCTATCATTTATGTTGGTTATACACTCATGTCATACTATGCCTATTTTGTACATAGATAGATAGATAGATAGATAGATAGATAGATAGATAGATAGATAGATAGATAGATAGATAGATAGATAGATAGATAGATAGATAGATAGATAGATAGATAGATAGATAGATAGATAGATAGATAGATAGATAGATAGATAGATAGATAGATAGATAGATAGATAGATAGATAGATAGATAGATAGATAGATAGATAGATAGATCGCAAAGTTTAGCGTTGCGCTGAAAGCGCCTTAGATAGCTAGCGTCATGAGGAACACCGCCAACAGCGTTCCTAGCATCACATCTCGATAGTGCACGAGATGAGACCGAAGGAAAACCGCCCGCGTTCGTCGCCACTCAAAAAAAAAAAAAACATGGAAGACGTAAACCGCTAAAGAACAGCTAGGTGAACCACGCAGTTCACGCGTTCCAGATGGATGTTACGCGGGTTGTACTGCACCTGTTTCTGTTCCCGCTACCAGAATGCAGCAGTTATATTAAACTGCGAACTATCCTTGAATATGGATACAAGCAGGTTTCGCAAGAAATTCAGAAAGCGGTCTTCAGAGATGAACGAGGGAGTCGGCGAGCGAGAAAGCGAGAAAATCCTGCTCAAGAAATTGTATACGCAAGTCGTCTGGAGCACATGTGGCACAAAGCCCTTTTGAATCTAGGAAGCACTGCGGCCGAAGCTGCGGCCATCCCATGGAGCGGAGATCTCATTATTCTGTAGAAAAAACAAGAACTCGTGGTACGCAGCTGCTTCGTGACATGTTTCCAGCTCACCTGACACGAGGGCACGATTATCCCATGATGTCACATTTTCTTTTTTTTTTTTTGTGACTTTCCTTGACTGTCACTCATTCGCAAAATCTGTTTACGATTATTTTGTGCTGCCCGCGAGGCCGACACACAGACACACACGCATGTGCGCTCAGTTCAGGAATTCTAACCTACCCGCTGCAAAAGCGCAGAGACCTTTCAGGGCCGTCGAGCAGCGTTCATGTATTCCAGAGTCCCAAATTAGGAAGTGGAGGTCAGCTTGATCCTACGAACGGTGCGACCGTGTTATCGATGTCCTGGTAGCGTATGCATACTTAGCAACGAGATAAAAACACTTGACTTGAAGTATAGTTCGTTGGAGCGTCATGGACTCACTGCAGACTGTAAAACTCGTGACTGAGGCACTTCATGCAGTGTCGGAGAACTCCGCATGCTATGTTGTGCAGGAGACACGGCGTCAGCGTGAGGACACTGTAAATACAGCAAGGAGGTGTCGCAGCTCATTTTGGAAGTTCTTCAGTGATGCGGACCAGGCTTGCGAGTGGTAACACCTGGCAGATTCATTTTCAGGGCGTTGCGTCGAAAGAGCTACTGGATGGGCCGCAGCGACATCGTGCACGATGGGTGGATCACGTGTTGCCGACTTGCCGGTCCCGCCTCGCTGTGCACGCATTCTTGTTCGCGTGTCTCGCTCTGCGATTCTGGCGGATGACGCATAGAACGACGCGCGTGTATATTATTAATTTTTAAGGTAAACTCGGCCTCCTGAAAGGCCGCAGTCGGCCGGAGCAGTTTCCCGCCAATTCTCTCGTAAGGTTATCGGTACAATTCTAAAAAAAAAAAGTAAGAAAGACAATTAACACATTCACTTATCTTTCCTAAGCGTGGGGACGGTTTCATTATTCCAAATTAGCCTTAGGATCAGACGACTTCCTAAGACGACCCATGTTACTAATCAGGAGTGTTTTTATTCATGTATCCGTATTATTTTCTTTCTTTTTCTTTTAGTCAGTTCGTGCTCTTCTTTCTTCTGCCCAAATGTAACTGCTCACTCATCCATTAGAATAGAATTGTCTTGCAGTATCATGATAGGAAAGTAATGAGTCATTAAATGCTAAAGAGCATGCCATCAGTGGTTACACGTAGCGGTAAACAAAAGGCAACCGTGTCGTGGGACCATGAAGCGCAACAAGTTGCCCTTTTCAGGGTACTTAGAAGCATGAATTCCTTCTAATAAATAATAAGTATTTTCAAATAGCAGTAAGTTCACGCAGACCCTAGAATTATTGTAGAGTTGCTCCAGATAAAACGGGTAAAGTAGGTTGGCGAGGACGGGGCAATTTTCGCCATTCGATTTCTACGTTGAGCCAGTGAACCACAGACGGCAATTCCAACTTATTTCTTAAAATAAAATCTCAATGTATACATGCGAGGCCACTTGCGGTATTTCCTTCCTTAGCACGACATCGTCATTCCCCGCTTGTGCGACATTAGGAATCTAGGCTTAGTAGAGTGTACAAGTGGGTCACCGTATATATCTCATGACTGCGTCTGTGTGCCTGGGCTTATAGTTGATGCCCCGGAACAGATGGGCCACAGCCTTTCTCTCCCCCTTGTTTATGCCTGTGTTATTTTATGAGTGAAGTGAGTTAATGAGCGAACGAACGAACCAACGAACGAACACAAACAACAAAGAAACAATTAGTCACGTGAACACGATAGTCCCCCTAATCAGTTCACACACGAAATTCACAATGAGAACACCGGACAGTGTGCTAATTCTGTTCCGTCGCCCATATTTTCATATCGTAGCCTGAACGGAATATAGACCATAGGCCATCACGAAACCGTTATGAAGACACCGGGCAGTAAAGGACCAACTACCGACTATTGTACGCTACAACTTTATGTTAATGGATGTTACTATTTTGGCCTGCTTGTGAAACGACACGTTAAGCACTAGTCCTTCGTTGCCGGCTCATTCTGCGTATGATACTGAAAGCATGTCACGGCGACTCCTTGTTCTCCTTGTGAAACAGTCTATAAACGCCAGAACTGCACGAATTGAGCCCGAAAACGAGAGCGAACATCTAGTATAGTAAAGCGTGAAGTATTCCCAACGGCGCGTTCACGCTTAAAAAGCGGCTATGGTTGTTTCGAGAAACAGAAGTAAACTCAGTTTTTTGTTGTTGTTTTTTTGTTTCGTGGAAAGCGTGCGGCGAAGCAACCTAACCGCTTACCTGCCATTCAGCGTCGTCCCATGGAGACCGAGCGCTGCCTTCACTTCACCACAGAAGACGAAACAACAGCATTTCCGCAGTACATTTCACTCCCCGAAGATGGCGGGCAACTCTCGCTCACACCACGGATGACATCGAGCGGCTGAAATTAGTTCCAGCAGCCGAAGCCAGACGATCAGGTGGGAAGCAAAAAAAAATAGAAGCCTGCCGCCGCCGCCGAACCGCGCAGCAGAAGACCAAAAGAAAAAATGTAGCAGACGACAAAACGGACGACACGCTCATTACCCGACAGCGACGCAAGAGGGCGGGCCGAGCGTGCAGCCAGCGGCGCTGATACAATGAACCGATGAACCAAAACGACATAAACGACCAAAACGAAATAAAACAGCAAGAAGAAAAGAAACACAGACGACACGAGCAAGCTGCTGCGAATCACAAACTAACAAAGGCCATCGGAATGCGTCCTTCCCTCGTCCAAGAGAGTGAGAGAGAAAAAAAAACGAGAGAACCAGAGTATAGAGAGCAAAACGGTGGAAAGAGAGAGAGAGAGAGACCGTCATATGCAGACGACGAGCAGGAAGCCAACGACGAACAACACCAACAACAACGACAAAAAAAAGAAAAAAAAATGATCGCTGACGACCTCGACCCTTCCTTTCTCTTTGTGTGTCTGTGCGTGCGTTCGCCTCCTCAAATCACAAGTCATCCATGACATGCCGGTCTAACCGCGATCCACGCGCCGATTTCCCGGGTTCGAGGTTACGAGCCGCCCCCGCTCGCGCTGCCGCCTAGCGCCGTAAGCGTGCGTTTCACTTTCGACACTCTTTAATGCCGCTGCATTGCGAGCATGCGTGAACCGTTTTGAAGTCCGCCCGACATAGTATAGTGGAGAACGGCAGCTGGTACCTTTGCTCTTTCCTTAGCGGGAAGATGCGGCTGAAAAAAAGAAGAAGAAAAAAGAATAACGTCGTTGTCACGCGAATGTGCGCTCCGCGGGGCGCTTATTTCCGGTCACAATGAAGTAGAGAAAGTTTCGAAACCTTTTCACATCGGCGAACAGTTTCCTGTGCTCAGGTCACGCCGTGATTATAAGGTCTTGCAGCATCCCTGCCACAGTTCGAATGTGGAAACGAACGCGCCATGAAAAGAAAGAAAGAAAGAAAGAAAGAAAGAAAGAAAGAAAGAAAGAAAGAAAGAAAGAAAGAAAGAAAGAAAGAAAGAAAGAAAGAAAGAAAGAAAGAAAGAAAGAAAGAAAGAAGAACACACGAAACTTGCTGAGTAACTTCAGAAGCTAAGTTCGGCAAAATGAAGTCGGGCGCGTAATGCGATATGTTTAGGGTTTTCAGTTGAAGTTGCGAAATCTAAATTTCGGCGCTATAGGCTGCCCCATTTTCATTTCGATGTGACAATGTTCTTGTGACGTCTTATAGCCTCACAATGACTTTACTCGAGCTTACGAAACGAACAATATAAACTAATGAGGACGCGGAATACGTGGAACAATCCGAATGACTGAGCAGGATGTATGGCGGGTCCGCATCAGTTGTTCGAGACTCCACAGATGTCACGCACGACGTCTGTGTCCGTACAGCTGAATGTCAGATGTCACTTTTGCTGCGAATTTAGTTGGCTTTTCATGTGAGGCTTTGGGTGAGGGCCACTAGCGACAGTAGCCGTGCCTATACTCAAGGACGTAAAATCTTCCCGCGGTGTTATAACCCTGAGCTCCATGTTTCACTTCTTGCAGTAAAGTCGCTACACTTTATAGATTAGTTAACACTGGAATCTCTGTTGCTCACTGTGCTTCACACCTTGCTTAAGCTGAATGGCAACATGACTAACACTGTCTAATTTTACTTTTCAATTGTATTTCGCTTTCATTCGTTTACAGTTGTGTAACATAAAAACATTTCTACGGAATGCTAGACCAATAACCAGTGACTGCAGTTAAGGGTCCTAATGTAAGATACCAGTACGGTAAGTCTTGTTACCGAGACTACTCAAGAGAACAACTATGAAATAACCAGTTATGGAGATTGGGGACACCACACACAATGCAAAAATAAGAAGGGCGTAACAAACGCATGTACAAATATATATTTCATGTGAAACTAATAATCGCTCATGGCTTTGGAGGAAACGCAAAAAATGGTTCATAACACAACACATTAACGGCGGATTATAGATAGGTAGCTATTACGCAACAAGTTGAACAGAAGACAATGAGTTCAAGACTAAAACATCTGCAGTACGAATCAGCGAGCAATCAGCGTAACAGACAAGAGCTAGGGTGAGCGACGGACACGCATAAATTTGCAAGATCATAACCACTACAAACAGTTTGCCACATTGAAGAAGGGTGTGCATATCAAGTATACGGATTAGTACACTTAATTTTTTTAAATTAGATCTTAAACTTTGGGAGCTCACGAGCCAAAAACTTAAGCTGATCATGAGGGATGCCGTAATGGGGGACCCCGGATTAATGTTTACCAGCTGGGGTTCTTTAACGTGCACCCAATACCACAGTACACGGACGTTCTTGCATTCCACCTAGATTGGAACGCGGCCACCGCGATTGGGGCCGAACCTGCAACCTCGTGCTGAGCAGCTACATGCATTTATTTACACAGGGTGTTTCAGCGAACACTGTTAAAGGTTTCCTGTGGCAGATAGCACAATTCTAGTTCATGAGCTGGTCTACCCGAAGAGGCAGACATTACTTGCACAAACAATTGAAATGCACATTCGACTAATTAACGACAATCCACTAATGAAGTTTTTAACTAGTTACCTTATGGCCCATATTGCAATTTACAAATTGTAGACGTGGAGTTCGCAAGGCGGGTCCACTTGAAACGAATTCTAAGGATTACACCATTTCCGAGATAATTCGAGATGAATTCCGAGAGAAATTCCGAGATAAAGTTCGGGAATTAATATCTTGAAACCGGTGTCATACTGAGAATTCTTTCTAAGTGGACCCACCTTGCGAACTCCACGGCTCCAATTTGTAAATTGCAATATGGGCCATAAGGTAACTAGTCAAAAACTTCATTAGTCGATTGTTGTTAATTAGTCGAATATGCATTTCAATTTTTTGTGCAAGTAATGTCCGCCTCTTCGAGCAGACCAGCTCATGAACTAGAAATGTACTATCTGCCACAAGAAACCTTTAAAACTTTTTGACAATGTTCGCTCAAACACCCTGTATATTCGCACAACTACAGTCGGCTAAATGGTTTTAAAGTAGGGTGGTTAGGACAATTTAAGCGGGAGGAAACGATGCAAGCGAAAAAAAGAAGGAATTAGCAATTCATAAAAAATGCAAAATATATATGTATGCGTGTGTTATCTCATCTGTATATCATTCGCATATGTGCGCTTGCGCATTAGGCAACCTCATACGCCTCTTGAACTGTTTGGGAAATAGGGTACTCTGTACAATGCAAGGTGTTCTCGCCATTTGTGTTATCTTGACTCGCCGCTTGTATTATCTTTCCTATATTAGATTACACGGCATCTTGTTTACTTTTCTTAGCAATTTGTACGCTTGTTTTACCAAACTCCTGCAATTTTTTTTTTGGAATCTGACATTATTTTTTATCACTGCTTTGTGAGCGCGAGTTAACGTTATCATATTGAGGTGGCTAAACCAAGACTGGATATTCGTTTTTTTTTCTCCTTTCCCCATCATAAAATACATCGAGGTAGGCAGATATGTGGCAATGTTAGGGCGATGGGACAGATCCGAATGCGTGTGACTCGCACTATCGTTTTATCTTACCACTAGCGCAGAGAAAACAACTTTGCGATAAACGTGACAATTCTTGTTTTCCTTCCTATACTTCTACCAAGTATCAGCGAGATCAAGGTACAGCAATTATCTTAAGAGGAACGTCACAGCTTAACAATCGACAACGCACACCTTTTTATAGCTTGAAGAAATGCAAGTTTGGACACGTTTGGTATTCCATTTTATCCTTCAGCTCACAACACGCACAGAGTGTCCAAGGTAGATATACCTGGTAGCGAAGCTTCCATAGAAGCCCATACGTTGAAAACATGGCGGTTTATCGGCTGGATGGATGGATGGATGGATGGATGGATGGATGGATGGATGGATGGATGAGGCTGAACCCTTTAAATCGGGCGGTGGCATACGCCACCTAGCCATGGCTACGTGGCTCATAGGGCTTAGCGCCATCTATGTGAGGAGGGAACACTTCCGGCGGAAGAAAAATAATGTGACGTCATATCCGGTAAAAACAGAAGTGACGTCATTTGGTTTTTAAAGGCGCGAAATTTGTTTTCGGAGGCCTGCCACTACAGCTGTATATTCAAATGCCCCGCCATACGACTTGATGGCCGTTGCGAGCTTTCAGTGCGGAAAGCGATGCAGGAAAAGGTCAGCCGTACGGGTGTCGAAACCGCATCGCTGCACGGAACATACTTTCTTTAGAGGCCTCGAACGCTTTTGGCGTAGAGTGCTCGTCCTTTCGTCGGATGTCAAGCCCGTCGGGCAGCGCTGTCGCACGAAAACAACTAAATTAAACAATTATCTGGTGGTCGCCACTTACTGCTTTTGACTGAATAGGTTAAGAAACAATGATACTACCCGCGTCACCAAATTCAGACAAACGTCGGCAAGCAAAACAACACATGTGTGGGGGGCGTATTGTAACAGGTTAACTTTACGAGCGCGCCTTTCTGCACAGTTCAAGGGCTGCATTGCATTGCAAGTGATAGCGGCTTCAACGCCCGCCGCTATCAGTGGGCGCTCTTACGGTGGGCGATGAAAAAATGTATTTATTGATAATGATCACGTAAAACAGAATTGTCTCTTTCTTTCTCGCCATCCGTATATAAAATTTATTAGGAACTTTATTTACGTTGAATGAATCTAACTGTGTCTCTCTTTATTTATAAAACGCTTTTTTCTTTCCCAATGCTTGTTCCCTCCAAACATAGTGGCGCTTCAATCGCTGCTCCCATAACCACCCTTGCTGATGTCGGTGACAATTCGTTCTGAACCGCTTTTCGCCCGAAGCTTCGCGACCTATGTGAATCGACTGTCTTTCTAAACAGTCCCTGCGTCTTTTTAGCGCTAAAGGCTAAAAAAAAGGGGAAAAAAGCTTTCTAGCACTTCCTACATGCCCCCTTCTGCAAAAGCACGCGTCAGTGTTTCGACACTCATGCATACAAGCATCCTGGAGTCAGCCCAACTTGTATCTCACCTCGTACGACTCCATGTAGACTTCTTCAACAACGATCTGAAAAGGAAGAGAACAAAGGAATGAGCGGTGATCGAATAAAGCGCTTTAACGAGAAGGGATAGAAACTAATTACACACATTAACGTCAAGCACGGTTCTCGATGTTCATTGTGAAAATTGTGATGATGTGTACTCTTACTTTAAGTACCCTCTTAAAGAACAAGCTCAGAAAAACAAGCAGATGTACTTGATACGTATAAGGACAAAGTGATTAAATAAGTGCTGTCTGTGAAATGTTGAAGGCGAAAAGCATTCTGCGTTGCGAAAGACCCTATTTAATGTGTCCAACCAAAACTGTGTAATGATAAACGGGTATTAAGAGACGGCTAAACAGGCAAATCAAAACAAAACACTGAAGAATGTTCCGGTACCTAGATTTCCCGGGAAAGCAAACCGGGACATCCTGGATAAGTGAATCAAGCGATATACGAACGAAATTTGCAGAAACTGAAAATTAAGATCAACATTAGATGACTCGGCAGAATGCAGGAAATAACACGAGATGTGTTTCATATGGGAACACAGAGATCCGGACCACGCCTTGAAAACAACCGCTGAAATTGAACTCAAAACTACGGGCCGTGTGCCCACTCGACCATTTAAAAGGTTATTTCCCACGTCGAACAGCAGCTAAGAGGATCTGTGAATAAGGAGGCACGTTACTTCCTTATCTTCTTCAGTCAGTAACGATAATGACGTCAACCAATGTGTCTAGCCTGGAGGAAGGAAAAAGAAGGCGGCAGCCTACTGCAACGTGATTGTCGCCGACTGTGGTGGCCCAACACGTAATGAAAACGCCAGAGCACGGAGCGTGGTAGGTTTTAGTACTCTCGGTAATTTTTTTTTTTTCAATACCCATTCGAAACCGTTCGAAACTTTTGAAATAAACAAAAACAAAACCAAGGGAAAAAACAAAACAAAACAAGGAAAAATCTTTTGCTTCCTTCATGTAAGCAGCTGCCAGCCGAGCGCGCACCGAATAAAACTACGTGTAACCAAACGTCTCGGCAAATCTCGATTCTCCGTGATTTCGACGCAAGAGGTCACGTGTTGGGCCACCACTGCTGGCTACACGAAGCATTAGCTTGCCAAGGACTGGCTGCATGACGTAATGCTCCCTCCTAAATGTTTCCTTCCTCCATGGTGCCTAGTCATAGTTCTCATAAATTCACAAAATCACATAAGTTACCTATATTCGAAGGCGCCGCACACTCCTCTGAAAGAAATTCAGAGTCGCAGTATGGTCGTTTGTGCATTTTGTATTGAGGCTTCCTAATTAAAGAATTCATTAAATCTTGACTTAGTGTACAGTCAGTCATGTTGCGCATGTTTATCGTCTTTCAGTGGTTTCCAACTAACTGCGGTATCGCTGGAAACGAGCAAGGAGATGCAGCCGCTCGATATGCACGTGATAGGGGCGATTGCGTTGCTATCCCGATGTCAAGAACAGGTGCAGCGGGAAAGCGCCGTGCGCTTGCTCGCGAACTTACGTCGGCCCAACGGATTTCGGCATACCTTACAAACCGGCGCTTTGTTCCCTGGGTCCCTATCTAAGGCTCCACCTTCCCCATGGCTTACTACGACGGGAGGTAACTCTGATTTTGTCGTCTATGGCTTGGAGTAGCTACTACTCATCGGAATGGACACAAATCCGGAATGCGAATTGTGCGAGTGCAAAGAGACGATGGCACACATTCTGTACGATTGTCGTCCTGTCGATGCACAAAGACGAGTCCTCAGCACCACGCTTGACAAGATTGACAACCGTCCCCTTTACGGAAGAGAGAATTATTGGACTCTGGTCCCAGCCGACGTCGACCCGAACTGCTTTAAAAGCACTAGCGTGTTTTTTTTTCTTTGTTTTTTTAAGCAACGGGACTGACTGGACAAACTATAGTGTGCGAGCAGGAGCGTTACTTTTTTTTTAATCTTTCTTTTCTCAACTTTTCTGCCCTTACTCTATCCCCCTGTGCAGAGTAGCCAACTGGACACTTAATCTGGTTAACCTGTCTGCCTTTCACCTCTTGTTTTCTATCTCTCTCTCTTCGTGGAAATATTTTATTCATCGGCTCAAAACTAATTCAGAAGTTAGGTACTGTCAGCTACAAACTTCTGCGTCACGAGATGCAGCCACCAACATGTCTATCCACGTGTGCGTTTTGGTAACCCAGTAATCCGCAAATGGCTGTAATCGTGTACACAGCAATGCCAAAGCTGCTGAGCAATATAGCCAGTTGTCGACTTCTCAAGCGAATATTCGGAAGGTGAAGTTCCGTTAGACTGTTATTAGACTGTTAAACCACTCTTCGTGATTGTGCTATACCGAATGTTTCAACAACAACAAAAATGCATCCGAAATACCTTAAAAACGGGGGATATGTGATCATTAAGCAACATCCTCGGCATAGCGTTTACAACAGAGGCATATTTCTTAGAACTACTTGTGATAGCAACTCAACCAGTAATTATAAAAGTTTAACTTTTTCACCGAAGGAAGTCACACGATCGATCAAGATGCAAGAGTCGAAGCCCGTCATACGAGGAATTCGTAACCGGTTTCCGACGTGCTATAGCAGACGTTGGCAATTTATGCATCGTGATGAACTCTAGCTATGAAGTAGACGAGATCCAGGCTTACTAAGTACCCTAGCTTCGTGCTCGCCTGATGGTGAAGCGTATGAACAAGTCACGCAACTCAAGGGCGTCTTTTAAGGGCGTGACAGGTGCGCTCTTCGGAAGTTCAGTTTCGGCTTTCTGGGTGAAACTGACCGGAAGTCATAATGCTGTAGAAATAAGCAGCGTCAGCCTTTTGCATGTCTCAAACAAGTTACAAAATCCTCGGATGATTGTGTTCAATCCTCGCATTAGGGTCAATTATCGGCTCCTTTGGGTAATCAGTTATTTAGTCTAATTCTTATAATTCATTCACTAATTAATACATCGAGGTACTGTAATATCTATATCTCAGTGGTAAAAGCATTATTAAGGAAATCACATCGTCGCATCTTCTGTCTTCCTTATACAATTTGTAAAGCATTTTTTTAAACGTCACACTAATTACTGCAGCTATATTGTCAAAATGTGGAAAGTGGGCAAAGCGGTCGAAGCTACAACAATGGAGGCTACAATCCGAGAGATTTATAAGAGATATCAAAAAAAAGATGTGCCACTATTGTGGGAACATTTGCTAGTTCACGTTTTTCTCCGGGGTTTGGCATTCGTCGTCGTCTCCTCGCCAGATATATTTGTGGATATATATAGAAAAAATTAAGCCATTGGGTATGTGCTGGCTGCTTGTCTAGCCTAGTTAGACAACTTGGGTCACTAGGCATGGGCGCCACTGGTTAAGTGCCCATTCTTGGCCCATCTCCCAGCATGTTTGTGTCAGTGTGACACAAGGAGTGTGAAGCCTTAAATGTATTTAGATATGCGTCGTACTTAGATATGCGTCGTTAGATATGCGTCGTGCACCTCTAATCAACGTTCTTCCATCGACAAGCAGCCTACATTGCGTTCTACCTCGTGAGGCTTAGAGCTACGGGCGTCGAGGCTGTATTCATGTCATCCGATACTGCTGCTACCTCGCCAACTATGTCTTCGCGTCGTTGGTATTTGAACACTTCGTTGGATCTGCGTGTTCTTTTTGAAGTTTTTGCAGCCTGCAGGCTGTCTGTTGTCATCTTAGAGAAGGCTGTGCTTCCTTGAACCTTTTCGATTTTATTTTCTGTATTCTATAAGCATGGGATACGTCCCAGTTGATTAAATGCACGAGGTTATAAGTTCATAAGAGCATGGACACTCAATAGCCACTGCATTTGCTCTGCTGAAAAGCCGCTACCAGATGCGTGTAGTCTTCCTGAGGCACTGGCCTTCTACAATGTTGGCATGTGTACACTGTTCTTTGTTTTTTTTTTCGGTGACCGTTTTTCATCGGGTAACTACTATTACAATGTTATCGCTCGGGGCAAGACGCGTCTTCGCTCATCAGAACTTTGTCGAATGTTGTCGCCGATTCTATAGCGAAATAATAGTGTCTAATAAGGTTGCGCGGGCGAAGAGAACGGTGGGGTACACTCTGGCAAGTGTGCAAGCAACAGCGATTACGCTGGCATGTACGATGGGTCGTGCATAATAGCCGACGCACTTGATCTGTCAAATCAGATTTCTACCACCGACGACTATGCTCACTGCTATCGTTGTGCTTTGAGTCTCACTTGATTTTTTTCAAACACAAGTTCGCCCAATGAAGAGGTAAATTCGAGACTCACAGTCATGGCACTGCCTTGTTATTTGTCCAACGTGACAATATACTTTTATTAGCTTAGTAAGTACCTGATAGTGTCTGACAGTGTACATCCTATAGGAGTGCGGTGTGTTTTGTGCGTGTCATTTCATAATTCGTCGCTTACATCTGGAGTATCTCGCTAGAAAAGCCACCAGGAAAGCATTTTCAGCCTTTCTTCGAAATTCTCTCTCTCTCCCACTTGACCACTGAAGAATGAATATGAAGCTTTTTTCGCTAGACTATGGGCTACGAATAAAATGTATAGTATAAAGCGTCATAAACCTCGTAGGTGCTCGCATGATAACGTTGTCAACGCATGCAAACACAAGTTTGTATCTGCTTGGAGCTTCTGGAGTGCGACAGACTCGAAAACTGATTTAAATTGCATGAATATGCTGTTCAGCTAGTAGGCTCCGGTTATTTTCCTCTGCAGAAACGGGCCAGTGGAACAGACAAGACAAGCCAAAGCGCTGTCTCGTCTAGTATATTTGTTTGTCACGTTTCTGACGCTGGAAAATAACCCCGATTCCAATTGGGTTCAAGGAAGACCCCACCTAGAAGACAGCATAAAGGCGTGACGCAGACGGGAGAGACATAGCACGAGTACCTGATTGTGTCATCATGTTCCCGCGTCCCATCTCTGCGCCACCATCGATTCGCGCGCTACAGAAGCTAGATAAATACTATGACAAAAGCTCCTACTTTAATTTTTCAGCTCATACAAACCTTCTTAGAAAATATGAACATGCTGAAGTTAAGGAGCCCGTTAAATACTCAACCTCTCAGCTAGTTCTCGTCATCAGTTCAGAGACTCGCACCCAGTGCTCATAGTATATAGTGGGCGATCGGAGAGAGACAGTTTTGTAATACAGCTATACGCGCGATGATCCGGTATTCCTTCTCGGCGCGCGTCTTCTAGTCACTGCTTCAGTTGCCTTTATATCTAGCCCTCTCATCAGCACCATCCGTTTGTGCAAAGATGGCGGCACATACTCGCATTCATTACTCGGCCAGCTATACAGGTGCCCTCGTTTCGACGGCGACGCCCACCGTTTAGACGCAAACAGCGACCGACGAAAGGTCGCAACAACGAGAGAAGCAAGCAGACAAAAGTCTGTTACGAATTAAGGTCGCCAAGCGCAGTTTCGTCAAACGCAGCGAGCAACAAACAATCAAGAGCTCGGCGACGCTGACCTCCTGACACCCGCCCCGGCCGGCTCGAGAGCATGACGGATAGGGCACAAAATGGCGACCCTGAATGCGTGACCCTTCCTGCAGACGGACAGACAGACGGCGATCGTCTGCTTCGCGAGACGAGGCACACCCTCGCTCCTTATAGCTAAGCCTCGCGAACCGTCGTCTGCTACGTCGCTGACCCCCTCCCTTCCTCTTCCTCGACGCGTCCACTAGCGTCCTCACCCGGCCCGTTTCTTAAATAGAAAGCGACACGGCGCGTGGCGCGATTATATCGCTTTCGATTAAACGGAGCCGCTTAGCCGTGCGCGAGCAACGGTACGGGACTTGTCTTGACGCGCGAGGGCAGGGCGGGAAGGGAAGACAGGTCGCTTAGCGCCATTGTGGCGCTCCACCTTTGCCTGCTCTATAGCGGGCGGCATCGCTCCACGGGTCGTTGTACGAAACCGTATGTATACACTCTCCACAGTACGCGCACAGCGGTGCTTTTTAGTCCAACGAGAACTACAGAACGTCGCTTTAAAAGGTCATCGTGAAGAACCGCACGAAACCCGTACGAGTATACCCTGCGTGGACTTGCATCGCAAGGCCGGTCGTCGCACCGACATCGGGAAATAAACAGACGAGCAGCTTTAAATTGATACGGCGAGTCGGCTCAGTCGATGAATATCGACTTCCCTGTATAAGGTTGCGGCATCGTTCCGGGAAGAACGAACTTACGTTGCTTGCGCTTAAAGGAGATGGCAAATATATCGGGCACGATTCGAGGAAGCTGAGTGGGACAAAAAAAAAAAAAGAAAGAAAGATAATGAAAATACGATCGAGCTGTCCAATTTGCTAGAAACGAGATCAAACGTCGCTTGTAACGTACTACGCTTTGATGGGGGGGTTGGGTTTCCCAAAATGGAAGCGAGTAGAAAAACGTTATCGGGCGCGAATAGAAGCCGAGAGTGACAAACGCTTGTACTGTGTAGAGTGCGCATGACACAACCGCTCGTAAAATGAACTGCACAAATAAGAAGAGGTGCCTAGTTAATATGATCGGCGCGGCCTTTGAGAAATATCCGGTGCACGGAAGAAGTGACGTTGCGAATTTTAAGAACATCAGCAGTGATAAGCTGTATAATATGCCAGGGCGAGTTATTTGTACAACGACAAGTCTTCGTAATGAGGAAAACGAGAACCGCGGGCTGCGGCAGCGGCGCAGTGGGACGGAGGTTACGCGAAAATTGCGCGTACAAGTTCGTTTTCGTGTGTCCATCTCAAGGCTCAATGTTATTTCCTGCGATGTCATTCCTATGTCTCGCAGTCACAAGCGTATAAAACCGGCGAAATGTGATAGGGACCAGAAGGAGGCGGAGTGGAATAGAAGATGTCGATGACGATATTTGAGAAGTAGGAAAACGCAAGTACGAGAACAACACGAGGCTAAAAAAAAAGAAAAAAAGAACGACGTCCGGACAGTCTTTCTGTTTTTAAACATTAGGACCGCCGCGGTGAATTTCATTTCTATTCACTTCCACCAACATTCATTTGAATTACAGATGTGTTGAGATCTTCGTATGAACCGAAAGCCAGCAGTACGGTGTCAGGTGCCACAATCCGGGTGTCAGGTCTACTGTCCAACGACAATATGGCCACTCAAAATAAAAGCATGTAGCGGCATCCCAGTACGGGGCACCAGGGGTACGGGGATAGATTACCAAGCATCTCCACCAAAGCTTGTCTTATCACACAACAAAACGTTTCTGTTTTATCAGGTCACTTAGATATGGCAGTACATGAAGATAATGACAATCAAATCGCGAAGCCGATACACCGATCCTCTCTCTCAAATCCCTCGTCTTCTATGAGCCGGATTGCTATCACGATACGGCAATATCACTCAATTCATAACTATTTCCGCAACCAGAAAGAAGATTATTGTTCAACAGTGTTCAAAAAAGCTTTTATCTCAAACCTGCGCTGGCCGGGATCAATTACGACACAATGGTGAACGACACAAGCCTCCAAAGTTAGCATAGCACCAACCCATCAGCACTATCTCAAAATCACACCTTTCACTCGGAATATGCATTCAGGGCATCATAAATAACGCCGCTTAGAGCGGTCAAAAGCCCTGCTTGAATACTCTGATCACATAACGTATGCTCTATAGCTGTCATGAATCCTGAGGGGCAGCTGCTCACCGGTGGTTCCATCCGAACCAGAAGCACAGAAACCGCCGAAGAGGCAGCAATAGCTTCAGCAGTCTCCTCCTCCGAATGTAACTGCGTCAGTAGTGACTCTAAGTCCGCTAGTAGAATTTTTTTGCAAAAGGCCGTATCTCTGCAATCGCAAGCTCCCTCCTCTTTAAAAAAAAATGTCCTACCCACGTCCTGTCCAGCTCATACTGGCATCGGCGCACTCCTCCCTTTCAGGTAACGAGGCTGCTCAGCATACCGCACGAAGCAACCGAGCCCCGGGTCAGTCGACACTAAGATCGGTGAGGGACCGTATGATTTCCTGTCAGGAAATAACGCACCACTACCGCCTGGACCAGACCATCTACCCACCAGCGCATAAATTCCTCTCCAAGAGACAAGAAGCAGCTTGGAGGCAACTATACAAGCCAATACCTATCCGAATCTCACAGCCTTTTCGCACTACTCTATACTCAAACAAATGTTCTCATTGTCAGCGGAAAGCTTGTATTTTGCATATGCTACGGGCTTGCCCTAAGAGTATCACCTCGGGGATCCCCATATCTAATCCTGAGGAGTGGGAGGCCGCGTTGCTCAGCTCCGACCCAGACCTCCAGGTCCGCATCATACAGAGGGCTGAGGCGCCCCTCCCCCACACCTAAGGTTCCTGGCCGCCTAGCATGGCCAACCGCCACCTTTGACTTCTCCTTTTTGAGTAAATTTTTACTCACTAACTTTAAACATCAAATAAAAAAGGTTCCTTAGGGACTGCAAAGCACAATGTCAGACTTTGATATTGTTGGGTGTAGAATTCCAAATAGCAGATTACGGTGGCTGGCGGCTTCCCTTCACTCGTCACGTGATCGAAGCATTGGAAGTCGATGTCGATGAACCACCACAGTGGTTCATCGACTATAATGTCGCACTGCTGAGATCGTGGGTTTTATTCCCTGCCACGGTGGTTGCACTTCCACATAGATCGTGCTTTGTGTGCGCTTTAAAGAACACGAGGTGGTCGAAATGTACCTGGAGCTTAACAATGCGGCGTCAATCATAGCCGCTGTATTGATATGGGACGTTAAATAACCAAAAGTCGTTATTTAGCAACCAGCGACACATAGATCCTCGGCCCGGTACAGATTCACAATGCTCGATTTGAAAATAGCGATCGTGGAGAAAGCAGCGGCGAAAAGCTCAAGCAAACGTGGTGTCCGGTAGTTTTGACACTGGTACAGTTGGTTGTTGGTCGCCACCTTCACCAGATTAAAAAATGAAAAACAAAAGTACGCATGACTCTAATATTGACTGCGCGTCAGCCAGTTTTAACACTCTTATTAACAACTCATTTTCGCTCGTGTTCCATAGCGTATCTAGATTAACGACTCAAGATGGCGTCCCAACAAGATCGCAAGAAAATAATCTTTCTATAAAAGAAAAAAAGTTGCCTCTGCTAATGGGAAATATCCTAACTGTACAATGTTGGATCGGAGGCCTACACCAGCCTTAAAATAAGCAGCTCAAGCAACTCAATGCAAGTCGCCTCACGCTGACCATAACGACTATATCTGTACCGATAACCTCCAAAGCAGCCAGGTCAATTATATCCAATATACTCCCCGCGCACGACTCAGCCGTAAACTTCAAGAGCGAGCGAGCGAGCGAACGAACGAACGAACGAACGAACGAACGAACGAACGAACGAACGAACGAACGAACGAACGAACGAACGAACGAACGTGCGAACGAACGAGCGAACGAACGAGCGAACGAACGAGCGAACGAGCGAACGAACGAGCGAACGAACGAACGAACGAACGAACGAACGAACGAACGAACGAACGAACGGCAAAAAATCTCCCACCTAAAAAAAGGCAGCACGCCTCCCAATTCCTGTCACCGAATTCTTTCTTTTCTCATATCTTTATTATTTGCTCTTTGAACACTGCGGCGGACACATGAAAGCGCATCCGCCGCGGAAACGCCGACGCTGTCGTCGCTGGAAGCGGAAGAGTTTTGCGAACAGCGCGGCTTCGAGCGTCGCTGGCGGCACAACGCCGCAGGGACAAAAGGTTCTTTCTGGACAACAGCGCCGCTCAACCGGCCGTCAGGTTGGTGTATTGAGGCCGACGGCCAGCTCAGATGCTCAGATAGTGCGCGCACACGCGCGCACACACTGCGACCGCACTGTTGTACGCGGGAGCGTGTGTGCATTGTGAGCTTTATGGGATGTCACTGTAGCAGCAGCGGCTGGCCAGCAGAATGCGGCAATATACGTGCCCACTGCCGCTCGCGTGAGCGAGCGATGAACAGAAAACATAGCAGTTGTCTGTACTCTGCCCCATCGGGTGACCCGCCGTGCGGTGTGCGTAGGTGATGCCACGGGTGACGTTAACTGCATCCACTGAAGCACTGTAGTAGACGTGTTTTAACGCGAACGCGTTAAAGGCCCCGTCTCGCAGAAAATCCGTCGTCGGCGTCAGCGATGGTGTCCGCTGCCCAAATAATCATCCCGAACCAACCAGACCACGCAGGCCCTCCACGTGGGGCAGAGGCATTAGTGAACTAATTGAATTTCTCAAAGTAAAATGCGTCAGGAAAATCGTAAAGTACGACTTAACCACAAGCTACAGGCATGATAGCGTCGGATTGTAATTTGAATATACGAGAAAACATTACTCTCACGAACATACTCAAACACGACTCATACTCAAACACATACTCAAACATACTCAAACACGAACCCCTTTTCCAGCATTTCTACAATTCATGCAGTGCGCGCTGCGGTTCGTTCCTTGCAAAAACACCATCCAGATGGCGCTTACCTCCTCGCGCGGCGGCGGAGTTGGAGGAAAAAGAAAGCTGCAGTTGCCGAAAAGTCTGACAATCAGTCAGGGATATTTAAATGTTATCGCGTTCCACTCTTAAATGCGAAGCTTAAGCATCCTCCAATTTTTTATTTTTTTTTTCACTTGCCTCTGACACCTCGTGATTGGGCAGCGTGCGTATTACCCTGGCCAGTCACGCTGAATCCGTGATTTCCACGCCAGCACGAAATGGGAAGAACCAGGGAATGTAACCTGTTACTCAAGCTCTTGGTGCCGCGTCATGTTTTACTTGAGCTAAGACTAAATTTAAATAAAGAAGATATATCGTGACGAAATTTGCGAGAAGGCCGCAGCTAAAAAAGCTTGAAACCAGCAAGAACTATAAAAGATGCTAAAAAATGCAAAAGCGAAAAACATGAGGACATAGAATTATAACATGCTCTAAATAGTGCGTAATTTGAATGCTTTTCTCCCACTAGCTACATTATTCTTTTGAAAGTGTACTTACTGTATGTCTCTCTGGTTATTTCTTGGTTTGTATTTGTTGTTGCTTTCTTCTAGAAGGTATAACCATTCACATCTGTGAGTATTTGTGCGTCAATGGATTCTTGCAATCTTTTGGCAAACGATAATTTTAGCCCAACTAGCTTTTAAGCTCTTCATTTTAGTCCACGGCTTTGTATTGACTTTTCCTACTTCGCCTCTCGTCTTTTCGCGCTGTTCTCCTCCACTCTGTTATTCCGCCTTTCCCTTTTCCCCCAGCCTAGGGTAGCAAGCTAGATGCTCGCCTGGTTGATCCCCCTGCCTTTCTTCTCCTTGCTTTCTCTCTCCCTCTCTTTCTCTGAGAATGAACCAACGCAATCTCGCCCAACTTTCAATACTACTAGTTCACTGCGACCAACAAAACGACAGCCTATGCGCCAGTGCTGTAGATATACCACTAGCAGTCAACGTTCCACGAATCACGCGTTCCGAAATCCACACACGGATTTTCTGGTCAGGCTGTAGAAGGTTCATCATTGGCCAATGATCAGGCATTCGCTGACCGATCGCTAGACTCAATTTTGCAACATGCGAAGCCATATACTACGAAGAAACTGATGGGTTGGCATAACAACTGAAATTTTGTCAGGACAAAAAAGAAAATAAAGCGAGACTTTTCGTCGCTTAAGAGAACGGAATTTCCAAGGCTGTGGTTCACGACCGGCAGCGTCTGTAGTGAATGGAAGGTATTACAATGAGTAACAAAGGCATTTCAAAACATTGGGAAGAGGCAACTGGGCTAGAATGAAGAGGCCGACATGAGACGGGCATCATTTCATGTGCAGTTGAAAGCGATAAGCACTCAGAAACCGCTGAACTCGAGGACGTCGAAGCGAACGTGCGTAAGAGAAGTCTGCGACGGTCCCGGTACTTAACGGGTTGATACGAGAGCTACGCTTGTGAGAATACAATGACTATTGACTGGCAAGCGGATCTAAAATCAAGATTTAGAAAGCAGTGTCGAGGAAGATTAAAGGAGGATGTGGAAGGAGGTTGGGAACTATAGGGAGAAGACATACATACAGAAAGCAGTGACCTCATGCAAAAAAAAAAAAAAAAAAAATCGGGCGTAGCTGGCAGGAGAACGTTAGCTGAAGCCATCTTTATAGCCTCCGCCACACTGCACGGTATAATGCCGAGATAGAACGGCCGCAGTGTATGGACACGTCAGGAGGCGGGAGATATATGGGCGCGAAAGAGATGGGGAACAGGTAACGGAAGTTGGGTGCATTTGAAAGGGGTGTGTCTACCGCGACCATTGTGGCAGCGGTAAGCCAACAATGGACCCGGTTCAAAGAAGTACTAAAATAAGCGAAGTGAACGAAGAACGCGGATGAACAGCTCGGAACGGCCAGAAAAAAAAATGAACGAAAGAAGAGGGCGAACGACAAAGCTGGCTGGCCGGCTCGGCTGACCACACGCTGGTGAGTCTGGCATATCGTAGCTGCAGGATATCGGAAACGGGAAGCCGCAAAGCAAGGCCGCAAACCTGCAAGCACGCTGCGGCGAGCGTTCAGCCATGTAGCGAGTGATTCGTAAAGCGAGAAGCTGCATCGAAGTGAAGCTTGGGCCAGCTTCCTGGAGCGTAAAGTTTAGACAGCTGTATACAGCGGTATCCCTTCTTTTGTTCAGGGAGTTCCACTGTCGGGCTTCGACTTAGGACCGCATATCGCACTTGGCGAGAGAGGTACGCTCGTTGAGAGAAGCACCATACAGGTTGTGACGACTACGGCATGGGCACAGCATTTCAGCTTAGTCCCAAGCCACCTGATGTTGGTTAGGCATAGCCTCGTCCTGCCGGCCTTACCTCTGGGCCTGCGCTGACAGTTTTCACAAAGTTATGCGGCAATCACCGTCGGGGCTTTCAGCGTGATTCCGCATTGACTGCTCACACCGGCGAAATATGCCGAGCGTAAAGCAACGGTAACTGAATAGGTTCATGATAGCCACATGTTCAGGTAAAAATAACTGTGCGAGCTCGAGCGCACCGCGCAAGACCTAAGCAAGATCTATAGCTTTCGCAGCTCAAAGGAACTGACACTAACACGAACGTTAAAAGTGGCGCTGGCCGAAGCCGACAAAAACAGTTCTGCTAAAATGTTGGAAGGTAATCAGCCCTTATAACGACAGCTGAGGAGGTTGTGACCTTTTTCTCCCGTCTCACTGTTGTAAACCAGTAAAAACAAAGGTAGGCCTTTACCTGCCCGTATCAGCCGGTTAGCTAAGCGCAGTCAGTTTACCGAGACGAATGATTGGATAGACATCTAGACAACCTATGGCAGCAAGGCACATAAAGTACAGCACTGTTCAGCCAGATATAAAAATGTTTTGGGTTAGCCACAGCCAGTCGACATGTTCGAGGTCGCGGGATCGAATCCCGGCCGCGGCTACTGCATTTCGACGGGGGCAAAATGCAAAAACACCCGTGTACCGTGCATTGGGGGCACGTTAAAGATCCCCTAGTGGTCAAAATTAATCCGGAGTCGCCTACTACGGCGTGCCTCATAACCAAATCGTGCTTTTGGCATGTTAAACCCCAGATTTCATTCAGAATATTAGAAATTTACATAGATGAATCGCGCACAAATTCATTTGAATTTTGTTCAGGTGGCGAATTAATAGTTTTTGCTAGATATTCTGAGAGCTTAACACTGAATAAACAATACTATGGCATGGAGAGGACTCACGCAACAAATGGTTTCCTTCACACAGTTAAGAGCTCTGGCAGAAATGATCAGCCAAATTCATCATGAGCAGCCCAACTAATCAAACGAAATGCTACGTAACCTAACCTAACCTAACCTAACCTAACCTAACCTAATCTAACATCTGTATGATTGAAATGTATCCATTTCTATGTGCTTGTCGGACGACACCTAACTCCGCTTTGATTTCGCCACTGTTCTCGAAGAAGGCAGACGAGGTTTTCTCCGAGGCTATGAACAGTGCTTCGTGTATTAAACGTGGATGAAGGAACACGTACAGACGTCGACGTCATTGCGTGGGGCGCTCGTACACGGCCACTACGAGGTGATGAAATTGATATTCTCGAGTTGCTGCTTAGTTTGAAAGATTGTGCTTGTGATCAACGGCAGTCACTTGAACACGCAATTCACGCAGTCTTCGGCACGGTATCCCAAACCTAACAGCTGCTTTGGCATTACTTTTTTATTCGCTTTGAAGCGTGGTGCTCGAGCGTTCAAAGCAAGAGTGCGGGACACTATACAACGAAGATCGGCACAGTCCTCATACTGTACGTCTCCTTTATCATCCGCGTTTCTCTTACGCGCAGCCATTTTTTATAGTTTCGGAAACAACAAAGTAGGCTTAACCACATGTTTACACTGCATTTGTCCGACTTCCAGGTTCGGCCCCGAGTGAAGTTAATCTCGTGAAAAATCCCAAAGACTGGAAGATCATGTAGCTTAGCAATGTCGATGAAGTTGAAGAAAAGAAGAGAGAAAAGAAAAGCAGCGGCTCTTGTGCAAGTATGCGAAACAGGTGATAGGAAGTAAAAAATAATAATGTTCCTTGCAAACAAGGACACGGCGTTCGAGGTATGAAGCCTCAACGGAGTGTGTTGCCGGAAGTGTCGGAGCAGTCTAACGGCAATCGTCGTTATTTTGGCGCGCTTTTCGAAGCAGTGAAACAGCAAAGCCAGGCGCGTCGTGCGCTTACATTAGGAGTTGAGCGCCCGACGTCGTTGCCCTCGGAAGCATAAGCGCGACCGTCGTCTCTCAGGTCAGTACGACCACGTTATTGGTTTCCTTATTTTTTTTCCCCACGCGTTCCACTGTCATTCTCCTCGCTGTCCTTGCCCATGTACGAAGAGTACCGCACCGATGCGTTTAGTATCAGCATTTCCAAACAAAAAAACGCCGTAGCGATAAGGTTCTCCTAAGATTTTCGCGCCGTATTTCTGCTCTGTCCAAACAGTGGCAGGTGAAAAGCACATCCCTCTTATTAAGCAAGCGAAATTAAATTGGCTATTTGCGTGTTTCGAGCCATATCCATATTCTTTTTTTTTTCGCATGCTTAGCTTTAATAGTGTGTTTTGGTGGTGTCGCATAACCATGTGGTGGAACCGCGCGTGCCCAGTACAAGAAATGTTTCGGACAGTCGGGCGAAATGGAGCAGTTGTAAGGCGGAAGATCAGCACGTATCTGTTTTGTCCACGGGACAACGATGAGAGCCTCAAGCTTTCGACAATTTCCCCCTTGCACCAGAACTTCCCGCTGATTATTAGACGAAGAGAGAGAGAAATTCACTGTCTAAAGGTGCAGACGTTGACCAGAGTGACTGTCCGGTTGGGGACTCGGCCCTGGGGCAATGGCAAAAGGGTAGAACATATTAGGAATAGCTGAAGATTTGAAACGAATCTGTCCAAACAACCACTAAGATGACAACTGACGACGACTACAGTATTTAATACAGTTCCGGCGCTTTAAAAAAAAAAAACTACACTGGTGCACTTAGAGTACCTCGGGCCAACGTCGGTTGGGACCAGGGTCCAAGAATTCATTTATCCGTAAGGGGACGCTTGTCAATATTGTTGAGCGCCGTGCCCAGAGCGCTTTTTCTTTTTTTCTTTTTTATCCCCGCTGAAACGAGGACACTCATACAGAAGGTGCGCATTCATATCTTTGCAGCCTCAAACTTTACATTTGGAACTTCTGGCCGAAGGCCAAATTCAGAAACTTTCGGGAACAAAATTTTAGCTAGGACTTCTGGCTTCGCGTTGCAATCCATACGTGTACTATAATGTCACCGCAGTATTCCGAAGACCTCGAAGAGACGAAAATAAGGGCGCACGCTGGCGCGGCTAATATAATGGCATATACGGCAGTCCCTACCTCCAGAACCGTCTTTTTCTCCTTTTCCAATATATTTCCTTCTTTCTTTTTGCTTCTCCTACAGCTCCTAGCAAAGCATGCACGCGTGATTGTATAAGTTCACGTGACCGGTTCCATAATTCTCTGCATATATCCTGCGCTTTCTTTGCTTGTTTTCTGCTCTCTTTATTGGCGTTTGTCCGCCTCGTTATTGTCTCTGCGCATAACGGCCTCGCCAAGGCGACGTCGCCGCTGGGGGTTGGTGTTGCTTATTTATTTATTTAGTTTCATCTCTTCCGGTATGCGGACTCACTGGGTCCTATTTTTTGCCTGATGACCACCTCGTGGCTCGGTCGACCGTGAAATGGAAGAAAAGTACACTGGATGTTCTCGAGTAGAAAATTGTTGCCGAAGAAAAAAAAAAGAAATAAGAGAGTGGGACGGCTGAACGATTCTCTCGACTATAGAAGCGTGGTGCTGACCGTCACCTTCCACCAGGGGTGGCTAATGGTCTCGTAGATATCTGATACTTTTTCGCTTGTTTAGTTTATTTAACGCTGCCACTTTTCGAGTTGACGGCTGAGTATAGAAACGAAGTGCCAACGTACTCTTGGAATTTTAGCGGCCAGGCAGGCCACCCACGTGCCTTACCTGCGGTAGCCAGAAGGTACAAAAGATTTCTTATTCGAAATTTTGACAGGACCTTTGTCGCCATTGTTGTTTTGCAATCAAACTTATTTTACACTCAGACTGTACGCTTTCATATTATTGTCGGATTACAGGAGATTGCACTTGCAGTTAATTATTTTAGTTATTGCGAGCACTGAATGTTACTTTTTCCCCTCGAATTGGCACGGCATCACAGATAACGTTGCCAGTAGCAGAGCCAAGGAGGCTTGTGCAGACATCGCCGACGCCTTTGGCTACGTGGTTACTTACCACGGATAACTCAACGGCCATGATGTCACCTCTCCCCTGCCTTGGCCATTAAGCCGTTGTCATGTATAAAGTTGATTCTTCCTTTTTATGACTTTGTAACGAATAAGCTTTGAACAGATCACTCGACATGTCCATAATTCGTCGACGGGGCAATAGCAAGGGCGTAGTCCGCAGGCTGTGTAAGGATGTTGGCAAGTCGATCCCGATACTCGTGTGCGATGTGTATCCTAGGGAGGGTTTTAATGTCGTAGGGAGGGTTTTAATGTATGCGCAGAGACGTGGGTGTGCACGTGCCGATATGCGGCTTCTGAAAAGCTTTAACGCGGTATAGTTATAGATCAACACTGCCTTCGGCAACGTATAAGGGTATGTCCTTGGCGGAGCAAACGTCGGGGTGATAGTAGGAGTTTCGCACAAGGTGTGAAGTCGCCTGATAATCATCGTAACTCGAAACTCCGTGCCATTCGGTGACTGCCCCTAATCAATCAATCAATCAATCAATCAATCAATCAATCAATGTGCCTATTGAATTACAGAGAGGCGCCAATGCCAACGCATAACATTCGCTCGAGTGTACCGCGAGGACCTGCGAGTTCCTCTGAATAAATAGAAACACTCCATCCCTTTTGTTGTCTCAGCAAGAACCCAGGCTTCTTTTTCCCACCACCCAAGAAATCGCTGAAGCGCATAGCACAATGAACACTGTGCGAAGTAGACGCCTTCTTGGACCGCAAAAGAATAAAAGAAAGATAAAGGTTCCATCGCCTTGTGGTGAGTATCGGAGACGAGAAAAAACGAAAAAAAAAATTTGCTGCAAGCATTTTTTAACCGCCCCTGCGCGGGTCAGCCGCCTGCTGACGCGCGAATAAAACACCGAGGAGCGCGGCTCGTGGCCTGACCGACCTGGGCACACGTTGCGGCGCGCTTTTGCAAGATGCGGAAGCCGCACCACTACTCTGGAGCGTGGCGCGGACGGAAGCCGTTTCGGCAGGTCCGTCCAGAACCGATCCGTTATGCCCCCGTCTCTCTCTCTCTCTCCTTCTTTTCTTTCTGTTCTTTCGCTCCTTCCTTCTTTGCGCGTTTCCTTAGTTCTTTGCTTTTGCCTTACTTTTCATTCTTCCTCTACATGCCTTCCCTCGACGAAGCGGCTCTGTGCGCCTTTCTTTGGACGCGTCGTCACCATCATTGACTTTCGTTCGCTCGTTCTCTCTCTCTCTCTCTCTCTCTCTATATATATATATATATATATATATATGCCTTCTTTCTTTCTTCTTTCGGCCGCTACGTGAGACAGTGCTTCGTGTTTTTGGGGCTGCAGCAAAAACGTGCCACGGGAAATCCAGGTGCTCGTCTCCTCTCTGGTAATGCGACATGGTGTCATAATTGCGCACCTCTCTCGGTCTCTCCTTTCCACCACCCTCCGCTACCCCATATTTTCGAGCGCTACGCGCATCCTGCCCTTTTGTTTGTTGTGAGTTTGCTTTCGCCCTGCTTCTAGGCTATACCATGCTCAAATACTCGCACACCTAACAACCGGAGGCAGGATTCGTAATTATTTTTTTCGTTTCTAAGTGTTTTGTGCCCCCATTGGCTGGTCACCTCCACTATAATGTATCCATAATCGTTATTGGCTGAAATTTTCTCTTACGAACAATTCTAGCGTAAGAGGTTTTCTGGGGATACGTACTGGGGCTAGAATTAACGAAGCTTTTAGTTGGTAACTTCCAGTTGGCATTGGCCGGCTCGCCTTCGTTGATTATACTTCCAACATCACGATTGG